>NC_090125.1:3239411-3578192 GCF_023973825.1 Plasmodium brasilianum
GCAATATATGTGTGCGTACAGAAACGTAATTAACTAAATTTGTTTCATTTTTAATTTTTTGGTATTGTATATCTTTTATAAATGTTCGTAATTATTTTGTAGGAATTTTCATTTTGAATTCAAAAGAGAAAGAGGTTAAAGATTGCTTATAATTTAAATTAAATTTTTTTTTTTTTTTTTTTTTTAAAAAAACGTTTAAAAAAGAAAAATTATGACATTTCAACGCTTGTTGTACTCCATTTTTGCTTAATTTCAACTAGCATATAAGATTTAAAATAAAAAAAAAAAAATTAGAGAGACAAACAAGTGTAATAGTGGTACTATTTTCTTCAACTTTAGCGTCTAAAATAAGCCTATACATGTGTGTTTATATATATATATATATAAATGTATCTCTGTGCGAGCACATAAGTATGCATAAAAATTCATACAAATGCTAAGAAATACTTACGAACTCATGGCTCCATGTATTATGCATAATAAATTCGTACATAAACATATGTAGAATAGGTTTACATTAAAAAAAAATCCAAAATGGTGCTACTGAAAATTCTGAAAAAAATAAAAGAAAAGCAAAGAAATATAAGAATAATAATCTTAGGGTTAGATAATGCTGGTAAAACTACCATAGTTAAAAGATTATTAGGAGAGGATATATATAAAGTTAGTCCGACGTTTGGTTTTACTATTGAGACTTTATATTTTGATAATCATTTTATTAATATTTGGGATATAGGGGGACAGAAAAGTATCCGACATTTCTGGAAAAATTATTATGAAAACGTTGACGGAATTATTTATGTTATTGATAGTAGTGATTTATTTAGAATACAATTATGTTCATATGAGTTAAAACAAATTTTAAAAGAGGAGAGATTATACGGATGTTCCTTACTTATTTTATCAAACAAAGTGGATATTAAGAATTCCCTAAATATCGGCAAAATTGTGGAGGTACGTAAAAGTTTAACTATATTTTTACGTTGTAGGTTGGGCATTTTGCGCTCCACGTATGAATTGTACCTACATGAATATGTATGTATGTGTATATACATATTTGTATATACCTATATGTATCTATATATGTATGTATATATATTTATATGTACGTATATTTATATGTACGTATATTTATATATACGTATATTCATATGTACGTATATTCATATGTACGTATATTCATATGTACGTAAATTTATATGTATATAAATCAAATTGTGCTTTAATTTTTACTCATTCGAACTTGATTCCATTGCAATATTAATACTAGCAACTGTACGCACTTTATATCATGCGATTAACACACACATTACTTCATTGATGCACTTGCTACTTTAGTTTTGTGCAATATTATGAATGTAGATACATATTTGCGATAAATAAATAAATATTAATTTTTTGCTTCATAGATTTTGAAGTTAAATGAAATGAATATTGACAGGCACTGGTATATAAATGAGTGCAGTGCTTTTTCTGGAAAAGGTTTATTAAAATCTTTTATGTGGTTAATTGATGACATAACTTGTAGGATTAATAATAATTACTGATTTAGTATTTTTTTAATTTTTTACTTTTTTGATTTTTTACCTTTTTACGTTTTTACTTATTTATTTATTTACTATATTTTTTGATTTTTTTTTTTTCTTTTGTGTTATAATATAGTTTTAATGTTAATTGTTTATATTTTTTTTTTCTAAATTAATTACAAACAATATAAGATATTACATGAACACGTAAAAAATTAAAGTATAGTATTAGTAAAATTTAGGTATATACATTTACATATACATTAGTTTATATAGTGTATATATGTATGCATATGTATGTAACTGTTATGTATATATATACATTGTAAACACAGTAAAACATAAACTAAAAAAACAAATGGATTTTTAAGTGATATATATCACAAAAAGTACAAGTACTTTATTTTTTGCAAAATTATACTTTTTTCAGCTTTTTAAAATATTGTAAAATGTGCTAAGTTTTTTTGCGGAAATATCCGTTTTTGAGCGTTTTAAATTGTTATATTTTTTTTACATTAAAAAAAAAAAAAAAAAATTAATCCTCTATATCATGTCTTTCGGAAAATTCTAATTGTCTTATTACCTCTTTATCCAAAAAATCGTATACATTTTCTTTACATAAACAAACAGTATCACTAATTTTTTCTATTAAAAAATTTTTGCCTTTATTCAAAAGTACAATAATTTGCATTGTTGGTTCATCACATTTAACTAAGACTCCTTTGATAGCTGTAACCATCTTTTCCTTTTTTTTTTTTTCTTTAGGATTCTTAATATTTTCTATTTTCTATTATAGTCCATTAAGATTATTTGCTAATTAATTTTAAAGGTTTATTCTGAGAACTGTACTAGTTGTATCCTTAGTTGGATGACAAAAAAAACAAAAAAAAAAAAAAAAAAAAAGCGCAAAAAACAATTAGCTTATTAAAAATATAGCTTTTCAATATTTTATACCATTATATCATGAAAAAATTATCTGAATAATTCTTAAATATAATTAATTCTTTTAAAATTGAAAAAATTATAGCATATTCTTTTACCAGAAAAAGAGTAATTTTAAGTTCCTTTAAAATAACAGCTTAATACAAATTTCTTGGGGTTATGTGAAAAAAGGGATTTTCCCTTGTTTAAAATATGCTACGTGTGTATATATATATAAACATATATTCATATATAAGTGTATATTTATACGTAGATAATGTATATTTTTATGCTTGTTTTCTTCAGAAGTTGGAGATTTTTATATAACTATAGTTAGGATCAAAATTTAAATATGAAAAAAATATGAAAAAATATAAATAAATATGTGGTTTTTTAGTTAATAGCAGAACGAAAGAAAAAAATAATAATAATCAACAAAAAAAAAAAAAAAAAATAGATCTTCAAGAAGGAAAAAACCCACAATACGCATATGCATATATATATGTATATATATATATTTATACATAAATGTAAACGTATATGTATTTATTATTAATAAGGATAATAGAGCTTGCAAAAGTGTATTTTGAATTAATATGCATTTGCATAAATATCTGAAATAATTGTATATAAAATAATACGAAATTGTAAAGCCGCAAAAAACATTTACTTTTTTTTTCTTATTGATGTTTATGTAAAAAATTCATTAAACTGTTTTATAAAGGATAATTTGTGAAACACGTTATAATTTACAAAATAGAGATCATGAAGTAATATTTAGAAGAAAAAAAGGGAAAAAAAAAAAATGAATTAAATATAACGAATTTATCATAATTATAAAATAAATTTCAAAAAGCTTTGATGTGTTAAAATTAAATGTAAAATATATTGTTTTGATATATATATATATATATATATATATATATATTTTTATGTAGGTATCAATTATTTTAAACGTTATATCATCCTTCATCTATATTTATATTTTTTTTTCAGATTTTTTAAATCAAAAAAAGATAAGACATTGGACGAAGCGTATGGTACTATTTTGTGAATATGAAAAAATTTATATGTAAAAAGTGTTCCTGCTGTAAATGTTATGATGTTCGTCATTTTCTTTTCTTATTTTTTCCTTTATCATCCTTTTTTGTGTTACTTAAACACCGCTTACATGAAATATTTGCATGCAAAAATTTTTGTGTACTCCTTCAAGAACATTTGTGTCTATGTGTGTTTAACTGAGTTATGCAAGCATATATTATCGTATGTAAGCGTAAGTAATGTATGTATCATGCCTAACATATATACGCTTTTGTATTTCTTGGCATCTGTATGCAAGGCTATGTTTGGTGTTCATATTTTTTAAATTCATTATCTTTCTTTAGGCGATTTAGAAAAAAGTGTAAAAAGCATTGACGGCAACATAGAAAAATATAACAAAGAATTGAATATAATAAAACAAAAAATTGAGGAGGAGAAAAAGAAAAAGCCTATTAATCAACACGCAATTAACACTTTACGAAATAAAGCTGTGATTATAATTAATAGGAAAAAAACATATGAAAATAATAAAGAAAGTACACTTGGAATTCAGTTTAACATAGATCAAATAAAGTTTGCAAATGATAATGTACAAATGTCCATTGAGACATGTAAAGCTCTACAAAATACTAGCAAAGTACTGAAAAAAAATATAAAAAAAGTAAATATTAGCAAGATAGAAAAATTGCAAGATGACCTTTATGACTATATTGAAGATACAAAAGAAATTGGAGCGATATTATCTTCCTCTTATGAAATACCTATGGAATTAGATGAAAATGAAATCGATGCAGAGCTGTCATTAATAGAAGACAGTATACTAGATGAAAATATAAACGATAATATAACAAGCTACATAGACAATGAAAATGAAGAAGAGGAACATAAGGAAGAAGAAAAAGAAAAAGCATCTATACAAGTGACACCTACCGGTGAAGGGTATAACGAAACCGTTAAAAATAAAGCAAAGCAAGGTGAAAATTATTTCACGCAGAAAGAAAGTTAGACGAATGATATGTATAAAAAAAAAAAAAAAAAAAAAAAAAAGATAAACTTTGCTACACAAATTCAATATAATTAGATAGCGTAAATGGAAAAGATATAAAAAACAAAAAAGAAGGATTCATAGTAGAAACTTTCTTTATCACGAAACTTGTAATTTATATATACTATTTTAAATTATTGTTTTTTTTTCTTTTGTTTTTCACCAAATTTGTTTATATAATTACTATCTCGTGTTCCTTTTTCCTCGAATGATATGTGTATGGGTAGAGTTTTTACGCACTTTTAAACAAGGTGTTTGCATCACTTCGACATATATATATATTTATTTATTTGTTAATTTCTGTATTTACATGAATTTTTAAAACGCTTATATATTTTAACAAATTTTTTTATGTTACACATGTATTCTTATTCCCACTTCAATCAATGCGAAAAATGCTTTTTTTGTCCCTTTTTTTTTTTTTTTTTGTAATTAACTGCGTTAATTTAATACTTAAATACATATTGTATGCTAATCGTTTTTGTTTAATTTATTTTACTAATTCGTTTGAACATTTATGAAAAAGTTGAATATATTTGCATACGTGGATATAATGTTAGGAAGCGCATACGAATATATATATATATATATATGTGCATATGTTTATATACTTATGCGTATATATCTTCCCCATAATGTTTGGGTTTGATCTGCATTAAGGTAATATTATTGAAAGAAATTAACAAATTTGCGAAAAAAAATTTCCTCTTTTCCCTTGTTCCTTTTCCTTTTTCCTTTTGCACATTTTCTGTTTGAGTTATAATCTTAATAGTGTCATATATTCACATTTACAAAAAAACAAAATATAATAAAATAATACAAAGTGAAATGCATAATATTAGGTATATAAAATGAAATACGTAATAACACTTATACGGTTGTGAGTAAAATTGGATAATGCGCTTATTATATATATTTAAAAAAATAAAGAAACGAAATGTTTAACAAGGTCTCTTAATGTGTATATGCATAATATGAACATACGTATGTATGTATATATGCGTATCCACGCTTAGTTATCTCTTTTAAAAATTTTGGATGGTTTATATTTGCTATCTTGTTCAGGTGCACACATAAAGGGCCAGTAGTCCCGTGTGCACTTTTCGAAAACATGATTTATATATTTATAAGTATCATTTGCGCATGGTTTGTATTGGTATAATGAGGAATGAACATTGTTATATATACATTTATTTTTTGGAGTATCGCTAATTGTAGGACTTTTTAAATAACTGAAAACATCGTGATCAGCTGAAAAGTACTTGCTGTTAAAATAGCTACATTGATTGCTCATATTGTAAGCTCTTATTTCTGAACAAGCAATATGATAGCAATTATACGTGTCTATATTTGCTCTAGCAAAATCAAATGCATGTATAAGCTCATGGGTCAATATATATTTTAACTTATAAAAATTGGTAATATTATTTGCACACAGCCATATAGTATTACTTATGGGGTTATAACCACCTGCATAATTTGATTTTTTTTTTTTTTGTTTTGTTTGTGTTAAACTAGGGTTATTGTACCTAGTTGAAGGTAATTCTGAACAAGAACAATTTTTTCTACCATCTTTTGAAAAATTATTTTTATTATTAATAAAAACATCATTAACTTCATGATGTGTTGAAAATATGTTGGCAATTTTATCAATAAATGTTTTTTTCTTTTGCTCTTTATTATTTGGACAATTTATATATATAATATTGATCGGACGATTCAGTGCCGATAAAGAGTCGATTAATATTTTAACTCTATAATTGTTTAAGACAAAATACATAAAAATTTGTAATTTTAATTTATCATATGAACTTATATCATCATTATATTGGGTATTAATTTTTTTCTCTTTTTTTTTTTGGTATGTATTTATGCTTTCTGAATTTTTTGTCTTATTTTGTTCAGATATATATGTAATTACTGTTTCATTATTACTGCCGTTGTTCGTAGTAGTATTTAATTTGTTATAATCATTCGACATATCTTTGCTTATGTTGTCATTTATTATATTTTCTCTACTATGTGGAGCATTTTTTGTTGTATCATTTATATCTGCGTTTATACTTCCTTTTTTTTCATTGTTATGCATTAGGATGTTATCTTCTTTTTGAATAGGTGTAAAACTTTTATGCTGTTGAAAATTTGTTCCATATTTTTGAACAATAGATTTAAAGTTATCATTTATATTATAATTTATCACAAACAAGTTGTTATAATTAGGCCACTTGCATACATTTTTATATTTAAGTGAGTACTGTATTAAGAATAATATATCGTTATAATTCTCCTTTTCCTTTTTATTTTTCATTAAAATTTCCTCTACATTTTTTTTTAAGTTTAGTTGTTTAATTTGTTTATCAATATTTTTAAAGTTTTCCTTTAAATTTTCTAATTTTTTGCGCAGTTCGTCCATCGTTATTTATTTTTAGAAAAGGGGAAACAAACAAAAAAAAAAAAAAAAAAAAGTAGAAATTAATTTTTTTTTTTTTTTAACATGCTAATAATTTTAACTTTACTTGAATTCCCCATTTTTAATCTTAAAAATAAATTAATTGTGCCGTATGTTTGTTCCCTAAAATGTAGGAATAGTAAAGCAAAATAAAAAAATAGGAATACGTCGAAAAAAAAGAAAAAACGTTACCATTACACGTGACTCCCAAAAATAGATTAAACAAATATGGAATTGTTAGTAAAAAAAAATAAAGTAGTAACAATAAAACGAATTCACAAAAGAACTGTAAATGTAGGAAATTACATTAAACATTGCAAACGATGTATATGCGAAAAAATGTTTTCTAAGCAATAAAAATAAGAAAATTAAGGATAAGGAAAAAAAAAAAAAAAAAAAACAGAAAAATATTATTTTATTTTATTCTAAAACCAAGCTACTTTTTCCTTGTTTTTTTTTTTTTTTTTTTTTTTTCAGTTGCATATTGTAACAGGTAATAATACTATAAAAATTTTCTTATATGTCTTATGTAATTTTGTTTTTTCTTTTCAACTGAATTAAATTTACAAATACGTACAGAGGGATTCTATCATTTATTAGAGAACTCTCACCTATTTTGAAGTGCATCCTGTGTATATGCAGGCAGTACATTGTGAAAGAGTGGACAGAACCCTCATATATATATGTATATGTAATATGTTCTAAGAACATTTCATTTTTTTGGTTTTGTTACGCTTCATAAGAACAACAACAGTCGTTATAAAAACCTGTGTAACTATAACAGTTCATAATGCAATAACAATGATGGATTCTTACCTTCTACAATTTTTTACAACCCTCTACATTTTTTATTTTATTTGCCTTGCTCGTCAAAATATTTTGCATAAGAAATGAGAAAAGTTGATTTGGAAAAATATAAAAAAAACATAAGAAAAGAAACTAGGCACATTTATGAGAAGTAAAATGTAGTTTGAATATTCTTACGTTATTCTGTGATTAAAATATACTTCTATTAATTTGTTTATCTAAAGGAATTAAAATACATTTTTTGAAAATGGTACGTTCATATAGAACATTATAACAAAACCAAAAGTTTATATACACTTTTTTTTTTCTTTTTCTTTTTTTTTTTCTTGACTAAATTTATAGTTGATAGTGCAATTTATTTTAAGTGTGAAGGGGGATCTATCAATTTTGTGTTAATTATGATAAGGAAACCCGTTTAACAAAAGAGCCTAAGAACTTACACAATCTTGATTGCATTTGCTTTGGTTATATTGCTCAATAAAAACACATTCTCTATAAATGTAATGCACGTTTTGTTTCTTTCATAAATATTTTCATTTTTCATACGAAAGAAAACTACATTTTATCGCAATTTTCTGTCGATTCAATTTCGTTTTTTTCACATATACGAGTAAATAAAAAAAAAAAATAAAAGATTACAATACCAAAATTAAAGCAAATACAACATACATCAAAATTGTTATATTCCTGTAATAATATATATTGCATATATATACATATTATATATACACTTACATATAATTAAAAAAATAGAGAATTAACATAATGACATTTTTCACATTATAATTTTGTTATATTTTCTTTTCCTTCAAATAGCTGATTAAAATTATATTAAGCAAAAACTGCCTATGTGTAGTAAATTATTCGTAAGCTTTTTTTAGAAGAATCATTTGAAGTTACAAAAGATATGTGCCAGAATTCATTAAAAGCGGCTGGTAAAATAAAATAATGTAAAAAAAAGACATACACGTGTATATATATATACATATGTTACAGGGGGCGTTTTTCCTTACATATTTAGTAAAATTGAAATAATAAATGAAGGGGGAATAGAGTAAACATTTTAAAAAAAAAAATTTGCCAAAATTTAACAAGTAGACATTACTCTTTTTTTGAACTAAATGAGCTTTTTGAAATCAAAAATTATCGTAAAAACTGTGCATGTATGATTGTTATAATATATTGTTTATTTTTTAATAAATAATATATTAAAAAAAAAAAAAGATATACGTTCTCTATAAGGAATAATATATACAGTTTGAAACTTATACTTTAAATTGTTTTTTAAAAAAGAAAAAAAAAGAAAGAAAAAAAAAAATTTGTATAATAAAAGGAACGTTAGTCTTTTCATATTTAATTCTGAAATAATATTATCAATATTGTAAATAAAAACAAAAAAATATATCTTTTTAAAGATAATTTTTTGTGTCTGCTAAAAAGTTTGCAAAATTGATTATAACACATGCACAAATTTGTTCAAAAAGAGGACTCAATAAAATAACATATAATACATATGAGGGGGAGGCAAAAAGAAAAAGCAACCGTATTTCCCGGTCAACATTAAAATATTTTTCCTTAATGTGTATTCGTTCACACGCATAATACATATATGTGCATGTATGTATATATATATATATATATATATATATATATATATATATATGCAAATACATATACATACACATACACATGTAGCACTCCCTCTAAAAAAAAGATAATATGACAAAAGATAACAAACGTGAGAATATAATTTTTATTAGAATTTTGAATTTTCATACATTTTTCCATTTGCATACACAAAACAACTTTTACTGATTTAATTAAAAACGTTTTAAAATATTTCGTGTTTTTAATCTATGTAATTATTTCTGCAAAATTTTGATGAAAATAAATATTATTTATTATATGTGTATATATGTACGTAAACAAATACGTGAATGCGTACATTGATAAAGTTGCAAATATATATACAGATATATACGCAAATGCATACATCGATAAATTCGTTCATACACTGATAAATGCGTGAGTACATATACCACTGACAAATTCGTAAATACATAATATTTATAAATTGGCGGCCTTCTTAGAACAAAACTAAAAAATTCGTTAAATTTCACTTTAATATCCGAAAAACTTCGGAAATAAAAGAACACAAAAATAAATTAACATACATATAATAAATTTTTGATGAAATTATGTTTTGAAGTGCAAACGAAGAATGAAAGGAAAGTCTACATATATATTAATTATGGAGGTATAAAAGGAAATTAACTTGTATAATTTTTTTTGTATGTATGAAAAAAAAAATTAAAACGAAAAATAGTCCGTGCATATGTATGTTGGAATTAACTTTTTCCTGCGTTTATTTATATATCTATTTATTTATTCATTCATTCATTTTTGCAATTTTTTGTTGTATATATAAAATTTTATTGTGAAATTTCTTTTTAAAAGTTCGTCAAAAAAAGGAAAAATAAAACTTCGTAGAGTGGAGTGCATACATATGTATATAAATGGATAAATAGATAAATACGAACATATGTACGATTTAAATATTTTTATTTTTTAGTAAGGATTATCATGTAATATAATATCCCTTTTTTTTTTTTTTTTTTTTTTTTGAAATACAACAGATAAAAAATAGTTGTAAATATTTTGTTTTTAAGTAGTACAAAGGAAATCATAAATATATGTATATGTATATATATATATATATAAAATTATGAAAATTTCCTTTTTTTAGTGCTATAATGAACAAAGGGAAATTCGTTATATGTGGATATTCTTACAAAATTTTAAATAAAGAAATTTAAACAAGTACATGTATATATGTATATATATATATATATGTTTTTACATACGTACGTATACTTATATATATATATATGTATAAATGCATATATGCAGGGAGAGAGAGATAAAGACATTTGTTTGCACAGCTTGTTCTGATGACGTGTTTTTCACCAATTTTTGAAGAATAAATATAGTTTTATTTTATTATACATCCCTTCGCATTAGCTGCAGAAATATAGCAAATTTGTTAGGAGTTTCTTGGTAATGAGCTTAGAATGTTTATATGTACACGAACGTACAAGAATAATAGAGTTGTATGTGCTTTGGATGTAATTATCGTCTTTATTCCAGATTATTAGCAGATATCATTTTGAATAAATGCACATTCATATACGCATATTCGTATGTATGTACATTTATATGTGTATATATGCGCATGTATGTACATACGTTTGGGAAAGTCCACAGTTGTGCTATTTCGCTTAAGTGTGTGCCCCCTTTTTTTATGTCCTAATTTTTTGGTTAATAATTGCTGAAGATGGAACCACAAAAACTAACGATGCACGAGGCATATAAAAAATTTTGTTCGAAACATCCTTTGAAAAAACTGTCAATGCCGAAAAGTGACTTAGTATGGTCATACTATGATATTAATAGTAGGAACGAAAATATTGTGATATTTTTACATGGGATATGTGGAACAGCTGGATGTTATTTTTACCAGTTAGATGAGCTAGCTAATTTAGGATTTCGAGTAATTTCATTTCAGTACCCATGTTATAATTATCTAAAAGATTGGATAAAAAATATGTGTAATATATTAGAATATTTAAATATAAAGAAGGGTCATTTTTTTGCGTCAGACTTAGGTGGATATTTAATTCAATTATATGCAAAGTTATATCCATCGAAAATTGAATCTCTAATTTTATGTAACTCTTACAGAAGAACAGACGATTTTGCTGCCATTGCGTCTTTTCGAAATGTGTATGGAAAGTTATATAGCTTTTTACCACATGTGTTATTAAAAAAAATAATATTAGAGGATTATATATATGGCAATTATGTAAATATAGATTTAAAAGAAAAAAATTCTTTAGAATTTATGAGTAATGAAATTGATTTAATATCTGCAGCAGATTTAGGGGGTAGGATAAGTTTACAATTATCATCGGAAAGTGTTGATAAATTATACATTAACGAGAAATCTATAACCATTTTACAAACACTGAATAATATGTATACAGATAGTTTAAATGAAGATATGAAAAAAGCTTATCCATTTGCTAAACATGCAATTATGAAATCGGGGGGTTCTTTTCCTTATCTTAGTAGGTATGAAGAAGTCAATATGTATATCTTAGTTCATCTTAGAAATAATTGTAACGCTGCATTTGTCAAAGAACAGATTAGTAATATGAGTTATATCCACAGACAAAAAAGTGAAGAAGGTAATATAGGTCAAATTTCTTTTGGCAAAAATTTTCCTAGCCTTAATGAAGGAAAACATAAGAAGAGTAACCAAGAAAGCTGTAAAATAATTAGAAGCGTTAAGCAGAGTATTAATGATCATCCGTGTGATTGTAGTAACCCTAATGGAAGTAAATTCAATAGCAGTTGCTGTCATAACAATAGTACATATGCGTTTAGGGAAAGGCAAGAATCTGAGCAAGGAAAAAACGAAATATTAAATATACAAAAAAATAAACTTGATAATGTGTATGAAAAGGACCACTGCAATTTTAATTTTTACAAACACGGCAGTTATAACAGTTACGAAAATTTTAGCAGGAAGGATACTTTGACAAGCGACGAAATTACGAATACTACTGAACATGTTAATAATTATTCCTACGGTAATTATTATGAGGATAATAAACAGAATTATCATAGCGGTGATAGCTACAGTGGGGGTAGCCACAACGGTGATAGTCACAGTGGTGATACCCGCAATAGTGATATCCGCAATAGTGATATCCGCAATAGTGATACCCGCAATAGTGATATCCGCAATAGTGATACCCGCAATAGTGATATTCGCAATAGTGATATCCGCAATAGTGATATCCGCAGTAGTAATACCTCTAGTGGATATAATAACCATGTACATGTACACACAGATGAGAGGAATGCCAAATTTAACAAAAGGAGCACAAAAGGATATGACCAACAATACCGTTATGATGAACAAGATGATAATTATTCAAATGTACACAATTTAACAAATGATGAATTTGCAAATAATCCCAATGTTTTTAATATAAATCATAATGATGGTAATTACAGAAATAGTTACTATGAGGAAAGAAATACAATATATACAGATGATAATAGATATAGTAATATTGGGAAAGAACGTACATATGCAAGTAACGAAAAATGTGGTGTAAATAATCCAAACTTAGCAAATTCGGAGCAATATTATAATGAGTCGTTAAATTATCAAGAAAATTTTAATGAAAATGACACTACATATAACCATGCTAATGTTAATAAAAATGACATTTTTTGTCATTTTTAATTGGCATTTGTGAATATGTACTTTTATAATGGCGGAGAAACGTTTTTTTTTTTTTTTTTGTTTTTTTTTAAGCATCTCATTTAGTATCTTTTTTTTATCATTTTTTTAAGCATTTTTTATATTAACTTTTATATCACCTTTTATATCACCTTTTTTATCGCCTTTTTTATCGCCTTTTTTATTATCTTTTTTTTTATATTTTTTTTTCTTTTTCTTTTTTTTGTTATTTGTTTGACCAGAATAGTAATGAATGAGCAAAATAGGAACAACACGTATATCGTCTTTTTAAGTTTTATGTTCTTCCTTTTTTTTGTTTTTTTTTTTTTTTTTTTTTTTTTTTTTTGTGGCACTATGTGCTTCTCGGGTATTTTGCGCCTATTGCATTTTTTTGTTCCTTTTGATACGTTGTCATTTTGCAATTTTGTACTTTTTAATAAATTTTGCCTACTGCTTTCTTGCATTTTTTTGAACTTTCAACTTTCAGAATTTTCGAAAAAATTAAAAAAATTCTTTAAATAGGTACGTACATATATATGTCTTCACGTGCGTATGTGTAAACATTTGGGCACCTTTTTAAATAAATATCAAGAAGCAAGATATGCATGCCTTTTCGTATACATTTTTTTTTTTTTTTATACGTGTACGTCAGAATACCACGAATTTTTTTAAAAATACATGTGTACGCATAGGCAGATATATACATTTATAATTATATGCATGTACTTGTACATAAATATATTTTTAATTGCAAAACTAATGTCATTTTACGTACACAAATGCAATGAAATACAAGAACGATAAAAGAATTTGCTAAAATAAGTAAGTCTTATTATTTGGCGTACACTAATTTTAATCTTCAAATAGCACAGGAGGTAAAATGACACATGGACGGAATTTTCATTATTAAAGAAAAAAGCTTTATCGAAAGCTATGAGAAAATATTTAACGAACATTTAAAATGTGAACCTAAGGAAAAAAAAGAAAAAATAAATAAAATGAAATGAAATAAATTCGAATGAAATAAGCTGAAATGAAATAAGTTCGAATGAAATAATCCGAAACGAAATAAATTGAAATGAAATAAGTTCGCATGAAATTAAGTGAATTGAAATAAAATATTATAAAAAGATGGATGCTCTTGAGAATGAAATGCTATTATTTTCACCCAATATAACGGAAATAAATTATGGAATTTTCGACTTGTGGAATAGAGGATATAATGGTAACCAAAAAAGATAGATATTGATTGAAGTGTGAGGAATTGAAAGAGAGAGAGATGTAGATGAAAAAGGAAAAGAAAAGAAAAATAAGGCACGGAAACGTACTAAAATACGAAAAAGTAAAAAAAAAAAAAAAGCCTATGTGGTATGAAAATGCTGTAAAATTCAAATAATGAGCTAATGAAACAAAAAAGAAAAGAAAAAAAAAAAAAAGAAAAAGGTCAAAATGTAAAAAGATGGTGAAGAGGGTCATATAATGAAACACTCTTTACCATTACATGCGCACATTTACTTTTCCACGTTTTCCCCTTGTTCAGAATACGAAGTGCTGTACCTACTACAAAACAGTCTTTATTCCAATTTGATACGAATAAAGAATGAGAAGTATAGAAGCTATGTGGAACAATATTTGAAGGATATAAGAAACAAAGAAAAGAATGGTGATACTAATATAGAGGATGAAAAAGAGACAATAAGAAGAAAGCTGTCTAAAGACAATGTTTTTTTTGCAAAACATAATTTAATGAATATGAGTAATATAGATAATAGGGGCAATGGATATTTAGGCGGTAATGTTCTTTTCCACCGTTTTTTGTGCATGTATGTACAACAACAGTTTTATGTTTTTAATATTTTGGCATATCATTTAACAAATTTAGATTTACGCTTTTCTAATTTTCATGTTCCGATCAATAAAAATAAAGCTCAGAAATTAATAAGAATATATTTTAATATTGATTTCAATTTAGAGAAGGAAATAATAAAATGTAAGAGTATTAATAATGTAGCAAAATACACGAATGAATTGGTAAAAATTACGAATATTAACAAATCATCAGTAAGAAAACAATTAGAAAACATAAAAAATGTGTGGAAATACATATTAAGTACATATGAAGATAGAAATGTAAACATGCGCACAATGCACAAAAAGAGAAAGATAAGTATAAAGAGAATTGTTAAATTTATTAAAACCTATTTTCAACTTTACAAATTTTTTATTAAAAAAGGAGAATCTGTTAAAATAAATACGAATGATGATCCTAACCGTAACAATAGATCATTTCTATTTAATAATAAAAAGAAAAAACGAAAAGGAAAAGGAAAGAAAAAAGGAAAAAGCAATACGAATTCAAAAAATGAATATGTTCAACATAATATAATCAAAATTTTAGAAAATATGTTAGGTATTTATTTAGCAAAAAGATATTTTCGCTTATACTGGATTATGGTATACCATATAGAAGTACCTAAAAAGATTAATATTGCTTATCCTTATTTTAATAATATTATTTTATTATTATTAGAAAAGCTACAAATTAACGATTTTATGTTGCCAAAGGAATATATAAATATAAGTAAAAACATATATAGCACATATAAAAGCAATAAGAAAATGGACAGACTAAAAAGTAAGTTGTACTCCCTGGCGGATATTGACAGCTCCTTAAGAAGCAGTGCTCTGATTAGGCTTAAGTGCATCCTGAATCTTTTATGCTGCTTTAGAAATGTAAGCGGAGAGGATAATATTGCATTATGATGCCATTGTGTGAGTGTGTTGTTGCACTATTGCATCACTGTATTATTGCGTCATTGCATTATTGTATTATTATATTATTGCGCCATTGTATTACTTCGCCATTGCATTATTGCGCGGATGCTTGAGCACATTTGGCTACGCCCATCTATGTACAAATAGATGTAACCGTTCGCATACATATAAATATATATATATACACATATACCCCGTACAAGTGTAGGGTATATGATGAAAAATAAGGTATACATGTTGAACTTCAATCCGAACACATTAGACAAGCGAAAGTGTGTAAAACATCATCATATATATTATAATGCTATGTGTTTTTTTTTTTTTTTTTTTTTTTCAGTCTTACGAGCTAACGAAGCTTTTGTTAATTTTTTATGAATTACAAAAATATGAGCCCTTTATTAATGAGAAAACATTTATAAAACAGAACATTGGAAACAACGACTTCGTAAATAGGATTATGGGCTTTATAAAGTAATGCTAAATGACTATGTTAACAATGTATTAGAATTTTACACCTGTTTATGTTAAAGGCATATACCTCGTCATTAACATAAAAGTGCGCTTTTACGAAACGGACAATCCCTATATATAAATAATATATGTCAAGAAAGAAATTATAACGTTTGTTTGATTTTCCGCCCAGTGTTCTTTGATTGCATCATTATGTTGAAGCATGTTTATTAATAATACCTGCATTTAATGGTACCATTCTAATGTGCCATTTTTATTATACTTTTCCTCCTTTATAGGGATGCAGAGAATTTTTCCAAAAGAAAAAAGGCAGAATATGAAAATCAATTGGGGATTGAAGAACCAAATAATTTTTAAAAATTCGTCAAAAACGGTGTAACACACATATGGGGGCATGCACATATGCATATGTATGTCTATATGTATGCGTATATAAAATGTATTTACGCACATTTATACACATACGTTTACCGAAACAGAAGCTCATGAAGATTCGAGCAATTAAGGAAGAACTAACTCCCTTTTTAGTTGTCGGTTTTATTTGATTACACTTATTCTCCCAGAAAATAATATCTGGTTAACTTTTTAGCTTCATTTTTATCTATTAAGAATTTTTTAGTATTTTATTTTTTTATTTATTTTTTTTTATCTTTTCAGCTTTTACGGGGATCTGTCGTAATATAGCCAACATTGTGTACACGACATGTGACGTAAAGGAAGCGTGAAATTTATCTCCCATGAAAATTTTCCTTTTTATCTTTTTTCATACTTTCATATATGTAGTTTTTTTTTTATGGGAAGAAGTAGTAAAATAAAATATGTTTTTAAAGAGAAGTTAAAGAGAAGTGTATGAAGTTAGCGATGTGTATGCGTAAAATTTTTTTGTTTTCTGTTGCTTCCATTTTTTTTTTATTTTTTTTTAATTTTTTTTTTTATTTTCGTACACTTTTTTCTTTTCTTTTTTTTTTCCGTTTCGTTTCATTTTGTTTCTTTTTTTTTTTTGCAATTTTTTTTTTTAAAATGCATTGTGTTAATAATATGCATAAAAAAGAAGAAAATGCAAAAACAAAACGGTAAAACGGTATGGTAGTGTCATTGTAGTGAAATAGAAGTAAAATAACAGTAAATTTACAGCAAAATGAAAGTAACATTGCAGTATAAAATGGTAGCTCGACAAATCGTGCTCATACACAGTTGACGTTGCACACATGTCACTTAAAGACTTCTTTAATTATAAAGAATATATGTGCCTACGTTTATTGAATTATCCTTTGCAATTTTGTTGTACTTTTTTTCACGTGCTCCAGTTCCATGTAAATAATCCATAATACGAATACAAGGAACGGGTTATAATGCGAAGGTGTATGCGATTTGTGCAGCGTTACTTTATGTAATTATCCATCCACCTATTAGCTTAAACATCCATTTATTATCTATCTCCTTATATATATATATATATATATATATATTTTAATTTTTATATATTTTTTTTTCCTTTCCACTTACCTAATTTACTTATCATCATCGTCGTCGTCTTCTTCCTCTTCCTCTTCCTCTTCGTCCTCGGCTTCTTCCTCTTCGTCATCGTCGTCTTCAGCTACGTATTCCTCTTCATCATCATCATCATCGTCATCAGCAACATACTCCTCTTCATCAGACTCAGATAACTCATCACCAAAGTCCTGTTTCTTATCAGTTACATTTGCATCATCTTGAATATTAATATTTTTACTTTTTAAAAATTCAAGCAAGGGTATATATTCACTTTTGTCTATATTAGTATACTCATAGCTTATTCCTCTTTTATGTTTTATAATAAGAGAAAAAAAACGATGCTGATTAATATTTCCAGTTCTCTGAAAACTTAAAGTAACAATATCTTCAAACGAAATTAAAATGACTGGTTTGACAATGAAGAGAAAATACTTATTTAATGGGTATAGTTGTCCACTGGCTGCTCTATAACTACATGTAATACCATGTTCATTTTTGGCAGTTCTATAATCCCCTGGAATGATAGCATTTTTTTTCACTAGTGAAGTAAAAAGTCTTGTAACAACATCGTAAGCTTTTCCTGAAATGGTTTTTTCAAGTTTATATTTTTTGATATCTTCATCATTTGCATTTATATCTAGATCCATATCATCATCACTGTTAAGTTGAATAAGTATAAATGGATATTCAGTTTGGCCTTGTTTCATTTTGTTATTTAGACTGAATATTAAAACATATTGATTTGAATTACTCTTTGGAACTAGTAACATCTTATTAATATTAGTATATTGAATAGTAAAATCATAAGACTTCCCATGTAATTTAAAGCTTCTAGCATACATTTCAACTTCATATCTCCCTCTTGGTACTAAAAGAGGAATATTAGATAAGGATGCAATACATTCACTTTTTGAGTCACTCATATTAACTTTTTCTAATAAATCATTTTTTAAATTCTGGAAATTTTGATTTTCATCATTTTCATGTGGATAATAAAAACGTATTTCTGACAACATATCTTCATTTGTTCTTTTATTTTCATCATTTTTTAATTCCATAGCAATATCTGTTTTTATTTGCACATTTAACTGATTAATATTATTAGTTGGAATACTGAATGCATATTTTTTGTCTATATCAAATGTTAAATGAGCATTCTCTAAATTAAATTCACCCCAATTCCATCCTTTTGTGGCTAGTTTTCGGCTAACTAATCTGACATTAAAATATTTCTGAAAATGTTGTGTTATTTCAGTAGTATTTCTATCTGGGAAACCATCAAAATATATAATTAAATTATCTTTATTTTCTTTGAATTTTAAATGTAATCTGTTATTATTGTAACTTGTCTTGATCCATTCCGCTTCACTAATATCACTACATTTGTATTGATACACATTATTTGTTTTCTTATTTTTCCATCCTAAAAATTCGTTAGACATTCTAAAGGACCCGTAATCACAACCCCCAAATCCCCTAATGTTACCAACTGATATTACGGGATTGCTACTGCTTGAACTGCTCTGGGCATTTTCTCCCATATTTCAGTCAACTAAGCAAAAAAAAAAAATAAGCAAGTGCTAATTTTACTAGACCAAGATAGATCAAGCTAATGCTACAAAAAAAAGAGTGTTCTCTCTTCGTTTGGATATACTCTTTTTAAATAAAAAAAAAAACTTATCGCGAATGTAGGGAAGGTCTGAACCCGTGCCTCTACACGTCTGTCACTCTGTCACTACACCTGCCTCTTTCCCTTTATTTAAAAAAAAAAATCCCTTCACAAATGCGTAAGCTACAAATGTATGTAAATTACCTCTATATGTGCTCCCCTCTTGGGAACTGTGAATTTTCCACATAAATCAAAAGATGTAGGAAATACCAATTTTCGGAAAAAAAAAAAAAAAAAGTTTCAATCTACGAGCATTCTGGAATATATTTTAAATGAATGCTCGTAAATGTTTACCTAATATATTTTCATGTACATACTGTGTTTATGTATACATATATATAGGTTCATATATATCAATATGTACATATGAATACGTACATATATATATATTCATTTAAATGTTCGCGTAGCGGTGCTTGTATATAAGCATGTACGTATTTATACACGCCCGTATGGCCTTCTATACTTCGTAAGGTACCAACATTTGACCTTTTAAATAAATCCTTAAAATTGCAACTGTAAATCACTATCACTTTATGAGTTAAATTCTTCTATTTCTGGAAAATAAGGTAATTTCGGATGCTTCACTAATTCTCTGTATAATTTTATAATTTTATTTTTTGCTATTTTTCTTTCTTAACTTTGCTTTTACCCATTTAACGGGAAACATCGATAGGCTAGCGTCAGCATAAAAAGAGTAAAGGTGTATCCGAAAAGGGAAATAAAAAAAAAATATAACAAAAACGAAAAATAAATGCGAGACCAGTACCTATGAAAGATATGATAATAATCAAGCCCAGAAACATTTATATGCATAATCGAAATATGAAGTATAATAAGAATGAAAAAAAATTAAATGACTTTAAAAAGATTAAGCACGATAAATCAGGAGTGGAATTAAAAAAAAAAAAAAAAAAAAAAAAAAAAAAAAAAAAGAGAAACAATAAAGGTATAAAAAAGCGCGAAGATGAAAATAAGAGAAAGCGGAAGGAGCAAAAGCTATATATTGTGCGGTTCGAGCCTATATGAAATATTCATATATATATAAAAAAGTATGAACACTTAGAAGTATGCCATTAAAAATAACAGCATACACTAGATAAAAAAAAAAAAAAAAAAAAAAAAATGGTAATATAACTGGAAGAAAAAGGAAGAAGAAGAAAATATCTCAAAAATGGTTTATGAAAAGAACATACGGAAATAAAATTGAAAAAAAACATCTCTGTGTGTATATACATAATATAGTATATAACTTAAAGTATTCGCGACTGATATTTTTTGTATAGCTGGTAATCATATTTAACCCTATCCACTCCTATATAAACAAGAACTTTTTCGATTAATGTATTAACATGCAAAATGAATGTGAAGAGCCAAATTCTATTACTTAAATTTGTGAGTAAATGACATAGAACATGTGAATAAATATGTACGCACAAATGTGTATATGTATGTTTATGTATAAGTAAATGTATGTGTATGTATGTGTATGTATGTGTATGTATGTGTATGTATGTGTATGTATGTGTATGTATGTGTATGTACGTGTATGTATGTGTATGTATGGGTATGCATATGTATGCATATGTATGTGTATGCATATGTATGTGTATGTATATGTATGTCCTTAAATAAGCCCACCTTTTTGTTATTGCTTTAATTTCATTTCTGGGTTATAATCAATTTAGTGTAACCAGAAATGAAAGCACGCAACTGCAAAACTTTTGAGAGCCATTTCTTCTAAAATATAGCTCATTTTACATACAAAACAACTTGGTGAATGAATAAAATAAAAAGAAAAAAGTTGTCTAGAGAAGAAAAGAGTTAATCCCTTCTTATTTTCATCTTTCTTATTTTCTATTTTATGTTGAGCACCTATATGAAATACCCCTTTACTTATATACACATATGCGCACATATTGTATACATACATAAGTGCACATTTTTATGAGACTGCAGCAGAGAGCAACATCGTATTTTTTATATCTCCTTTTACCCACATATCCACAAAAAAAAAAAAAAAAAAAAGAAAAAAGAAAAGTGGCCATTAATTATTTAATAACAAATCATACGTTAATTAGTTTCAGGAAAAGAAAAATATAACACATAATAAATGAGTAATAAATAAATAATAAAAGATAGACAAGAAATATATAAATAAAACAATATGACATGCATAATATAGAATAACGTACCATATTTCTGAGGCCGCGAACACTTGATAACTCAAAGAAAAAAAAAAAAATAAATAAAAAAAAAAATAAATAAAAAAAAAAAATAAGGGCACATATATTAAGGGAGGAGGCCTTATGAACGTATAGACTTATACCTACGTACTTATCTCTATAACGTAAACATTTATAGAGAGAAGAATTATGAGTAAAGAAAATTTTAATTCTTTTGTAATACGGCATGTGGTATAGGTATAAATGTAGGAAGTTAAAATTACGGTTCAAGATGTATGTATTATAACATGGATGTAAGTCTTATAGTATGCACGTAATATTATAGTATGCACGTAATATTATAGTATGCACGTAATATTATAGTATGCACGTAATATTATAGTATGCACGTAATATTATAGTATGCACGTAAGTATTATGGCATGCACGTAAGTATTATGGCATACATGTCCGTAAGTCTTTGTGTGTGAATATGCTGCTAACCCTTTTCAAAGGAACGCTTAGTTAATTTGCGTCGAAATCTCATCATAATTTGGAAATGCGCTTCATTATGCTTCCCTTCAATTAATGTATGCACAAATAAGTGTTAAAAGGATATACCAATTTAATATGGGTTATGGTGAATTTAATGCAGGTCCGTTTATCATTTATAATTATTATTTATTCTTATTTTTCTGTTGTGTTTGTAATGTAGTGTAATGTATTCTATTTTACTTACCTTTTTTTCTTTCTTTCTTTCTTTCTTTCTTTTTTTTTTTTTTGAATTATTCTTTAGATCACTTGTTCTTATACTTTTCAGCCTCGAAAATTTAGTGCGTGTTTGTTTTGTTTAACTTCGAGAAAAATATGAATGTATCTTCGAATTTTTTTTGTTTGTTCTCCCTCGTTTCTTATAGTAACGTTTTTATTTTTTAACGAAATTTTCATCTTGATCATTTAAATAAATTCCTAATTCTTTTAGGAGGTATTAGAAATATATGATATTAAAATTTTTTTTTTTTTTTTTGTTGTTAATTCTTTTCTCCATCAACGTATGCATTTTATTCTATTTCAGCTAGCTGTTCATATTTACCTTCTCCATTTGATCTTCATTTCATTTGTGCAATTTACTCCCTTTTATATCTTCTCCATTTTGTATATATTTCATTTGCCTGTATGTTAATTAGCGAAATGATTAATGTACAGAAAGACTATTTCACTCCTTTTTCATCATCTTGTGAAGTAGTACAATATGCATGTGAAAAATATCTCCTACTATAGCGCATTTCTTGTTCATATAGTTTTCTTTGTATGAAATTATTATTTAAATAGTGGTAATGAATTTCGGTCGCTTCTACAAACGTAACCTTTATCGTTGTGATAATCTTGAGCATATTTATTCTTATTTTATGACTGTCATGTCGTCATGCAATTTCAGAGCAGAAATATGTTCATCACGTCGTAACACCTACAAAAGTTGGTATATTATATTTCAGAGGGAGAAAATCCTTTTTTTTTCTTTTTTTTTGATACCTTATTTTTGCCACGATATATTGATAATCGATGAATAATTAAACATGTGCGCGGGTGTATGAACTAGTACTACTACTTCTACTGCTACTTCCACTGCTACTTCCACTGCTATTACCGCTTCTCGTATTTCTCATTCCATTACTATGTAAGCTTCCCTTTGGATGCAATAATGAAAGGTGGTATATGATTTTTAAAATATGCTGCACCTTATATCACATACCTATGTTCTTTCAGTCATGTTAATTATACATTTGTTATAGCGGTATTTTTCAAAGATAACTGTTTTTCTTTCTCTTTCGCTTTCTCCTTCTCTTTTTCTTTTCTTTTCTTTTTTTTTTTTCCCTATTCTGCGTAACCAGACTGAAGAAGATTGCACCCTCGGGATATCAGTTAGATAAGACTCCATATTGCCACATGTTTTTGCGTCTTCTAACATTCATCAAAATTTTCCTTTATTTCCATCTATTTTCGTAAATTTTCATTTATATTATTTTTGTTTATGTGTTGATTAAATTGTGCTTATTTGCTGGGAGAAGTACGATATATAAAAATTTTAATTATATTTTTTATTTTTAATTTAATTTTTAATTTTATTTTTCTATTTATTTTTTTTTATTTCCTCCTTTTTCAGTTTTGCGGGATATTGAGTGTTCATCATTTTTGTCTCTATAATTTGATAAATTACATCTTTACGTACAATAAGCTTGGAAGAACTATTATTATGACTGATATAGAAGGGTGCACAGAATGTTATTGGGTATGCAAATACTTCCGTTGTCTTTGTTCATACGTGGTCATGTGGGTATGCGGGAATGTAAACATTTGAACAAGTATATATCTATGCATGTATGTATATAATGTATACATGTGTACATGGGTGTGTTGCTTTAACAAACACAAAAGATCAACTGCATTTGTAGAGGCTGCTTTATCTTAATACAACATGTAATCAATGTAGCGTGTGTTATGGTAAAAATTTACGACAATTTTTTGGCACAACACTCGTACTATTACCAATAATGTTATAAGAAACCTGCACATTTGTTAGAAGATCATCGTTGTACGGGCGTAATATATGATTAGACAAAATTGCAGGAATAATATTTACTGTCCGAGTAATTTCTACCCTTACAACTGTTTTTTTGTTCTACGAAATTTTTGTAATCTACTTTGTTAGAAGAAAAGTATATAGATTTTTCTTCATTGATTAGTTCGTCATATGATAAAACTTTATCATTATTAAGTGTGCAATTTTTAGAATTATATTTCATATTTTTAAAAATATTCTTTTCATTGTTTTCATATATGTAAAACTCCTCAGTAGGATACTTAAAATTAATGATGTCATTTTTGAAAATATTTGAAATTATGTTTGGAGGGTTTTTCTTTTTTTCTTTTATTATATCAAGATTTCCTTTGTCAAACATTTTTTTTTTTTTGTTTTGTTTTGTGTTATTACTAGGATATACATTTTCATCCTTCATATAATATATCGGGGTTAACTGAGTTGTTTTCTTTGTTTTCTTTTTATTCTCTGAAAATATGGTATCAAAATTTAAGTAGTATTTTCTCATATAATGATTATCAACATTTAGAGGTAGTAAGTGGACATCTCTTTTGTTTGAATAATACATACTTTTTAATTTTAAATGATTGTTTCCATCATGCATATCACTACCTTGTTTATCTCTATCATTTTCGCTTGCATTATTATTATTATTATTATTATATGTACCGTTTGCGTATTCACCAATTTCTCCCTTAACATCCAGCTCTATGTTTCTTCTCAATTTTCTTTTTCCATTCTTATCACCATATGTTTCTTTCTGTTCGCTAGTAGATATAGGTAATATTAAGTTCTCACTGTAATTTTCATTGAGTTCGTGTTTTGGCAAGTTAGATTTGTCATCATTATTTAAGTCTTCTTCACATAGTAGTTTGCCATTATGTAATGCATTCTGAGCTATTTTATGTGCATTTGCTTCATCGCAATTTTTCGTCCCTTCATCATTTGGGCAGTAGTTACTATCTTTTTGATAGCAGTTACCATCACTTTGGCAGCAGTTACCATCACTTTGGCAGCAGTTACCATCACTTTGGCAGCAGTTACTGTCATTTTGATTGCGATTGTAATCCTTTTCTCTAATTTTTTCGTCCACTCCGTCAACCTTGTCATTTGTGCATGGATTTCTATTCCCGTCGTTATAGGAATCGTTTTCCTTTGTGCAATTTTCCATAATTGTAGTTTTATATTCCCTCTTATCCTTATTACTACAATAATTGAATATATTGAAATGTTTATCCTTATCTCTTTTCACGTTGTCTCTATGGCATTGCTTTAGTACATTAGCGTCTGTTGTACCACTGATATGTGTGTGTCTTTCCATTTTTTTCTTCTTATTCTTTATTATATTACTTCCTTCTACATGTTTAATATCATGATAACTCAATTTGTCTTTACTCCATTGCTCATTACTTAATACATTTGCATGTTCTTTTTTCTCTTCTTCTCCTGTTATTTCATGGTAAGTTAGATAGAATGTATTATTGTTCAATGATATGCCTTCACTATTATATGAAATTACTTTGTTAGATATTGCCTGCGACTGTTCCTTATCATTTACATTATTAGGGACGTTCAATAATGTACATTTAGCTAAATTGTAATCAGACAAAGAATCGGCAATATAATTATTAATTTTTTCAACTTGTCTGCTAAATAAATTGAAGCTGTTTTTCTTATTTTGACTGAATAACCTCCTCTTATTATAACGGCTATCTGAGAAGTTTTTGATTCTACTAAAAAGATGTAAGTTGTTTTGTAGTACTGTACTAGCCGAATTGCTTTTACTGTAATTATTATTGTTGTTATTATTGTTATTATTGTTGTTATTATTGTTATTATTGTTGTTATTATTGCTATTATTATTACCATTACAATTACTACTATTATTATTACCATTACAATTACTACTATTATTATTACCATTACAAGTACTACTATTATTATTACCATTACAATTACTACTATTATTATTACCATTACAATTACTACTATTATTATTACCATTACAATTACTACTATTATTATTACCATTACAATTACTACTACTATTATTATATTTTGAATGAACATTATGAACATACTCAGATTTATTCATTTTGATGAGTTCCTCTTCGCTGACCTTAATTGTACTATTGATAACATTTTCATTGTGAATGAGATTAGAAATGGCGTTTTCTTCCCTTTTTCGAGGGTTAATGCTTATTTCATTTTTTTCAATTAATGAACTGTTCACCTTTTCATTATTCGTTTTTTCAATGTCAACTATTTTTGCTTCTTGGTTGATCATGTTTTCTATTTTTATAGTATCAACAAGTTTGTCCTTCTTAACCTTCTTAACAATACATGTATCTTTTTTTTTTAAATTTAAATCGGAATCACTGTGTAAGTTCAACTTAGAATTGCCACACAGATTTGGTATAGCCACGTATTTGTATGGTTCATTACCTGTATTTTTATCGTTACTACTACTGCTGCTGCATTTTTGATTGCTACATTTTTCATCTCCTTTATTTGGTTGTATATGCTCATGTTCAAGACTTGTAATGGCAGAACATTCATCCAGTTTCTCGGAAGAAATTTTATTAACCGGGTTCGTGCAGTAGTTACTGCTGCTGTTGTTGTTGTTATTGCTATTGCTGTTATTTATGTTGGCGTTTCCTTTATTGCTCTTGTGCATGCTTGTGCAAACGCCTTTTTTTTCCCCCTCTATCGCTTCTTCTCCTTCGAGTGCCTGGGTAATTAGCTCTCCTTTTTGCTCTTGTGCGGAAATTGTTACCCCATATAGATACTTCTTACTGTATTCTTTTTTACTGCATATTTTTGTGCATTCATTTTTTGGAAAATTGGTAGTAAGTGCTTTATCATTCTGAACATTAGATGATGAGAGCGCATTATAATTAGTAACAGTATTCACATCGATATACTCTGATGTTCCCCTTCTGTATGAACAGTAATCATTTGCATACATAAAGTTAATGTTCTTGTAATTGCTGGCAGCAGAGCTGATTATATTTCCAGGTATAACATACGAAAATTCTTGTTTGGAATCATTCTTTTCGTTATATGAGTACCCAATGTACACTCCTTTATCATCATAGTAATAGTATTTGAACTGTTGAACATTATTAGGATTATCTTGTTTAATAGCAGATGTTATGTCGTTGTGGGGAATATACCTTTTATTTATAATTAGATTGTTATTGTTTAATAACGCACTTTTTGACTCACTAACACCATTCGCGCTAATCACGCTATTCGTACTGTTTGCGCTATTCGCACAGTTTATATTATGCGCGTACTTCACCCTGTACACATCGTTATCCTTACTTGTATGAACAACGTCATAGTTTTCATAATTTTTTAAGAGTGCATCAGAAAAATCGTTAGCTAAATTAATATGTTTATTTTTTAAGAAGTAACAATTTTCGAGTGAGTTATTATTTCTGATATGTAAAATATTGTCTTTACCAGGTTTCATGGGGCTGCTTTTTTCAGTGTACATATTGTTACTGCTATTACGATTACTATTAGAGTTGCTTTTACAATTGCTATTTCTGCTATTATTGTTATTACCGTTGTTACTGCTATTACTGCTATTATTGTTATTACCGTTGTTACTGCTATTACTGCTATTATTGTTATTACCGCTGTTACTGCTATTACTGCTATTATTGTTATTACCGTTGTTACTGCTATTACTGCTGTTATTGTTAACCTCAGCGCTGCTTTTGTTATTGCTCTTCATGTAAGTGTTAATGTTAGTGGTACTGCTATCACTGTTGTGAGTTATGTTATTGTTATTTTTAATTGCGTACAAATCGTATACGCCATTATATTCTCTAGCTAAACAAGTAGAAGAGATGTTGTTGTACGTCTCAAGGAGCATATATTTATTATCGATATACTTCGTTTCATTAGACTTACCACATTCAGAATAGTCACTCTTGTTATACCTACTGTTTATGTACATATTGTCAATAAGTTTACCATCGCAATATATTCTATCAACATAATTTTTATTAGCTTGTTCATTTTCTTTAATAATTCTTTCTATATACTTGCTATCCTCATAAGGTTTATTCATCTTTTCTTTGATTGCACTTGTTTGTTTGTTTTTCTTGTCCCGTAATATGTTCTTTTCAGAGATAATTTGTTCCTTTCGATTATTCGTTTCGTAAATGTTATTTTGATATGTAAGTATAATATCTTCATAGATTCGATTTTTGTCTGTGTTACCTGGATCCTCCTTGTAATGTTTTAATTGGTTGTAAATCAGTCCTTTATTATCATATATATAAAAATTTTTATTGTGATAGTTGCTTTTCGTTATATTCGAATTGTGCTCGTACAGGTGATACATTCTTCCTTTATCGTAAATAATGCTAGATCCTGTATTGGTTTTATTGGATGTATTGGTTATACTGGTTATATTGGTTTTATTGGATGTATTGATTACATTGGTTTTATTGGATGTATTGGTTATATTGGTTTTATTGGTTACATTGGTTTTATTGGCTATACTAGTTGTACTGGTTATATTGGTTTTATTGGCTATACTAGTTGTACTGGTTATATTGGTTTTATTGGTTACATTGGTTTTATTGGTTACATTGGTTTTATTGGTTACATTGGTTATATTGGTTGTGGTGGTATTGACACTGTTGTGTCTTTGACCACTGCTAAGGTGCGTAGTGCTGCTAATGTCGAAGTTGGAGGGGTTGATAATGTCGAAGTTGGAGGGGTTGATAATGTCGAAGTTGGAGGGGTTGATAATGTCAAAGTTCGTGGGGTATTTAACATCATAGTTGGTAGGACTCTTAATATCTAACTTGGCTGTGCCCCTATTTAGATACGTGGAAGGACCGTTACTTACGTTACTGGAAGTAACACTCGTATCTCCGTTGTTTGTGAAAGCTAGTTTCTTATATAAGTTGTAATACAAAATGTTGTTATTCGAATAAACAGGATAAGCGACGGTTGAAGAAATAGGAAAATTCATTTTTCTACTATTTATGTATGATATTTCTAATTTTTTCTTAGCTGTATCAGCTAACCATTCGTGGTTAATAACTTCATGAAGAGATAATCGATTTACAGGATTGATGTTAAGCATACCTGATAATAAATTTCTGGCATTCATAGAAATTTTATTAATTCTATTTTTGGGGAAAACAATTTTATTTTTTACGATTTCGTTATATGCTTCTTTAATATCTTTTTCCTCATTATCAAATGGGAGTAAACCAAATAACATAGCATACAATATAATACCTAGACTCCATATATCTGCTTTTTGACCGTCATATCCTTTTTTATTGTTACATCCTAATACTTCAGGTGCAGCATAACTTAACGTACCAACAATATCATAATGTAATTTATTTTTTTCATTGAAACAACAAGCCCCAAAATCTCCAATTTTCAATTCATATTCTGAACATGAAGGTAGCTTACCTATTCTAATTAATGTTTTCTCTTTTTGATTCAATTGCTTTTTACATAAAAAAATATTTTCAGGTTTTAAGTCTCTATGTGCTATGTTATTTTCGTGCATGTACTTGAGTCCTTCAACAATTTTTCTAAAAAAGTACTGCGCACTTAACTCCTCCAAATGCAGCTTCTGCGGATTGGGTAAAGTTGATTGGTCGTGTGTGAAACATTGAGGCGTAGTCAGTGCAGGTAAAGGCATATATATATATATATGCACAAACATACACATACATACACATACATACACATACATACACATGTGCAAAACTCTCCTTATTACATTTCTAACGTAGGATATTAAGTCTCCCCCGTCACAGTACTCCATTATCTGAATAATCTTCTCTTTTGTTTCAAGAATGTTTATTGTTTTTACAACATATGGATGATTCATTTTACAAGAAACTTTTATCTCCTCCTTTAATTTTTTATATAGTCCTAAATCCCCTTGTACCGTAGATTTATCAATAGCTTTTGCAGCTACGAGTGTGTCTGTATTTCGCGCAATACATCATTTATGGGTATATTGAAAATTTATAGAGCGCAGCGCGAACACGAGCATATGTGCGCTGATACATATACACATACTTTTAGGAATATATATATACGTGTATATTCACATAGGCATATATATATATGCGTATAATCATATAAGAATATATATATAAACGCATATGTACATATAGAAATATATATATAAACGCATATATACATATAGAAATATATATATATACGCATATATGCATATAGGAATATATGCATATTTTTATATATAGATACATATATGCTTGTACTGAAACATGAACGCAAGCGCAAATGAAAGTGCAAGTGTAAGAGTGAACCTGTGGTCTTGTCTAAGGCTAGGTGGACTTGTCCGACAGAACCTGTGTTTATTTTTTCCAAAATAATATAATTCTTCATGTGGTAGTACTGTAAAGAATCACACAGTTTCTTCTTCGAATATCTCGCTTGTATTTTTTTCCCGCTAGAAATTAACACATTAAATAGTTGTTGTCCTTTAGCTAGACCTCTAGACATAACATTGTCAATGTGTTCCCCCCACTGCAAATATTCTGTTTTTTTAACTTAAAAAAAAAAAAAAATATTTGTAAAATGTGAGTATAATTTGAATGAGACGTTATACGATTCATAGCCATTGTTCTTGCATAGTCACTGTGACTGTATTGTTATTTCAATTATTTTTTTTTTTTTTTGAGCGACTGTTTCTGCTTCCGCTTCCAGCTTTTGTTATACTTTATTCTACGTTACCTTATTTTGTTTTATTTTTTATGTTTTATTTATTATTATTTTTTTTACCTGCTATGAAGTCTATAAGACTTCTCATTTGAGGAATTGACGAATGGTAGAGCTTTAAAAACTGGGAATACAATTACAAAATATGAATAATTTTAAAAGAATGATCAATGAAAATGAAAAAAAAAAAAAAAAAAAAAAAGGAGAGAAAGATAACTATCTATCTAGATAGATAAAGGGAGAGCAACTGGTAGAGAGAAAAACGTATTAAAAATGATGTACACATTTGCTACAGTAATGGAAGGTTGTAAATATCTTTCGTCCCAAAGAATTATTATAAAATATAGGAGTTTTAAAAAAGTAAAATTAATTTATTTCCATCCTTTTTAATCTAACCTGCCAAATAAGAAAGACATTTTCTGTCAGTTCTAAATCTGCGTCTGTTATTGATTCGACTTGAGGAATCGATCGAAGTTCCCTGTCCCATTCATTTCTCCATTTGGCATTCGTCAGCATCATAAAATAAAAAAGTTAAACGGATAAGCGCATACACAGACAAACAAGCAAATAAACATACACACAAATACACAAAAAGGGAGAGAAAAAAAAGCTAGTTAGGAAAAAAAAAAAAAAAAGAGATAGTCAAATACGAGGAAAAGTTAACAAAAATATAAATTGAGGGAAGATGCAAATATATACAAAGATAGGTACAAATTGGCCAAAACAAATGTTAACAACAGTGAGAAAAACAAAAAAAATAAAATAAAAGGAAACAAAGAAAAACAAAATAAGACTAAGCAAGACAAAACAAAATAAGACTAAGCAAGACAAAACAAAATAAGACTGAACAAAACTAAACAAAATAAGACTGAACAAAACTAAACAAAATAAGACTGAACAAAACTAAACAAAATAAGACTGAACAAAACTAAACAAAATAAGACTGAACAAAACTGAACAAAATAAGAGTGAAATAAACAAAACAAAATAAAGCCGAATGTAATAAAAACGCCTATAAATATACCCTCATATAGAAAATAAAATATTTGTGGATATGTCCTAACTATGTCTCATTTTTAATTATGAAAATTGTTTGAAAGGCAAAAAAAAAAAAAAAAAAAAAAAAAATTTTCAATGAATATTATAAACAACATTTTAAGCAAAATAAAAAAATAATAATCCTACTTACAACAATGATATAATATAAGAATAAAACAAAAATAGACAAATGTTACATGTTTGCAGAAATGTAAACAATGCAGTTTATGACAACTTATGATTTAATTAAATGTTATGTGAAACTACTCTGGGTTTCAAATTTTAATTTCTTTTACGAAAATTAGAAGAATATTGAACATACATGTAACTCTTTTTTGGTACTTCCAAGTTTGGAAAACGAAAGAAAAAAGAACTAAAAATGAAATAGAAAAATAAACTAAACAAGGAACAAATAAAGGAACAAAAAAGATGAGTAGTACATGGTCTCTTTTTAAAGAGCTCAGAACATTCTTAATGGTGTGTGTACATTTTTTTTTTATCCTTTTGAAGAGTATGCAGTCATTTTTTTTGGATTTTGTATTGACAGAAAAAAACAAAGCAAAGCATGGCAAAAAAAAACAAAGATAAACAAAAATAAAGATAAGCAAAAATATTCCAAGATAAAATAAAGAATGGTTCATGAAAATGTGTACTTTATTTTATTTTCCTTAATACAAAATAGTAAAAGAAAAAAGAAAATTAGTTGTGCACATGCGTATTATTTATTATTATTTTTTTTGTTTTTTGTTCGTTTGTAACCTTAAACGGCATTTGCATAGTCATGTGTGTATGTAGCTCGTGTGATAAAAACGAACTGTTATATTGCTATATATATAAGTGTTCGAATATGTAAAATAAAACAGCTGTAAAGACGATTTTAACGTTAAAAAAATAAAATAAAAATAAAAAAATATTCTTTGTATATGTAAAAACATGTCTTGTAAAGAAAAAAAAAAATTTATTTTTAGACTCATACATTTGTTATATGTTTACGAATCATAAAGAATACAACTAAAAGGTAAAAAACAGGATTAGTTGTATTTACTGAAAAGACTGAATAAAAGGTTATACAAACATAATAAAATTTTGCACAGAAAAAATGTAGCAAAATATTTTGACTTTATTTTCATAATTACGCGCTTTCTTTTTGTTCTTATTAATTCCCTTTTTTTCTTTTTTTTTTTTTTACAACTGTAAATAATTAAAGCATACATTTTTGCGTAAAAAAATATTTCAAACATAAAAAAGGAGATAGACACACTTAAAATTAAAATATTGACACAACTAGCAATATTTGAACTTGAAAACAAACTCTGACACATTTAATCTAGCGGAAATTTTATTATACCATTAAAAAAACTTGACTCATTTTTATTTATTGATGTATTTATAATGCTACTACCTTAAGTGACTCAAAAGATGTTCATATATTATTTCCTCTTCGTGGAATATAGTATATTATTTTTACTAAACCTTATGTATTTTTTAATGCACTTTTTTGCAGCTCTTAATAGGAAAGCCATTCGTGTGAGATATGATTTATTTAGTCAAGTGAACAAACAGCTGTGTGCATATTCCTATTATACATTACAAATTACAAAATATAAAATACATATTACATATATATGTTCATGATGCGCATGGGAACAAGTTGGTAACGAGGGAGCTACGCAGGAAAAGGATAAACGGGGAATACATTATTTTCACTCTCCGACAGCGCAATATATGTATACGTACATACTTACATATATACCTGCATTTATATGTGAGCGCATTAAGTTTCATCCTTCCTGGGTAACGATTACAAGAACTCATTAGACAAATATGGTAAGGAAAAAAATGTAGTAAAAGGAAGTCGTAACTACACAAAACAAGCGCACAAGACAAACGAAATGGTAGAAGGTGGCAATTTTAACATAGAAAATACGACCATGATATATGGAATAATCAGATTTAATCTCATTTTTTAAATGATACTAATTCCTTCGAATGCGATCGAAAAAGCATTCATAATGATTTAGTATGGTAAATACATTTTTAACAAAATGAAGATTTGTTTTCTATTCGAATAGTAATGTTTTCATATTTTATTCAATATACCGCTGTTTGTGTGTCATACTGTCCTTTACTTTCCCTTCTTTACCTTTCCTTTCCTGCTTCTTTTTTTTCTTTTTTTTTTTTTTTTCTTATGGTCGATTTGGCTTAAATCTCCCAATATTTTGCTAAACAGCATTACAAAAGTTTTAAATTAATTTATGTTCTTGTTCCATTTATTCCAATTAATTTTTTTTTTATATTTTTTTAAAATCATTTCAATTCGAGATACAAAGGGAACAAATGTTTTTCAAAATATTGGTATAAGAAAAAAAAAAAAAAAAAAATTTTGTTAGCTTTGAAAATAGATACAAAAAGGGATTCAATATATGACAGTAACTCGGCTTAACCTTTTGGAATTAAATAAATGCTTACTAAATGAAATAAACATATAAGAATTTTCAATGTGTAGATATAATCCCTAATTATAACTACAACAATTTGTTATATTCACCCATCCTCTATTATTCTAACAAAATTTTCAAGAATATACGAAGATAGTATTTACTTCTAATCATACTGTACATGCATATCCATTCTATATATACAAACACAGATGCATATACATATACAAATGCGTATACACGCGTATCCTTAACAGCCACTGTAGAACTAATAAATATATATATATATGTGTGTACCCCCTTTAACCATATATTCGCTGAGGCTTCCCCATGGTACTTTTAATGTGCAACGTTCTGATGTTTTGCCAATTTTTCTTTAGGAGGGAGACTAAAAAGTTAATTGCATGCACAATATTCGATCTTAATTCTTCTTCTTTTAAATTAGCGTGACCAACAGGTACACCCATACATAAAACTTTTTTTAGTTGGAATTTAATAGATGATTTTAATTCAAGAATCTTATCATTAATTTTATCATTATGAGTAATTAAGGAAGGAAATTTTCCTGCTTTGTTTAAACCTGGACCTAGTAATTTTGGAATTTGTGGTAAAATTACCTGACTAGCTAAAAATGCATCATATTTTTTGGCTAATTTTTTGACTAATGTTTTATCTTTATTTAATTTTTTCATAGCTTCTATGTCCATGTAATCTAATTCTAACTTTTGAGCTTCTTCAACATGTACAGCATCTCCTAATATGCAAACTTTTAACTTTTTTCTTACTTCATTTGACAGTCGAACTGTACCCGAAAAACGTTTATCTCTTTGTGTGTCGTAATCTTTCAGCCCTATTTGCAGTTCAATTGTTTCCACGAATTTTCTCTTTTTTTGTCTTGTTCCTTCGAACACATCAGCAATAGCTTTTTTAAGTAAATCTTGGTTTAATTTGCTGAAAAGTGGGGTAAGGTAACGGTGAAATGTGAATGATAAAATATAAACCGTTACACAAATAGAGTGGAATATATATATATGGGATTACGGAAAAATGGGAAAAAATAAAATAAAAATAAAAGATATGAATGAAATGGAAAAAATGCAAGAAATTTATATATTATGTTCCTCATTATACTACAATTCCTCATGATTCAAAACACAAGGTCCTCAAACGAGAAGCGTTTTAAAAATGACAAATACTCGCCGATTAAAAAATATACGTAAACAAGTGTACATTTAATATATATTCAAAGGCAAAAAAATGCAACTATAATATGTTATTTTGTTTTTTCTCAAATGTAAGCATAGTGGAGCAGAGAAACAAAAAAAAATGTACATACGCAAACGTACACATATAGATGCAGCACGAACTGAATAAACTTTATAAACTATTTTTATGTACGCTTTTCATATATATGTACTGTGCTGAACAAACAGATTATTAACTCTCTTTTTAAATATATTATTACCTCATGGTGTAAATGAAATATTAAAAAATAATACGTTTTTATAATTTAAGGGAGTGTATCTTCTAGTTTTTTTTTTTTTTTTTTTTTTTTTACAGTAAAATAAAACCTCCAACGTTAACGTCTTTCAGAGTAAAAATAAAAAGCGTCAATTTAATTATGTAAAAATTAATAAGCCAGAATGTAATTATTTACATCTATCTTTTCAAAGATAATGAACGATGTACATATAATGAATAAATATAATTAATTTTGGAATTTATATGTTAATATTGAAAAAAAAATTATGTACATTATGAATTTTTACTTCAGCAATAACAAAAATATAACCTTGTATTTTTAATGAAATGTTATATATTATTATAAAAAAAAAAAAAAAAATGAGTAAAAAAATGAAAAAATTCGTTAAAATCATTTTGTAATTTGTGCGTATTACAATATGTATATACATGTAAATATTTACATATATATATGAATATACATACATATATCTTGATATATACGCATAATAACATGAGCTAACATGTAAACATAAAAAAAATAAAGTAGGAAAAAAAAGGAGGGCACTAAAGTAAAATCAGAGAGTAAGGAGTACTCATTTTTACATCCTCCTAGTTTAAATCTTCAAATATAAACTTGGTAGTTCGTATGTTTTTATACATACATACATATGTACAATTATAAATATATTTATACATACATATGTTTATACATATGCACAATTATAAATATATTTATACATACATACGTTTATACATATGCACAATTATAAATATATTTATACATACATACGTTTATACATATGCACAATTATAAATATATTTATACATACATACGTTTATACATATGCACAATTATAAATATATTTATACATACATACGTTTATACATATGCACAATTATAAATATATTTGTACATACATACGTTTATACATATATATATATATATATGTTTATATGTAAATATAGGTTATTTTAAAGAAAATGAGTATCATTTGTTATGCACAATGATCTATGTACCTAGTTACGGTGTGGCATTAAAAAAAACAAAATAAAATTAAATAAAATAAAACAAGTTAAAACTAAAATAATTTATTGGAAATCTTGTGCAAAATAATTACATGTATTTTTATGAGAATTAACCGTTCATATGTTTGTGTTAAATATTTACTATATGTATACATGTATTATGTATATTTTAACTTTTTGCCATTTATTGATATGAGATTTTCCTATATTGAAGCTTCATGAAGATGTAATTGACAATGTATCTTAGTTATTAAATATAATATATGAAAAAAAAAAAAAAAAAAAAAAAAGAGAAATTATTAATAGTTAATAATATCTTAAATAATGAAAAAAGTATATGGTATAGACTTTTTTGTATTTTTTAAAGCTAATTTATTAACTCTTTTTTCACGGCATATTTTACTCTACATTTTACACCTTTTATTACATATTTTATTATATACTTTATTATACACTTTATTTTACACTTTATTTTACACTTTATTTTACATTTAACGACGCGTTTTATTATACATTTTACTGCACATTTTATTTTAAATAATAAAAAAATAGACCAGTTATAATAAGAGAACATTTATTTAAATATAGAACCAAAATGTATAAACAATGGTGAAATAATAATTATAATGTTTCATGATCATATAACCGACCATCCTTTCCTTAATAGTACAATAAGTACGACATACTGTAATGTATTTGTAATTGGATGCATTTGTACAATACGTTCAAACGAATATAAAGCAATATCTTAATAATAATAAAAAATTTTAAAATGAAAAAAAAAAGTGCATTTTTTTTTTTTTTTTTTTTTTTTTGAGTATGGGATTTCAAAGTTCTATATATGTTATAATTTTATAACATATCATATTATATTTATTAAATAACATATACCTTAATTCTTTATATTCTCTTATATAAAAAATTATTTTTCCCAATACACAATGAAATGTACATCAGTGAGTCCTTTGTGTATATATGTATAAATAACTATGTAATATGTTAGGAAATGAATAATTATGTTGAAATTTTAAATGGGTTACGGTATAAAAAAAAAAAATTGAACGAAAGTTATGTGAAAGTTATGCGAAAAATAAATCAAATAAAAAAAATAAAAAGGATGAACGGTAACATATTTTTCAACTTATGTTTTATTGTAAATTGGCAGTCGTTAATTATAACGGTGGAATAATGAATTATGATCGTACAAAAGCTACACAACCTTTTCAACAACATACAGAAGATGCCTTAAAAAAATGAACACTAACCGTATATATTTTTATAAGTACTTACTTAATATGAGTATATATATAGCATGCACATATATATAAAGGACAAATAAGTCATAAAACTTCTAATATTATTGCTCTAGCGTATATGAGATGGTAAAAATATTATATATTCCATTAAAAAAGGAAATTAAATTAAAAAAAAAAATTTTTTTTTTTCCCCCACATTTTTTATATGATTGCAAATATTGCATACAATAATTTTAAGTAAATAATTATTAAATAATTATGCACAGCGCAATGTACTGTCATTGAACAGTTCGCAAAAATGGTAGTGTTCTACATAAAAATATGTATGTGTAAATAAAATATCACAAATCAAAATTAGCCTATATAACCATAAACAGATGTTCCTTTTCACTTTTCACTTTTTTTTTTTTAATATGTTTTCTGTAATTTGTTAAAAAATTTTCTCATTATATTACGCTTATTAAAATATAGTAATTTTTTTCCTTATTTTTCTTTTTTTTTTTCTTTTTATACAATACTGTATGCACGCTTTTAAAATATATGCTATATACAGAGATCTTTAAGGGGTTTCAGCTATTCTATTAAGATTATTTTTTAAAAATTGCATTGTCCTTTACCCGCCTATATCTTCGTAATTTATAAGCAAAAAAATTTTATAATAATAATACTTACAGTACATAATTATATACAGTCCCGTTAAGCCTTTTCAACTATCTACAAACATGCAAAGACTATTTTGTAAATGTACTAACAATATTATAAAATTAAATACATGTATATACATACATTTGTACATATATGTATATATATACTTATACATAAAAAGTATAACGTGTTTTCGTAATAATTTCTTTTAATGAAAAATTCCTTTTCATCTTCTTATTGCACAAGAAACACCAAAAAAAAGGATATATATATTAAGATGAACGAATAAAAATATTGTATTCTTAAAAATCTCAAAAAAAAAAAAATTATTAACACAATAAATAAAACAAAAAGAAAAAAAAAATAGCTTTTTTATTATCATCATCATAATGGTATTAAAATAATATCTAATGGTAGAGGGTTTGGTTTACATAAATTAAAATACAATAAAAAATAAACTTTTAAAATATACTTTAATTTTTGTATACATATATTTTTTGAATTACAAGGAGTTAATATTATATATACATATATATTATATATATATATCAGAATATAATGAAATATATTATACATACATATAATTTTATCACTAATGTAGTATATCTAATACCATGTATAGCCAATTATAATTTAATATCATATAATTTATATATTAACATAAATTATAAACGTAATAAAATATTATTATAATTTATTATCGATTAAGTGAACACCCAAGCACATTGTATATAATTATATATGTGATATATAACAAGCATATTGCATATTATGTTTAAAATATTTGCTTGTATGTGTTATATATATATATATATATAATATATATACACGCATTGCCTACATATATATTATTTTTTCCTTTAAATTAAGCAATTATATATATATATTATAATAAGATTAATATATAAACATGTATATGTATACGTATATATATGTATTTATAATAATATTGTAGTAGCATTATATATATTCACTCTCATTTTTTTTTTTCTTTTTATTTTATATATTTTTTTTTCTTTCATATTTTTTATAATCATTTCATTACCTTTTTTTTTTTTTTAATTTTTCATTTTCATATTTTTTTTACCTTTTTTTTTTTTTTTTTCCCTTTTATATTCATTAATCAGTTCTATGAATTATATTTGATTTTAATTTTTTAGCCTTTAAAATTGTTAAATTATTCACATATTAATAAAATATTATATATATATATTTATGTATATTACTTTTTTTCATTTTTAATAAAAATACATATTATATATATATATATATATATGTTTATATTTGTATTTATTTACATATACATACTTATATTATTATTTATATGTATATATATACAATATACGTACTATATATAAATCTTCTAATTATATACAGTACTGTTAAAACAAAGTATCCTTAGTGTACTCTGTTTTTAAAATGTAAAATGGTGGATTCACCATCAAGAAAAAGAGCTTTGATTACTTCAGAAGATAAAAAAGAAAAAAAAAATATGGTTAGCAAAAAAAATAGCAACGCCCTTGAAGAATCTGAAAATATTGAGGAAGCTATTGATAGTGTAATAAATGACAAAAAAAATAATGAAGCTATGAAAAAAGAGAAAAAAAAGAAAAAAGAAAAAAAAAATAAAGATAATGATGTAGATAAAGATAATGAGGAAGAAGATGAAGGAAATGAAGAGGATACATTAAAAAAATTTTCAGTTGATACTAGTGAGAACGATGACGATAAGGATGATGACGATGATGATGATGATGACGACGACGATGACGATGACGACGATGATGATGAGGATGATGATGATGAGGATGATGATGATGAAGATGATGATGACGATGAAGATGATGAAGAAGATGAGGACGATGATGAGGATGATGATGAGGATGAAGATGATGACGAGGATGAAGATGATGATGAGGATGACGATGATGACGATGATGATGATGAAGAGGAAGATGAGGATGAAGAAGATGATGATGATGAAGATTTTGAAGATATGGATGATGACGAAGATGATGATGAAGATGATGACGACGATGATGAAGACGATGATGATGACGATGAGGATTTGGAAGTAGGTTCTAAAAAAGAAGGTGAATCACATACAAAAAAAGGTAGTGACGGCGAAGGATTTGACTAAATATGTATTAAAAAAAAAATAAAAAAATTGAATTATTCTTATCATTTATAACATATTTATAAATAATGGATATAAATATGCAAATATGTTTCTTTAAATTATATGGTTCTGTTTTTAAATGCTTATTTGTGTATTTTATATGTTTTCCTTCGATGTTGTAAATTTACATATATATATATATATATATATATATTATATATATTTATTTTTTTATTTATTTATTTATTTATTTATTATTTATTTATATATGTATATGCGTATATATTTATGCACGCACCTTATATATATGTATATATATATTTTTTTTTTATTAATATGGTTGTTCTACTTTTTATTTTTTTACGTTGCAATTTGAACATTTAAAATATTTTACATGTATCAAAAAAGCAAAAAAATCTATTTATTTAAAAAAAATACATTTAAAAATTAAATATAATGAAAGAATTTGAACATAGATGAAAAGTATTTAAAAATTTACTTTTGTCTTTCTGAATTGAGAAAAAGTATATATATATATATACGTCTATATATATATACATATATATATATATATATATATATATATATATGTGTGTGTGTATATGTGTATGTAAGTATATATATATATATATGTATATTTTACACAGGTCTAACTATGTTTTTCATCCTTCTTTTTTTTTTTTACAACTATTTAAAAAAACTAAATATAAATTATACAGAAATGTTTTTAAAATAAATTTTTATCATATATATGAATTTTGCATTCACAGCATACTACTACATCATTGAAGTATTCGTGAGCATTTTGTATATATATATATATATGTGTTATTATAAATTATATTATATTTCTTAATATTTTTTTTTTTTTTTTTCTTAATATTATTCAAATGAACACTTACAAAAAAGGTACTCTATAAATAAAAGAATTTTCCCATTCTTTCATCCACGTAAATTTGTGTTCAAAGAGTAGAAAAGTTGCATCGACAGCTACTCGAATGTGTACGTGTGTACATATTTATATATACACTTAAATAGTAAGTAGTATAAAAAAGAATAATAAATGCATCGTGAAAAATGAAAAAAATAGTAAACAGGAAACGTAGGAGTTCTATTATAGTCTTTTGAGCTATGCTTTCTCATTGTAAAATATTTTCTGTTCATTATTTATCTTAATACGAACACGTGACACAACATTCAGAAAATACGTGTTTGTATTATGTTACATTATAAAATTTAGAATTAAAGATATAAAAAAAAAAAAAAATTATATGAACTGTTCAGGAAGAATTTTTATTTGAAAAAAAAGATTGACATTTTAATAGGAAAGTTATTAAAAAAAGTAAATTACACTAAGAGAAAAAAAACAGAATGATTGATTAGCACATACATGCACATACATTTAAATATGGGGAAATCATGTTAATAATAGGAATCAAAATACTTTAAATGTTAAAATATATTCATAATAATTATATAAAATAATATTTTGTTTATGTAGTTTAATTAATAAAATATATCATTTCGGAAATGTTGAAAGTGTATTTTGTTTAAAAATAATTATGGATAGTTTATATTGAGGAACGGTGTAGCATTTCTGGTTAAACCCCCAATAATATAATATAGAATTTTATGCATATTTTAAAATATTTTTTTTTTTTTTTTTTTCATTATATTTTATTTCTCAGTTTGTTTAAAATTTGTTAACAAGGAGCTAAAGATAATCTGTTTTTGTTTTTTTTTTTTTTTTGTTTTTTCTCTAAAGATTACCTGTGAATATAATATATAATGACTGAGCAAGATAAAAAACAGGAAAAATTAAACTACAGCGATAAGGAGAAAATAAATACGGTATTGTGCTATAAATGTAAAAGGAACAATGCAGTAGTATGTACAAGAGAAAAGTCATGCAAAGATTGCTTTTTACATCTTGTAGAGTATACATTTAAAAATACATTAAGAGAAAAATGCTTATTTAAAAACAAAGGAAGAAATGATTTTCAAGTTGAACAAGAGATTGCACCAGAAAGTGATAATTATAAAAGGGATGACATTTCCTCTACACAATTTAGAGACCATGTACAGGTCAATGCCGATAAAATAGAAAATAATTATAAAAAATTAAATGAAGAAAAATGCCTGAACAAGACATGTGAAAAAGAAAAAAAAAAAGTGCACAACTTAAGCACACAAAAAAAAAAAAAAAAAAAACAGCTATAGCATTTTCGGGAGAAATTTGTTCGTCTTTTCTTCTATTTTCATTTGTAAAATATTTAGAGAACATAAAAAATAGAAAAAATGATTTTATATTAATGAATGAACATTGCATTTTTAGTGAAATAATTTTCGTAGATATTTTTAACGATGAAAATTACATTTTTCACTTGATTATGACAATTGAGAATATATTGCACACATTAGAGAAAAATAAGGATATAAAAGGGAATAAAAGTAAAGAATCAAATTTAAAAAATTATGAAAATGGAAATAGTTTCTCATCAACAAACAATGATAAAAAAATATTGTTTATAGATGGAATATTTAGAAAAAAAATAAGCAAAATACATTTCGTGGTGTTGAAAAGTAATTATTTTATTAAAGAAAAATGTAAAATGGAGTTTACAATATATTACGATTTAGTAAAAAATGAAAAAAAAAATTATTATTTGAATTATATAAATGACATAATTATTTACAGTAACATTTTAAAATATTGCATAAATGAAAATATTAAGTGTGTACTTTTTGGAAATAACGCAAATAATATTTCAAATAAATCCTTTTTATATACAATATTTGGTAATGGTATAAATTTACCCATTTGTACCGCTTATATTGACAATAGATATAAGGATATTCATTTTATTAAACCACTGAAAGATTTATTAAACAAAGAAATATATATATATTGCTTTTACAAAAATATTACTTATTTACATAACACCGCGTTTTCACAAAACGTGTTATATAGAATTATAAACGATATGTTGTCTGCATTAGATGCCATGAATAATACGACTTCCATAATTAATAAAACAACCAATAATTTGATTAATCTGATGAGTTGCTGTAACAGTAGAGACCAAAGGATCTATGATGCTATGTGTCACTGTGTTTGTAAGAGTAGCGAAAGGAAAAGAGGTGATTCGAACACTGCTACAGGTGATGTTAACAGTACTGCTAAAGATAATGATAACGGTACTGATAACGGTATTGCTAAAGGTGATGCTAATGTTACTGGCAATGGTACCACTAAAGGCGATAATGTAAGATCTGATAAAAAAATATTTTATTCCAAAGATGTAGAGGGAGAATCCTCAACTACCATCAATTATAAATATATGAAAGATTTCAACAATATTTCTGCATGCTTTATTTGTTTTGGTAATAAGGAAACAGTGGAAGAAACAAATTTTATAAAAAAATTGGACAAAGTTCAGTTAAGTAATATAAAAAAAATGAAATATTCTAATTTTATATGTTCAACTTGTTTGTGTATATTTTCATCTAATAATAGTTTTGTAAACCTTTTTAATGTTTTTTTTAATATTTGAATTTTTAAAGGTAAAATTTATTATTTATTTATATATGTTTTTTTTTAATTTTTTGCTATATACATTTACTTAATTGTTCAGCTTCCTACGTACTTTGCGTGTGTAAACATTTTTTTTTTTATTTATAATAATGCCAAATTTAATATCTGTATGATAGGGACTGCTGGTGTATATAAAATGAAAATTTATTCACTGTTACAGTTCATAATAAAAAAGAGAGAAAAAAAAAAATTAGAAGGTAATAAAATAGAATAAAACATAAGTCTATCAGATAATATATAAAAGTCGAGCATATTTACAGCCAGTCGTCGAAATTAACGTTAGGGTTTTTTACTTTCTCTGATTCTAGTTTATATTCTTCTGTATTTTCCTTATTTTCCTTATAAAGCAAAAAAAATAAAGAGGAACTATCATATCGCGTGTTTAAGTAAAGTGCGCATGGGCACGTATATATATATATATATATACGTTTATATATGTGTTATGCGGGCGTATATTCGTACGAACATGTAGTACTACGTTTTTGTTTTTTTTTTTCTTGTTTGTTTATGTCTCACATTATCTTTGTTATTATCCTTGTATATGTGCATCCTAATTCTTCTCTTAATTTTTTGAATTTTGTTAAAATGTATATTTTCTCTGTAGTCTTCATACATCGCATTTTTTTGGTGCTTCAGGTGAATTTAAGGAGTTAATCATGTAGTGACGTGTGCATACGTGTGTACACATATATACATTTACACTTTTACACGCGTGTACATATACATACATTCTTAGGTGAACATAATTATGATGCATTATTTTCCTACCTGATTTTTATTTTTGTACATTTCAAAAATAGAAAATCTGTTCAGAGAGTCGAGGTCGCCTGTCCATAATTCAAATATATTCTTAAGGGAAAAAAAAACAGAAAAAAAAAAAATGTTATAAATATACTCACGTGCACAAACACAATTAATTGGAAAATTAGAAACTCTGATAGCTTAATGCTTTATATATACACACATTTTTAAATCTATATTTTTATGTATTGTGATACTTTGTTCATAATTTTGTTATTACATTGTAAATAATATAATTCTGATATGCATTAAAGAGAAATTTCTGAATTTGCTTAATTTCCTCTTGTTTATTAACATAGGGAAGAATACAATTTTCAAAGTATTTTAGCTCTCCTTCATTGTACACTGAAAAGGAAAAGGGAAAAGTAATCACATTGAAATAAAATAAAATATATACATAAATATTTTTTTATGACTGATGCAGATGTGTAAGTATAACAATCCAAGTTACGCTTCGCTACATTTTGTTAAATTTTGTCATATTTCGATTATTTTGTTATATTTTCCAATATTTTGATATATTTCGTTGTGTTTTGTTATATTTTGCTGCATTTTATTATATTTTTATTTAACTATTATTAAGGGGGAAATAAAAGAGAGGAATTTTTTGTCTTGCCAACTTAAACAATTCCTTTTTCTTGTTATTGTCAAGTTTTATTTCCCTAACAATGTTCTCCATGTCTTTCAGTTCTTCCTTTGAAACAAAAAGGCAGGATTAAGGGGTAAAATAAATCGAAGTAAAATGAAATGATGTACCATAAATTCAGATAAAATATATTGAAGTAAAATTAAATGATGTACCATAAATTCAGGTAAAATATAACGAAATAAAATAAAATGTTGTATCATAAATTCAGATAAAATATATTGAAGTAAAATGAAATGATGTATCATAGATTCAGGTAAAATATATTGGAGTAAAATGAAATGATGTATCATAGATTCAGGTAAAATATATTGGAGTAAAATAAAATGATGTATCATAGATTCAGGTAAAATATATTGGAGTAAAATAAAATGAAGAAAAATAAATTGAAGTATCTTAAAATGGAATAGCATAAATTAAAGTAAAAAATATAGAAAAAAGGATGTGAGTAAAAAGGCTGAAAAAATCTAATAAAGAAAAACGTAAACATGCATAAATGTAAGTATTATGTTCTTCCTTTCTGTCCTTTTAATAATTTACTGAGCTCGTTGCATAAACTTGGGACAAGTATTTATAGTTGACGAAGTTGGAATAAGAAAAATGTTGGGAAAAGTTCAATGCATCGTACATTATTCTTCTTTTCAGTTTAAGTCTTTCTTCGTTAGTCATGCTAGAATAATTCTTTTCATAATTTTTATTTATGTTCTTAACCCCTAAATACATCCTTGTCTTTTCCGTTTCAGCAATATAAAAATGGTATTATAATGTGTATAAATGGTATTATAACGTGTATAAATGGTATTATAACGTGTATAAATGGTATTACAACGTGTATAAATGGTATTATAATGTGTATAAATGGTATTACAACGTGTATAAATGGTATTATAATGTGTATAAATGGTATTATAATGTGTATAAATGGTATTACAATGTATATAAATGGTATTACAACGTGTATAAATGGTATTATAACGTGTATAAATGGTATTACAACGTGTATAAATGGTATTATAATGTGTATAAATGGTATTATAATGTGTATAAATGGTATTACAATGTATATAAATGGTATCACAACGTGTATAAATGTTATTCTAACAACTATCGTTCTGTTAAGGTTAAACTTGGCTATTCTGCAAATAAAAGAAAATGTGGACAAACAATTAAACGTAATTACTCACATATGCCCGTAAATATTTGCTTATGTAGTATATATATTACATATGTATGTATATATATGGGTGTATAAATTTACATGTATATATATTTTTACGTGTATACATTTATGAGTATATATTTACGTGTATACATATTCACCTCACAAATATAAGTATTACGTGTTAACTTTTCACAAATTGTCTTAATTTAAGTTTTTTTTTTTTTAACGAGTTTACTTACAAATTTGCTGAGTAACATTTGTTGTCCCCTTATAAAAAAAAAAAAAAATTAAAATAAAGTATAAAGAGTTTTTATCTCTTTTTGATTTGTTATGTTAAACAGAGAACCAGGCGTTACCTAATAGTGCAGTATGCTAATATGTGCAAAGGGAAATGTTAAAAAAAAAAATATAGAAAATCGTTAAAAGCATGTACATTTGCTGTGGTGATGGTAAAGATAAAAAATGGGGGGAAAAAAAATATTTACATATATTTACGTATTATGTACATTTGTACATGTATATGTAAATATTACACAGAGAATATACTACGAAATTGAACGAATTGGCTGCTACCGTTAATATATGCGCTTATACATATTAATAATGTTATAGTTGGAAAGTTGTATTAATTAAAAAAAAAAATTGCAAAATAAATATTGGCTAAAATTATATGGACCATAACAGAGTTGAACCAAGTGAAATATAAATAAATTAAACAGAATAACAAAGAAGATGATAACTGCATAAACGAAATAATGTAATTACAAAACGGGGTAATAACCCTTTGCAAGCTAATATGGGCATTTTGAAAAATAAATTCAAAATGCGTGTTAGTGGGCATGAGTCGTGTGAAAGTTTAATGTGTAAGTTGGGGTGCACGTACATAAAAGAGATAACGCTTATTAAAAGGGTAACAAATAATAAACAAATAAAAAAAAATAATAATAAAATAAAGTAATAAAATAAAGTAATAAAATAAAGTAACATATACATATGCGCACGCATATATACTAGAGTTCGCAAAATGGCGCCTTAATTAGACAAAGACGTTTTCATCTTGTTATGAAACTTAAATGAGAGAAAAACAAAAAAAATTGATATAATAGATACACATGACGAAATAAAAAATGGAAACAGTTGATTTTCTATATAATAATAGCTATATATAATAGGTGAAATTGTCAAAGATAAATATCTAAAAAAGGATACTATACTTTGTGAAAACAGTTGATCATTCTTAACAAAAAATAAGGAAATTATTGTTGGTATTATTGGCTCAATATACGCATAAGAGCATGAATGAATAAAACAAATGCTGATATATTGAAAAATTAAATTGTAATATTTTATGCTATGGTATGTTAATAATATTCCTGTACTTTGTATAAGCAATCCTATTATTGCCGTGCCTGAAGGATAAGTGTATTTACAAAATGGGAAATTGTATAATGACACATTTTTTAAAAATATAAATATGGAATAAATGCGTAAACACATATATGCAAAAATACATAAAATAAAAACAAATCAACATATTTATCGAAAAATTGTTAATAGCATTTCAAAACTTAAAAAAGCGGAAAAGTTGTATGTTCAGGCATTTTCGAAAAGGCGTCATATATATGTATTAATATATATATATATGTATTAATATATATATTTATATATATATATATATATATATTGCATACGCTAGTACATTCAAGCACACTCACATGCATGCATGAATAAATCTTTACATACCATCATAACCAAAATATTTCAAAATATACGAGAAGGAAAAGTACTGATAAAAGATCATTATGATTCCACTCAGAGATACAAAAACGCTAATTTGTATTTGCTTATTATCTGTTAAATGGAGAAAAAAAAAAAAAAAAAAATATATCTTCCATGCTTCTTCGCATATCTTAAATTTGCACCATTTGCGGTACTTGTATGAATACCTAAATACATACACATATATATATATATATATATAGGCACAAGTACGTGGGAATGCAAATATGTATGGTCTACCCGATGAGACGTTGTCGTTGTAGAACACAAAAAAAATGTTGCTCATTAAATTTGACGAGAAAGCTGAGGTAAATCTAAATAAACAAATTGAAAGCAAACATTTGAATTTATATGTACGGGTAGCATTAACAAGTGCATGTAACTTTTCTTTTACATATAATGTAATTCTTGAAATATAAAAATGATCGTTTTTTCTTAAAAATTGTTGATATGATATATCTGAAAATTCTTCATTATAATAATTAAAAAAATTTTCCTTGTAACCCGCTTCCGACGAACTCCTTTTGTTGTTTAACCGGTAGCTATTAATACTGCTTTCCCCTTTTTTAAAACCATCTGTGATGGGTTTATTATATAAATTTTTACTTCTATCATTGCGATCATTTGTATTGCCATAGCTATCACCCTTCCTCAGTTCTGACCATGCAAAATTGTTCTTGGCTTGCTTATTCCTACTCGTAAGAACATTTTCTGAACATTTATCGACATTTAAGTTATACTGTGCTTCTTCACCCTCTAAGCGATTTACCCGAAGAATACTCCTTTGAATATTGTTTTGATTTTGTGTTAGTAACTCACTTGATATGGTAAGAATAATAATAAGAGATACAATTAATCCTAATGTGTTAAAATTTAGAATAACTTGAAAATTACATATAGTTAAAAAAAAAGAAGATAATAATGGACCAAATATAATACCAATAGCATTAAAAATATTTATATATGTATAATATATACATACATTAGTATCTACTAAATCGTTTATTATAGCATTAACAACTACAATAAATACTGAACTACCTCCACAAATAATTCTATTAATTACTAATAATGTAAAATTTAATTTAATATAAAATAAATACATTCCTATTAAGTTAAATATGATTAGAAATACCAAAATATGCTTCTTATTTATTGATGAGAAAAAACCTATTATTAAACACATAACACATTGAGACAACGAATAAAAACTTAGTAATATCCCTAATTCTTTTACTTCTATATCATAGTAATTTAATATATAAAATGGTAACAGTGGTTGTAAAAACGATTCAAATAATGTTTTTATAAAAACAGACAGTAAGATTTTAAACAACGTATTTTTCTTAATTTTTTCGTATTCTTCATTATCATAAAACAGATTCTCCTCATCCTTTTGCAGTTTCATTCTATATATTTTTTTTTTCTCATTTAGTTATATGCTTTTTTTTAAAAAAAAAAAAAAAAAAAAACTGCACATATGTACTATGTATATACATAAACTTACATATATACATATATACACATGTATATACACATATATATACACATATATATATATATATATATATATATATATATATATATATGTATGCCCGTACACAAGCATGCAATTATGCAATTAAATCAATAGGCCAATAATTCTATACTAATTTTCATATATATATGCATCTAAATTTACATGCACATATAAATATATATACGATTACACATGTACGCATGTAAAAATTTATGCAAGTACCCATGTACATATATAGCTATAAGCCAACTTCTTCCCAGTAATGCAATTTTGTCGGTTACTCATAGAGCTGTGTATCGCTCAAAAAAAAGTTAAGCTTACTTTGTTACGATATTTTTTTACAAGGATGCAATGTATTTATATATATATATATATATATACTTATTTGTGTGTATGCATATATATGTAATTCTACGTATATAAGCACACCTATGTGCTGTATGCCTAGGTCGGTGTACTCCTACCTATGTTTTCATACCCAATGTAAAATTATATCGGTGTATTCATACCGTCCATTCACATCTATAACTCATATCATATATTCAAATGCAACACTCTTATCTCCCAGTCAATCACATATTTATGGATGCAACAGTATCGGCGCATACACATACATGTATTTAAACAAGCTCCTTTCCTAGGACTCACTAGCACAAAATGTCTCAGAGCAAACTAATCAGATTCTTGATTTATTTTTCAAAAAATAAAAATGAGCAAAATTATAATTTGCAAAAAAAAAATTTTTTAATTTTTTCAAAAAAAAATATTATCAATTTTAAATTTAAAATTATTTTTAAAAAATATTTTTTCAAAAAAATTAAAAATAGAATGTAACAATATTTTTAAACTTATACCTCAAACATTTATTTCACAAGAAATAAAAGAAACACTTATAAATCTCTAAAATAATTTCAATAAAAACACAAAACATCCAACTTAATTATTCAAATAAAAAGTTTATGAATAAAAGAAACAAATAATTTACTTATAACATTAAGAAAATTATGAAAAAAAGATAAACTTCTACATGTTTATATCTTTTTAAGCATTATTATAAGTATTTAGGTATATATGTATATACCTTTTTTGAGTATACTTAAGTATATAAAAATTTATATGTATATGCACATAAAAATAAAGTTACATAAAAATGTATGCTTATATATATTTATATATGCATATAAAAATATAATTGCATAAAGATATATATAAATAGATATGAATTTAGATTAAAATTTATTTAAATAGAAATATTACATAAAAATATATGTGTATAAATATATACATGTATATGTATATATTATGAAGCTTCATAGGCGCAGTAACATACATAATACATATATAAATATATATTTGCGAGTAAAAATATTATACATGTACGTTAAGTAGGTAGATGTGCTAAAATTTTAGCAAAAAATTCCAAGCCACTGTGAAGTACCGCATGGTATGACAGAACAGAGAGTAAAAAAAAAAAAAAAAAAAAAAAAAAAAAAAAAAAAAAAAAAAAAAAAAAAAAAGAGTAAAACTAAAACTAAAACTAAAATAAATTTAAATATATTTAATTGTAAAAAAAAAAAAAAATACATTTTAAAAAAAGATACACCCAAATAAGAAAGAATAATCAAGTTAAAAGAAACGTAAAAAAAACAAAAAAAAAACACAAATTTTTATTAATAAAGTCCAGAAATAGTTGCATTAGTAGTCTCAAGATAATTCACGTGTACATTTTAAGAACATACAAAAGCAGAATAATACGTTTCTTTTAATACTTGATTCAAACGGGGTAAAGTGATGAGTGTCCTTATTATTAATCGTATATATATATGCATATGTATATGCTACATACATGCATGCATACATACTTATATGCATGCTTAAATACATGTATACGTAAATACGTAACATTTATAAATACATAACATATATTCATATGTATATTCATACATACATTCATACATGCATTCATACATACATCATTACATACACAGTACATGTGTACGTAGAAACACAATTTATGCCTATACAAAACAAATAATAGAAATAATACTGGTACTACGTGAAAAATACATGTATTAAAAAAAAAAAGCCCTGTATCTTCAAGAGAATGTGCAAGAGATATATTTTGCTGATGATACTTTTTTCTTTTTGATGTATTAAAAAGAAATTGAAATACATATTTTTTTTTTTTTTTTTTTCATTTTTATACCTCACTTTTGCGACGTTTTTAAGTATTTTTTCCCCAATTTTTGAGCCTTTTTTGTCCCATTCTTAAGTATTGTTTGCCTTATTTTTAAGTAATTTTTGCCCCATTTTTAAGTGATTTTTACCCCATTTTAAATTAATTTTTACCCCATTTTTAAGTGATTTTTACTTCATTTTTAAGTGATTTTTACCCCCAATAGATTTCCATTTATTGATTTTTTCTAAATAGGTGTGTAACTGTTGCCCCGTTTTAGTAATATTCTGCTTAATGTTTTCGTCTGTATGATTTTTAAGAATCGTATGGCACCTATCGAATATTTTCCGTTGTTTATATTTATACATATACACAGATGTGTATTAATGCACACGTAAATACACATACAAATAATACTCGTCGCACTGTAGTGAACTTGTAATAACATCCGAGTACTCCTGTGCAGGTAATATACTCACATAGTATCGTGTCTACATCTGCATTCATTTGCGAACGCATAACAACACCGTAATATACAAACATAGGAACATTTCTATTATAGCAAAAAGAAAAGGGGGAAATTATAGTTTAAGTTAGCAAACAAAGAGCCGATATACATATATAGCGTGGGTATATATATTTGCTTGAGTACATATACAGCGTGGGTATATATATTTGCTTGAGTACATATACAGTGTGGGTATATATATTTGCTTGAGTACATATACAGCGTGGGTATATATATTTGCTTAAGTACATATACAGCGTGGGTATATATATTTGCTTGAGTACATATACAGCGTGGGTATATATATTTGCTTGAGTACATATACAGTGTGGGTATATATATTTGCTTGAGTACATATACAGCGTGGGTATATATATTTGCTTAAGTACATATACAGCGTGGGTATATATATTTGCTTGAGTACATATACAGCGTGGGTATATATATTTGCTTGAGTACATATACAGCGTGGGTATATATATTTGCTTGAGTACATATACAGCGTGGGTATATATATAGCTTGAGTTTATACACAACTTGAGTACTCCTATAACGCAAGCGCGCGAACATAAATATACACAAAACACGGGGATACTAGAGAATAAAGGGAACATACTCAGAATGGATGTCTTTTGCATTTATACGTCCGGCGGGAAATTGTTAACGGAACATATATACGACAATCACATGAGGAATAGAAGCTTGCATAATAACTATTTGCATAACAACTTGAAGTCCATCATAACGCAGAATAAGCAAAGCACGAATAATCAATGCATGTTGTTTCTTAGAGAAAAGGAAAAGGATAGTGTATTATTGGGGTGTTATTACAATAGTTTTGTGTATATAGTTAAGAGGGACAATTTATTTTTTATATCATTGAAGAGGAATGAAAACAATCCAGGGTTAATTGTTGAGGTAATTCAAGAAATAGTTATAAGCATAAAGAAGTATTTTAACACGGATTGTTTAACTGAGCATATATTTATAAGGAACTATTCATCTGTAAATTTTTTAATAAATGAAATTTTAGCACAAGGAGGAAAGCCTAGTTTGTTTGTTGATTCTATTTTGAGAAGTTTGGTTAAAAGTGAGTGTACTATATTAAATGAAACGTTAAGATATGCACCCATACCAAGTAACTTATATAATATGATTTCACAGAGGAGAAATAATTATTACATGTTGGGTGATACGGATGATGAGAATAACATCAATAGTAGTTATAGCAATGGGAATAGTATAAACTCAATTGATGCATTGAATGTTTTTTGGAGATCGAACAACATAAACTATTCTATAAATGAGATTTTTATAGATATAATCGAGTATGTACATTGTATTGTATATAATAATAACTACTTGCTTCATTATGCTGTTCAAGGTAATGTACATATCAGATGCAACATAAATGGTTTCACCTTGATTAAGCTGTATTTTAATATGGACATAGATTTAAGTAAGTCTATTGTACACTTTACTGTTAGATATGATAGATTATATAACACAGATGGTACAGAAAATGAAAGGAATGTCTTATATTTTGTGCCTTTAAATGAAGAGTATATACTTATGAAATATTATGATTTCCGTCAACTAGTGCATCAGAGAACTAATATTTTGGGTTACACCTCAAGATTCCCGTATGACGCATCGGAGCAGTTAACGGATGTTTTAAATATCCAGAGTGAAGCTGTGCCAACTGCTGAATATAGAACTACTGAGGAAGTTGAGAATTTCCAGAGGACAGTAAGTGAGGTCGACGAGCCCAATATACAAGAAGGTGGTGGGGAAAATATACAGAGGGAGTTTTCCCCCGCTGTTTTGGAACAAGCTCATGAGAATGAGGGTGCAGTCGGGAAGAATACGGATGAAAATGATGAAGATGAAAATGATGAAGATGAAAATGATGAAGATGGAAAGAATGCAGATATGAAGAATGCAGATATGAAGAATGCAGATATGAAGAATGCAGATATGAAGAAGGCAGATATGAAGAAGGCAGATATGAAGAAGACAGATATGAAGAAGGCAGATAAAAAGAAGTTAGATAGAAAGAAGGCAGACAGAAAGAAGGTAGATAAGAAGAAGGGAGACAGAAAGAAGGCTGATAGAAAGAAAGAGGATGCGAAAGATATGTTTATGAATAATTCTGTTGTGGATGATGAATGTAAGAATATGGGGGTTGATTCGTTTTTGGCGCAAAGTGCCAAAGGGGAAACTGCCGACACTGATGTGAGTAGTCAAAGATACATCTTTAAGGAATACTCCGATGAGGGAAGTAATGATCAAGAAGAGGTTGGTCAAAGGTACATTTTTAAGGAGTACTTCGATGAGGAAAACAGTGCTGAGAAACAAGCCGATGAGGAAAACGGTGCAGAGAAACAAATCGATGAAGGAAACACTGCTGAAAGACAGATCAGTGGACCACGCATCAGTGCAGAATATTTTATCACAGGAAGTATGACCGAGGGTTACAGTGCAGAAGCAACTGTTAATAGTAATGAGGAGTACGTTTTCAAAAACTATGACGATGATGATATAATAAATAATAGCAATGACGCGGAAGATAATGAATCTGCAAGTAATAATAACAGTTTCGACTATATGGAAAGCAGAGAAAGAATAAACCTAAATAATGATATGAATAGTTATATTGTATATAATAGACCAAATGAAAAATTCAAATTGCCGATTATTGTAAAAGGTAATGTGCAGTATATAGAATCAGAACATATGTACAAAATGAAACTGAAGGTCTTTTTCTATAATGTTGGTACAGCGCACAATAGTAATTTATTATTAACTCACTATGAAGATATTTGTCTAAGTATCCCTGTGCACAATTTTATATGTTCAGTTAGTTTTCGTAGTGAAATAGGGCATATGGTATATAGAGATGATATAAAATCAGTTGTATGGCATATCGAAAATGTTATAGATGTTAACATACCTGTATCAGCAACTATATCTATGCAAATAAAGCGTTCTGAGAATACAGAATTACCTCTACATATTGATAACAGCATCCATCCATTAGTCTGCAATTGTAATGGACTTTATGATCACTGTATATGTGCCCATGCTTTCACTTATTGGAATAATAATACTTTGATATACTCTACTTTCAACTTTTCTGTTTTTGCTAGCTTAAAAATTAAAGGCTTTTCAGTTACTGGAAGAAAAGTAAACAGAATAGAAGTTGTTGAACCTCAAAATTTAAGTGTACAGAAAAGATGTAGATATGCTACTGTCTTTAATAATATAGAGTTTAGACTTTAAAAAAAGGTAAGTGTAGTAGTGCAATGGGATATACATTTCATGTAGATAAAAAAAAAAAAGGAGGGAAGGGGGAAAGAAACTGAGTGTGTGAGGAAGTGTTGATCGGAAGGTATATGTATATATATATGTATATGTATATATATATATATATATGTATATATATATATATATATATATAGGTAGATAGATATAGATATATGTTATATATATGGAACGTATATTAAAAAAGCACATACAATAAAAGACGAAGAAATATGAGAGAGTAAAAAGGAGCCAAGCGCGATATTTTAGAAATGGTAGTGTTAACGTTAGCGTTTGAATTATGCTGTCTGTTTATTAAATTAAAATAATTTATCGTTATTTTTATTTTATTTTATTTTTTCCTCCTTGCTTTCTGGCTGTGTGCTAATCACAGATGCTTTCCTTTGGCTAATATTTTGGATTCTGTTAAAAATAGCCAACCAAATTAAGAAGAACAAAAAAAGGAAATATAATCTGTGTATTTTCATAGCTAGAAAAAAAAAAAAAAAAATAGTAGTTGTATGCAGTTACAGATATATATATACAGACGTGCTTCACAAATACCTAATTTTATTGTATTTTCAAGATCTTGAGTGTCGTCAACCCTATAATAGCGGCACATAAAAAAATGAGAGGAAAATAGCGAGCAGTTAAAATTTTAAGTAGTCAAAATTTTGAATTGTGAATTAGTTCGACAGTAGAAGTTGAAATCGAAATCGTTCTTTATTTATGCACATACTCTACAATGCTACATTGTATTGTACTGTATTGTGCTATATTACACTATTTTATGTTATAATATATATTCAAATATTCATTTTATCAATTCATGCACTTTTAAATGCAATATAGTTATACTGTAGTTTTACCTTATGGCTATATTACATTTTTTATTTTATTTTATTTTTTTTTTTTTACCTGCACATGTTCTTGTGAAAGTCAACGTTTTTATACAAGTTTATAATTTCCAAAAATTCTAAAGACTAAAAAAAAAAAAAAAAAGAAAAGGTAAATAAAATGATTGTAGTTTAAATTATCCCCTTTGTGTATATGCGTGTCACTGTGTACGCAACTATGTACATACCTTATAGGACCTGCTAATATGTCCATTTTCCCTCTTTTATTTGGCATTAAAAAAAAAAAAAAAAGAAAAGAAGAAAAGAAGAAATAAAAAATAAAAAATAAAAAATAATAAAAAAAGATCATTTGAAGTTGTAAAACTGTTATGCACATTGAAAGTTTTATTTCCAAATTATTAATTTGTTATTTTATTTGTTTTATTTTTTATTTTATTTTTTTTTACGTTTTTCTGAGTAATTTTCATGAGGATCTCAATTGTTACTTTTAAATTTTTTATATACTGCAACATGTCTTCGTTTGAGTGAAACTCCATCATATCCTGCAAGAGATCGTCAGGGTGAATGTGCAGTCGTAGTATATACTGATATATGCCAACGTTTGTGTATTGGGACCGATATAAATACTGGAACATTCATATTTGCACACACATATATATATATACATATGTATATATGTTCATATGTATTTATGTTCACATTTATGTGTGAACAAAATATCCTATGCGTTTGCATCTAATCTATGCGCAGAAGGTTGATTACCTCCATATTTATAGAGTGGAAATAATTATTTTGTTTTTCCAAAAATTTTTTTATTTTGTCCAATTTTATATTAATGTCTTCTAATTCTTTTTCGCTTCAATTGAGAATGGCGAAGAATTGTACAGCAAGATAAGTAATAAAAAGGTGAAAGGAATATAAAGAATTTTATTTATGATTATGTATATATATTTGTATTAAATTTTTTTTTTTTCATTGAAGTCTCTTTTTTATAAAGCAATATATATAAACCTTGCAAATACGAGCTTGTAGAGGTCGTATATATCCTCTGATATTTTTTCCTTTTCCTAAAGTGAAAGAGCAACACAGGAAAATAGTCGCGTTCGTGTTAATATATATACGTATGTATGTATGTATGTATGGATGTATATACGTTTATACATGTATATACTTAGATCTTCATACGCATATATATATAAGATTACATATACATGTGCAAATATTTCCAATTCATTATTACATTTAGGATTTTTTTCCTCAATATGTTTTTATCTTCTGAAAAAGTGTTTATGATTTCATTGTTTAAGCTTATGTATTCCTTAATGGTATCCTGAGTAATACAAAAAAGGAGGAAAAAAAAAAAAAAGAAAATTATATTATAATGAATGAAATGGAAACGATTGAAGCATTGGAAAGTCATGGAAAGGATAAAAAAAAAATGTAATGATCCTCCTTTTGCAAAAAGGGAAGAAAAAGAATAAGTTTAAGTTAGTATGAACAGAGGTGATAGTTTAATTTTTATTTTACTTCAAGTCTCTTCTGCGATAACTCTTCCTCTTTTTGTAATAAATTTTTTTTATTTTCAATGTCTAGGAACTTTTGATTTATGTCGTAAATGTCCGTAACTCCCTGAGAGTTAATATTTAGGTGAAATGAAAAAAAAAAAAAAAATTAAGGATTAAATGGGCTTATACGAGCATATATATACAAATACACAAGTATGCATTATTCGCTGCTTTATATTTTAAGTTTTTATATAATTCATATTAGTTCCTGAGTCTTTTCAAATTTGTCCATGTTCCCCATCTTCACATGGATATGTAGACGTTTATTTTGTTTATTCTTTCATTTATCTATTCTTTGTTTTTATTACTGTTGCTTCCCTCAACTTTGATATGGTAGCATATATATTGCTCGCATTTTCAAAAATGTTGGAGGCATTTAATTTTAGATAATTATTATACAGTAGATAGTAAATAAGAAGTTTCTTGAATTTTCTTTTTTCTTGCATCATTAATGCTATATCTGCGTTGTTTAACTTATTATTTTTGTATTCATTGATCATCTCCCTAAATAGAATAAAAAAGAAGAAAAAGAAAAAGAAATATTAATTAGGAATAGTACATGTCTTTTTTTATTTAACCTCTTCTATGTGCTCATCGTTCTAATGAAATAAACATTATCCTTGCATGCCATAAAAAGACAGAGAGAGAAACAACAGTTTTACATATATATATATGCAAGTATTTTTATACCTTCTTATCCTTAATATATTGCTGTGTTCCTTATTAACATTCATGTATTTAAGTATTTCTTCATTCTTGTTTTTGGCTTTTACAATTTCCTGCCAATAGGTAGATGCCACGTATAGAAGTGTGTGTTGCGCTTTTCTGCAATTCCCTTCTTTTTGCTTTTTTTCTTTTATCGCCTTCATGCGATATGCGCATATACAGATATATATATTCATATTTATATCTATACAGCATGTATATTACTTATGCCTGAAGTACTTATTTTACCGTTTTTTTCTCATCAATGGATTTCCTCAAATTTTTATTTTCTGACGTGATTTTCCTGTTGTTCAAAGGGGAAAAGGAAAAATTAGGGTGAACTAGGAACACCAGTATACGTATATAGGGAGTAATATGGGTATTCTCACGTTTTAGGATATTTTTTTTTATATACTTCCTTCTTTTTATTACTGTATGTTATTATGAAGCTGTCTTTCACTATTTTTTAAACTATTTACAGTTCTTTCTAAGGAATTTAAATAGAAGTATAATAACTTCTTTTCTTTCTGTTTCGAGTAAAAGGAACAGAAATAGACATTGTTAAGTGGTTTATGCATATAATTTTCAATTTGGAATTTGTTAACGACTTACACATGTATATATGTATGGACATATGTGCATACATATATATATATGTTTAACTAGTACCTTCACCCTTTGTAGCATTATTTGGTACGTATATTTAGAATGCTTTAGATTTTCAAATTTGTTTAATATCTCCTCATTTTTCGCTTTCAGTTCATCATATTCCTTATTTGGGAACCCATAAGGGTGTGTATGTATAATGGTATATATATATATACATACACATACATATATATATTTATGTTTATGTGTGAATTTTTCAGGTATTTCCATTCTATGTGCATATACAAACAATGGCTGAAACTAATTTATAAGCCTCTTATTATTACAATTTTTTGTTGTCCGAGGGAAATTTTGTTTAGTTTTAATTCTCTATTTAATAATTCCAAATTTTTCTATATTAAAAGTAAAGCAAACTTATGTAGAGGAAAGTATATTTCAAAGTATTTCTTCATGCACTTTCGCTATGAGTTGCTCTTATTTGTTATGTTTTATTTTGATTTATTTATTTTTTTTTTTTTTTTGTTTTATCTTCTTTCTTCGATTTATTTGTTCTATTCGTTTTATTTCTCTGTATTAGCGTTTTACCTTGGTATTCTCATATTTACTAAATGTTGATTCCCCCTTTTCTTTTATGAAGTTAAATTTCTTCTTTACAGAATAAACAATATCCTCGGTATTTTCATTAAGCTTTTCATTGTCTTTCTAAAAAAAAAAAAAAACAGTAAAAGAGTTTGTTGCTTATATAAAGAAAACTCCTCATCTGCTGATACCTCCTCGAAAAAGGATGGTAGTTATAGTTTACTAATAAAATTACTTCGTATGTTCTTATATACATATATATGTGTATATATATGTACTAACGTATTCTTCTGTTGTTTTATATATTGTACTTTATAAAAGGGAACTAAATCCTTTAGATTAGTTAACTTATCGCTGTTTTGATTTTTCATTTTTGATTTTTCATTTCTGAATTATTTCTATTTTTTTTTTTTTTTTAATAGTCTAATTCATCTTATTATATGGGTAACGTAGTAAAAGAGAAGGATTAAAGGAAAAAAAAACAATGCTAATAATAATTATATTTTAATTAAGCTCTATTTTTATGGATATAGATACGTGTATGCGAACATATAGGGATATGGGATATTCCGAGCACAGGAGTAATATTAACACTTTTTATATTTTTTATATTATTATTTACTTATTTATACACATTACATTCACCACATCTGTCATCGATTTCGTTCATTCGTTTTGTTTCGTTTCGTTTTTTTCCTTTTTTTTATGCTCCTCTTTAATTACAAAAAAAATTATTTTTTAAAAAAAATTAGACAAGATAAGTACAAGAGATATATAAGCAGTTAGACAATTTATCACCATATGAAACTGAAAAAAAGTGTTTGTTTGTTTGTTTTTTTTTCCTTTTTTTTTCTCCAATTTATTGCTATGTAGACTTAGCATTTTTAAAAAATAGGTTCGGTTTGGAAGATTTTTGTTTGATTACATATTTCGCATTAACTGATATACAAATGAAAGCGTTTATAAATATTTTTATGTATTAAAATTATAAGTAGTTTATTTTAACTGTAAAAAAGCACACACGCAAGCACATATATATATGTATATGTGTGTATATATGTACATTCATGCTCTTTTTGGGAATTTGCGAACGCGTGAAAGTATTCTCCAATAAGGAAAATTTTTAAAAAATTGTTAAATGAATTCGGAACATTGAGGAGAAGGGTGCACACACTTAATATAAAAGTGTTTTATATTTTTTTATTTCATTTTAGCATTTTTAAAAGTACCAAAAATAAACTCTTATTAGAATATGTAATTTATGAGTAAGTAAACGAATAAGTTAAATGTGTGAATAAATGTATAAAAAAATCAAGTAAAAAAGTAAAACAAATATATATTATTTGATCAAAACATACAGCATATATAACAAAAATGTGGGGAGATAAAAAAAAAAAAAAACATGCAAACAAATTTGTGTTATATTTAAAAATTTATTTCATCTGCATAATATTTGAAAAGCATGTAGCTTGCACGTAATAAAACATATTTTCTTTTAAGTGAAGAATTTATGCGAATTTATCACTTTTATCGAATTATTTTTGTATATATTGTTCTTATCCTTCTATCGAATATGTAGTTGCGCTTTTGACTTGCTTACTCTTGACGTGCTCTCTTTAGACTTACCTTTTTTTTTTTTTTTTTTTCCTTTCTTTTTTCTGAACAACCACTAGCAATTTGTTGCATATTTCTTCCTTGTTCAGAATTTTTTTTTTTTCGAGCCTTTGATTTGTTTATTTTTTTGCTTTTCCTTCAGGGTGGAGTGGACAACACTGTTCCTATGACATTTACCTGAGAAATTCCGCCATCCGGATGAAGGGAAATTTTAAAGTGTGTTGCTGTTCTCTCCATAAGTGTAAAATTATATTCTAATAAATTAAAATTGTAGAATGTTTTTTTATGATCTGTAGCTATTTTACATGGAGGTAGCTGTAACCAGTCAATTTTTTTTTTTTCTAATTTTTCATCTTCTTCAAAAATTCTTTTTTGCTCTAGTAAGTCTAAAGTAAGAATATCTATGCAATCAAGCAAATATATTTGTATACACTCTGGATGATCATATTTATAATTTCCTATGTCAATTGTAAAGTTTTCAATTATACCTCTAACACCAAATTTAAAGATAGAAATGTTTTTAATAGAATTATATGATAGTGTTCTTAAGATTATAGGAGGTCTATTAAATAATCTTTTAGTACAAAATCCATCTGTTTTATATGAATCAATAATATATTTTGGGTGTCCTTTATAAATATTATCACAATGATAATAAATTAAAGTACATCCATTTTCAGGTTTATTTAAAAATATTTTTTGTTTTGATACAATTGTATGTTTTTTAAATAAAGAAACAAATTCTCCATAAAATTTTATGTTATTTATACCTCCATCTGGATATAAATTAATTCTTATATGTGTCCAAGGTTTAATTAAAGACTGGTCATTAATTTTAAAATAGTATACTCTTTTTTTATTGGTACATTTTAAAAAGTCTACACAATCTGCTTGAAGTAATTCAACCCATGGAGTATTTTGATTTTCTAATATATCTGAAATAGATTTATCTATTTTATATGATTCCAAAAAATTATAACTTTTTCTTTTTATTATTTTTTCTTCTTTCCCTTCTGCTTCGTTAATTATAAATTCTTCTTCTTTAATTATCTCATCTATGCAAGAATTTTCTACAACTTCAATCGATAAATGTGGACATATATCATCATCCATATTATCAAAATTTAATTCCAGACCATATATAATACTTGGGTACTTCAATTTCAGTATTAACCATTCATGTCCTACATCTCTTCTTCTTCTAGTTATCCATCCTATTTTTTCTTCAATCATTAAATTTTCAGATTTACTTATCGATTCATCTGTTACAAATAGAACCTTAGAACCGAAATGTTTTGATAAGACATTAGTAAAATTGAAAAAATTTACATCATTTATGCATTCAATTTCTTTAGATGGGATTTTTGTACTCTTACTTATTATCCAGCTAAAAATGTTATTAAAAATGTTTAAAAATTTTTTTTTTTTTCTTTTTTTCAACTTGTAGGTTTTTCTACTAATATTATTTCCTTCTCCTTCATCACTCTCATCTGCTTCAGTTTCCTGTAGTTTTCTTTTTCTTGAAATTTTCGTTTCATTTACTTTGCTTAGTACTTTGCTTTCTTCCTCATTTGTTCTTTCTTGTTCGTTCATTGTGATTTATTTATTTTTTTCTTCACCTTTATTTTTATGTTTTTCTTTTTTCTTGTCTGCTTTTCTTGTTATCTTTTTATTTTATTTTTAACTTATGCACATTTAGTTCTTGAAAAAAAAAAGCTATGCATACATATGGACATGATATGGTGCATGCTGGCAAATGGACCTAGCCAGAAAGAAATGCATATATAATATATACATATGTATGTCTAGTCTATAAGCCTGCATATTAAAACATATGGTCATGTACACATATGCAAATACATACATATTACAGCGTGTGGCGTTGCAATATAAGCGCAATACAAGAAACCTATTTTTTTGTATGACAGGAAAAAATCAATGTGGTGTTCTTATGATGTGTACAAAAAAGGACTGCGTAATAAATACATATTGCAAATAAAAATAAAAAAGAAAGTACATTATTTATTTGTGTATCTTTCTCTTAAATTGTGAGAAAAGTATAGAGGTAAATGCATACCCCTAAACATATATATATGACATTTAAAAATTTTTTTTTCCTTATAATTAAAATATGTACATCATTTTAATGTGCTACTACTGCTTAACATACAAATATAATCACAATGCGCATATATGTATATGTACATTTATGGTCTTGCATGTACCTATTTTTTCCTAATTATAGGTAATTTTGGTTATGTGTAGGTATTTTTGCATTTATGCAGATAAGCATATGCAAATGTACCAGTGGTGGCTCAGGTACTTTTTACTATCTATCTGTTGTGTAAACGAAAAAAAAGTTTTTATTTGATGTACTAAGGTGAAGCAGTCTATATTTTGTTTAAATACTTCACCCAAAAAAAGGTGGTAATTTCATATACAAAATTCCTATATGGTTACCATACAGCTATGGCCAATGTAAAAATTACTGCACTGTTGTAATTATTATTACGTGTAATGACTATAAGCATAGCTTCTCTGGCTGCTATAGCTGCCGTTTGCTGAAGTTAGTGAGTACGTAAGAAAAACTTTATAAAATTCATCTTTTTAAAATATTAATGATACAAAATTATGACGTTCGGCTTCTTAACATTTACGAAGCATAATTATAAGAACTGATATATGCACAAAATGCATACACATGGGTAAAGATCCAATTACTTATTTACAGACGTATTAATGAAATGTGTTTCTTAATACTTTTTTTTTTCTTTTTTTTTTTTTTTTGTGTTCATATGGAAAAATAGTTCTTTGCTCTTACGTAATGATGACTGTATTTCAGTGAAAAGGAAATAAACACGCCTTACTGTTTTGTTAATTATTAATTAATTCGTTATTAATTTTTTATTAATCTTAACAAAATACGTTCTTGAAATAAGGAAAAATGTATATCACATCGTAACAAGGAATATGTTATGCGGAACTCTTCATATTATTCCTTAAGGGGTTATACGTGAAATGCGAAGAAAAATTATTTAGTTTGCAAATGGGGGATTGTAGAAGCCGTCTTCTTACATATATATATATATATATATATAATAGGTAATTTGTATATATGAATATGTATAAGTATACGTGTACGTATACATATATGCGTATGTATATAATACTTTTTAAAAACATCGTGCTTACATAAAAAAATAGTACACTGAGGTATATATAACTACTCCAAATGTTCCTCCACATTTTTGAACGTTTTTTCTTAAAAGTATATTTTCATGTAAAAGTTTGAATTCAAGTAATTTTTGCTAGAAATTTTTTTTTTTTTTTTCTTTACGTGTGTAACAATATAACAATTGAAATAGTTGAGAATATGGAATAAATAAAAAGTTTATATATATATATATATATATATATATATATATATATATATATATATACATATGTGTAAAAATATTTATTTTATAAAAAAAAAAATAAAATAAGCAACCCGTATGTTATTCCAGAATAGTCTCTGATGAAATATCTCATAAGACTTCAAAGTAAAGAAGTATATAAGTTTTTATTAGGAAAAATATTATTTCTTTATAACAATAAAATAAAGTTTAAAAAAAAAAAAAAAAAAGGTAAAAAAAATATACAGCCTTACAAAAAGAATTATATCTTTAAACGGTGTAATATAGGAATATTATAGAGGATAGAAATACGTCGAAAAAATACAACTCTTACGTATGCTATTTAAAAAAAAAAAAGGAAGACCCTTTTATCTCTTATTACACTGCATGAAGGGAAAGAATGACAAACGTAGGAAGATATATATAACAAATAAAAAAAAAATAACTGTGTTAATATTTCTTTCGAAATAGTACTATTACTTCCTGCCTCTTTTCTATAAAACTGCCCGAGATTTTTCTACCATTTTGCACCTGTTCATCGTGTAAAAGTAATAACATAAATGTGCATGCATGTATGTATGTATATATATATAAGACGAAACGGGCGCATAAGTTAATAGCAAATTAGATATTCCCAAAAAAAAAAAAAAAGAAAAAAAATACACAAAAGAGGGAACGACAAAATTTGTAACCTTTTATTTCGCTTACTCGGTAAACATGCCCCTTTTATTGCGAAATTGTTTCATTGACAAATAAATTAATATGAGAAATGAAAGCATACACGTATGTATATGCACATACGTATATATATATATATATATATATATATATATATATATATATATATATATATATTTGCGAGTTTCAAATTATCTTTTATGAAACAGTTAAGAAGTGGCACAGGTAAATATTCCCATCGTACGTCCCTTATGGCATGCATGTCTTATTCATTTTCATGTATACCTCTTTGACTTTTAAAGAATTGTACGAAATGGTATTCGACTTTAGTTGTAAATGAATGTTAAAGATTTTTTTTTCGTTCGAATTGAACATTTGCCGTTCCATAAAAATATATGATAAACATTTTTGTTTTTGCATTTATATGTATATTTGTATTTACAGCAATATTTGTATTTACAGCAATATTTGTATTTATTTTTGTTTTTTTTTTCTTTACATTTTAAAGGATGTTAAACCTTTTGAATTTGCCATTTTGGTAAATGTGTAATTTTGGCACAGCTCTGTACAAGGACTTATGTATATATAAATGTATGGGTAACAAAAAACGTGGAATTTTTTTTCATATACCTTTTGGGGGAAAAACAAAATTTTGAAGGGGCTAAAAAAAATTCAGTAAATTTCTTCTTTAAAAAGAGTAATCATAAGTATAAACGTAAAACATGAGACAAAATGATAATTAACAAAATGATAATTAACTAGTCTTGGGATTGTTTTAATTTTATTTTCACTGCCAAAAAGTTACAATAAGGTGTATTTGTATATGTATGCATATGTTTACGTATATATATGTATATGTATTTATTTATTATTTTTTTTTTCCGTTTCCTCTTAAATACACACATTTATTCCTAGTTTAAGGAATACACGAGATATAAAAAAAAAAATATATACCTCACGAATAGACTGCTTCCTGTCTGATTTTATTTTATTTTGTTCTGTCATTTGATTGTGCAGTATGGTTTTAAAATTTAACACACTGTGTTTTTTATTTTCCTTTTTACCTCTTTTCTGTGCGTTGCACAAACTGATTTAATTGCCCTTTACCAGTTTATGTTACTCTTTTGGGTGTATTCATAACAAAATTTTTTTTTTTTTTTTTCCTTTTATTTGAATAGGAATACATATAATGTAAAATGCGATTGGTTAAATGAGAAAGAAATACATAACGAAATGATAAAGACAGGGAAAAAAACAAAAAAAAAAAATATTGCAAAAATTGCAAATATTGCATATATAACAAAAATTGCAAAAATAGCATATATAGCATATATAGCAAATATTGCAAAAATAGCATATATAGCATATATAGCAAATATTGCAAAAATAGCATATATAGCATATATAGCAAATATTGCAAAAATAGCATATATAGCATATATAGCAAATATTACAAAAATAGCATATATAGCATATATAGCAAATATTACAAAAATAGCAAGTGCTGCAAATATATTAAAAATAAGCAATATTCTAAGGGTTAACAGGGAAAATGTTTTCTCTCTTCTAGGCTTTTTTCCACGCTCTTTGATTGTCACTTTGAATATTTGTCAACTTTATATATTTACTTTTCTTATTTTTATGCCTATCCTTTCTGTCTTCTCTTTTCCGTTATCATTCCCCTTTCCATTTTCACCTCTTCCTTTTTGTCGTACTAATTTACTGTTTAGCGAGAACCCACATAATGAAGGATCCAACGAGTGATATGTATGAAGATGGGAATGATAAGAATGTCAATTTTGAAGATGTATATAAAAGAATTGTGGTTAAGGACAAGTTATTAGATGAAAAGAAGAGGAAGAGTATATTTAAGAACATTGTTGAAGTGAGTAAGATGAAAGATTACAATTCAATTATGAAATATGAGTATATATTAAAACTTCATTTTTTCAGTAGTAATGTAAATGTTTTAAATATATACAAATTAACAAAATGTGAATACGAAAAAGAGTTTGATGAAGTAGCTAAATGCTTAAAGAGCAATATATTACTTAGTATAGTTGATACGAACACAATAAATGATAATAGTAGTGAACATATTGGAGAATATTTTTTAAAAAATTATGAAGAATTAAGAAACTTTGATTATGTTATTGGTAATACTGATTACCCTTTAGGATTTGAACAGAATACGAATGGCACATTTAAGGTATATTTATTTAAAATTATACCGAGTAAAACTCTTTTATTAAACAATAGTAATTTTGGATATATCGAAAAGAATGAAATTCCTAATTCCTATGATTCCATTGCTGTTGATAGAAGTCTATACTGTATGCGAATGAATTCAAAAGGGGGTGCCGAAAAAAAAGGGGGAAATGATCATCGGAATAATAGTATTAGGAATGGCCATTACACGTACAATAGGTACTACATCAACAGTTACAGTAACAGCCCCTTTAGTAGGGGGTATAACGGAAAGAATGGACTTCCGTATAGCTACATATATAAGGTTAAAAATTCGGAGCAAGTACTTCCTTTGCTACTGATAGAGTTTGAATTCAAATGTTTGAGGGTAGATGTTAGTGTTCCTGTATGTGAGAACTGTTGTAGCGCTCAAGCAATTTACTACTGTTATAATGACAAAGTTCATTTATGTGATATATGTGATATAAAACATCACGAGAAAAATAAAATTTTAAAAAATCATAAAAGAATTCATATATCGGAGTCCCCATATCAATTCGGAAAATGTGCTTATCATCCAAATGAATTAATTGAAAATGTATGTATGAAATGTTTTTGTAGTCTTTGTCCAAATTGTATACTAATAGGTAATCATTCTAGAGGTACTTATCGTAATCATCCAATAACAAATATAAAAGATGCGTTTATATTGTCATATCAGAAAAAGTCCTTAAGTGATATAAATTTAGAAAATAGGAAGATTAGAATAATACATTTATTAAAAAAGAAACATAAACAGTTATCTGAAATTTATTCTAATTATACATCTTTACAAAAAAGAATAGATACATTATATAAGTATATAATAAATGAATTAAAGAATGTTAAAAAGAAAAAAATAGAATTTCTAATGGCTTTAAAAAGGTCTGTGTTATCAGAACTACTAACAATAGAATGGATGGATGCATTTTTTTTTCATACTAAATTATCTTTAAAATTTTCAGACTTCATATTATATCAAAAGAAACATGAACTACTTATTGAATTTTTAACTGCAAAAGTGAAAGAAACCAACTTCTTTAAATATATTCCTCATTGGGTTTTCCAAAAAATATATGTTCATTCAGATTTGTACATTTATGAAGACAATTTTTACAAAATCAATTTAGCTAACCATGCAAGTATAGATAACACAATAATCGGGAAAAAGGAGAGAAATCATAATAAAGACTGTCTTCTAAAAATAAGTGAGAATAAACTAGAATCCATGTACAATTTTAACACCATGTTTAACGACAAAAATAGGCACTTTGCTCTTTACGATGACGATAAGTTGAAGGAGCATCATGACGACAGAAACGAGTGCTATGCGAAATTAGCTTTAACACATCAAGCAGGAAGTAGAGACCATGCAAGGGGAAAAGCGGGGGTGATGAATGAAACAGAGGTGAGAGATGAAGAGGCAGCGGTGGACGTAGCAACAGGGACAGAAGCTGAAGCCCTTATGAACTTGCTTTATGACGGCAATCCTTTTAGTGGAAAGAATAGGGAGTATCATAAATACGATATGATGAACAAAGAGGATATAAATGAAGTAATTGAGCTTAGAGAGAACTACTGTTCCATTTATGAGTTAACTAGTGAGAAACAGAGCAACAATCATTTACTATTATATACAATTTTCAAAAACGAAAAAATGATGGAGAAACAAGCAGAAATGTCAAATATGAAGAATTCATATATTTATAAAGAATTATGGAAAAATTTATTAAATTATAAATATTTAAATATTATACACATATTAAAAGTAAGATATAGTTATTACAATACATTAGAATTAGCTACTTCATTTTTGAATATTTCAAATTATTATAATATGTTAGAAGATCTCGTAAGGCATATAATTAAACATGAAATATATACACTGTTCAATAAAAATATCGATTATCATACTAAAATGAAAGTAACTCAATTGTTAGATACATGTACTACCTTATTGTGTATCAGGAATTTTAAATTGTCCTTTCTTGTTGACAAATACGTAGAGATGTGTTATGTTGAGGTGGAGAAAAATGAAAATCAGATCTTAGAAGAGGTAAAAAATATAAGGGGGAAGGATATGTATTTGTATGAAGTTTACTTAGAGCAAAAAAAAGGTCATAACTGTATCGTGCAGAACGGTGGTAGGAAGGGGGACAGGGCTGATGAAAATTCTGAACGAGTTCATACAGCTACTCAACATACGTCTGTCATCAATGGAACGGTAGCTGATGAACAAAGTGCAGATTTAAATATAAATGAGAAACGGAGCAAAGGGGAGGAGAAAGAACTGGGGATTAGAGAAAACGAAAAAAAAGGAATTACAACAAAAAACTTAGGAAATAGGTTAGGAGAGGAAGATTATACTATGCTAGAAGAAGACAACTTCATATCTGAAGAAGTAATTAACCAAATGAATAACGATGTGGAACATAACAAATGGATAAACAAGAATGAACACGAAAATAGAACAAGTGATATTATAAATGATAAGGAAAAGGAAGAATTTGATATGCTAAACAAAATAAAAGAGTATATATATATATATATGGAAAAATTAATAAACGATATAATAAACATACCACATAAGGATTTGAATGATAGTATACGATTTTTATTTTACTTAATACATGACGAAATTGATGGAACAAATAAAAGTATAATAATGAATCAAAAAAATTTTAGTATACATACCTTAACATTATGTCTAGATTTATTTCTAAATTCTATTCTATATCCGTACATTATCTATGTACATGAACATAATATTAGTAAAAGCATAAAAAAAAATTCGTTATTATATCAAAAAGTAATATTACTATTTGCTCAGACGTTAAGAGAAATATCTATATACACCTTCCAGATATATAATATAGGAATATATGAAAATAATATTAAAATAATTATAAATGATATTAGAAATAACAAAATCATGCAGGGGAAAATGACAAACGATAACATGTTTTTCTTGGACTCCTCTCAAAAGGTATTTACAATACACAATCATTGCTTCAATAGCAGTACTTTATATTTGATTGAACTTACTGCTTCTTAACATCGATGAACAAAATGTATTCTATTCTTGTGCTAACTTGAAAAAAACATAGAATTACGTAAAATGAATTCAGTCCATGCTACGTGACAAATATATATTTACACATAAAAGAGAAACAAAAAATAAAAAAGGAATAACAAATTACGTTAATAATTCTAAGCTAAGTAATAAACACAAAAACAGAACCCTAAGTAATTCTCTACTTAATATGCTAACACCCTCATAATATGCGATATGCCGTTCCTTTTCAGCTTTTTAGGTGGATTATCAAAAACTTAGAGGCCCCCAGGTACTACTCTCCAATCAAGTGGAATCCCAATGAAAGCATAGAAAGGAGCTACGAAAGAGTTGTAAGCGAAATTATAAGCATCGACAAATCTACGGCGGAGAATTGTGTCAATGAAAATGTTGATTATAACATATTATTTAGTACTATAAATTTTAAGGATATTTTGGCTCTGTGTTATTCCGTGGAAAGAGACAATGCGTGAATATGCGGTCACATGAGATTGTTTGATAAAAAAGTGGAAAAATCGAAAAAATGGAAAATAAAATGAAAAATAAAATGAAAAAAATAATGAAAAAAATAATGAAAAATAAAATGGAAAAACAAATGGAAAAACAAATGGAAAAACAAATGGAAAAACAAATGGAAAAACAAATGGAAAAACAAATGGAAAAAAAAGTATAAAAGCAAACTCGTCATAAAACTGAAACAGTCGTATGTGTAACTAATGGTGCAGACAAACTACATAATAAAAAAATGGGTACATTTTTTAAAATAAAAAAAGCAAATATTATATGAAAATTCACACGATTCCATATTAAAATAATGTATGTAGGAAGGATTAAGAAAAACGCTATGCAAAAGGTACAAATATGCCCAGCAGGTGCCGTTGCACAAAAAAATGAATTAAAGAGGGACGACGACAACCCGTGTAATTTGGCTTAAACGTGTTAAATTGAGTTAGCTCATATGTATATGAACACGAATGCATATACACACATATATAGAAGTATATGCGGTATATGCTTTGTACATTCGCGTAATGTATGAAAGAGGGAATCCGCGGAAAGCACAAGCGCTAAGCTAACCACTCTTAGAATTGCCGCTCTCATTTTTAGTCGCTTCTATTTATGGATAAAAAGAAATGATCAAATTTTGTTAATATTTTTGTACATGACTTTCCACACATCTTCAGGGGAGGAAATTCCATAGGAGATGTGGTAACTTTGTGTTTGATTAAATAGAACATATAAAACTAAAAGAATATCAATTTTTTCTATTTTATTTAATATTAGATTGTCTTTTAATAAAAATTTATTTCTATATTTGAGAGGAAAGTCTTTTAACTGCATACCAGAAATTTTGTCAACAAAATATTTCAAGTCTTTATTTTTTTTATTTAAATAAGACAACTTTGCATTTTCAATTAAATAATCAGAAAAATTATAGAAATTTTTTGTAAAATCTTCAAAACATGATAAGACTTCTTTTTTTATTAATTGTAAATCTTTTGGATTTGTTTGAACCAGTAGGGTGAAAAATCCTGTAAAATATTTCTCATAATTTAAAAATTCAAAGGACGAATCATATGTTAACTCTTTTTTTTCTCTCAAATAATGAAAAAATTTACTATTTAAAATGTACTGAATAATATAAGATACGACATTAAAAAATAGTGGGTTTGTATATAATTTTCTTCTTTTCTTAAAAAATTCATTCAAGTTTTCTTCCGTATATTGCTTTATGTTTAAATGACCTTTAATTTTATCAAATTCTGTAGTAAGTGCTTTTTTTTCCTCTTCTTTTTTGCCATTTGTTTGGGGGAACTGGAAGAGCATTTTTTTTAAAAATTGTAATAAATAGAAAGAGATATGTATACCATTACTTAAAAAACCGAAATAGTTTGCACTTTTTCCTATTAATAAAAAAACAGCATGTTCTTCCTTTTCATTTAAATAAACATATGTAATTTCCTTTGATTTTGCTTCAAAATTTTTTAAGGGGCACAATAAATTGTACTCGTACCGTAAGTCGTTCTCCTCATCACTACTGATAGGTAATGTAATGCAGTTACTCGTTCTGTAGTTTTTACTTGTAAAATTTTCATCAGTCTCTACATCTATTGTAGCATTAGTTCTTATATGTTCACGCGTATCTGTGCTGATCCCCTTTTCGGTGTTTATTTTTTTTCCCCCTTGTAAAGTACCTAGAAAATGTAAAATGTAGTAATGAATAAAAGGAGAAATATCCCCTACAATGGTTATCTCAAATAGCGATAAGTCTCTAAACAATTCCCTTAGCTTATGCTGAACAGTTTCTAGGCTTATATTTTCTGTCTCTTTTAGATTAAAATTTTGATAACCAATTGCCCCATCGGATAGGTATGAAATCGTTTGTCCCAGCAAAAAAGACTGCACATGGGGGAGGGGAAAAAAAAAAAAAAAATTGAAAAAAAAAAACAAATGGAATAAAAAAATGTATTAATGTGGAAATAAATATTCTCCTGCACACATATACATGCATAATTAAATGTATTTGTTGGAAAAACAAATTTACATTTGCACATGAAGAACGCACTCATGAATAAAAACCAAACGAAGTATATACATCCCTGAGAAAGGGATCTCACTCGCGGTTTGATCAAACAGTTGAGCATTACCTGGAGGTTGTTTTTATACTCAAAGAAATCCTTCTTTAACTTGTCAACGACTCTTAGTAGAGCAGACTGTTCTACCTTTGTTTGCAATAAGATATTGTTTAGAATAGAAAAGGCAGAGTTAATATTTTCATATTTATTGTATGTACAGATATCAATAAAGAAGTACTCATCATTTAGGTCAATGTAAATATTTATACTTCTATTACTGCAGTGTATTTCTACATGTTCTCTACCAACGTTTTCGATTTCACCTCCTTCAAATAAACAAATAACAGAAAATAACAAAAGGAAGACATTATATTTTTTCGTTTTCAATATATCCATATGTGGTATAATTAACCTCAAGTAAATATATTTTTTATCTATGTTTGTTTTAAATAAATTTACTTTTATTCCATTCATTAATTCGTAATTTTCTACTTGCTTTTGACCTTTATTTGATAAAATGTACTTTTTTAAGTTCAATATATTCCCATTATCTTTGATATTTTTATCTTGCACACTTTGCATTTTTTCGTAGTTTCCTTGTTTTACTGATTGTTCTTTAGTATCTTTTCCATTTTGTTTACACATTTCATGCATTTCGTACATATGATAAGTTTCTTCCTTTTTTAAGTAGTCCCACTTAACGTCATTCTTTTTTTGTACCTCTGTGTTAGTCTCTTCGATATGGTTTTTGTCTATTTCTACGTTGTAGCATATTTTAAACAAGGCGAAATTTGGTACTGTATTCAAATTTTGCAATGGACATATGTGCTCGTAGTCCTTTTTTATTTTATTAATTTTATTTAGAATATAATTGAAAACGCTTATTTTTGTGCTAGTCGTACGGGGTTGTACATATTTTGCTATTCGTAATTTTTTGGTAATGTTTTCATATATATACTGAGGAGATAACAATTTACTTTGAATGTTTAGAGACAAATTTGGAATTTGTTCCTTTGAATATATGTTATCGAAAAATAATTTTTTAATATCTTTTTTGTTATACGTATCAAAATGGTTATAAGGAACGTGTATAATAATACAGTTAGGCTTAAAATTTGTACCTTCACTGAATATATTAAATATATATTCAAAATACTGTTTAGCATATACATTTATTTCTTCTATTTTTAGATTATCGAATATTTTTTTTTTAATTTTCTTTTCTCTTTTTTCATTAATATAGACATGCTTACAAGAATTGTAATCTATAATTTTTTGAATTTCATCTGTGTACGTTTCATTAATCTTTGTATCTAAAATATATTCTTCATCTTCATTTTTCTCAGGATGTATCAGCTTCATATTTTTGGTTGTACCATGTTTATTAGCTTCCTCTTCTTCATCACATTCGATTTCATTGATTTTATAATTTCGCAACTCATCATTACTTAAGCCATACATTCTTAGGCTTTTTATAAAAGTATAAAAAGCGTTTATTGTTTTTTCAAAAGATTTTATAGTGGTTTTTATTTCTATAGTTCGTATCGTAGCTCCTTCATTTATATTTGTATATTCATTAATATCTATACTATTAAATAAATCATTTCGGTGTATATTAAATCGAAATGATAAACAATAAAAAATGATATCTTTCATTATAGATATTTTATAATCCTCCAATGTCGTAATACTTTTTATTTCTTCTTTTAGCAAAATGTTTATATTTACATTGTTTAACGAATATTTAAATATCCTCACATCAGTTGTAATATTTTTTATATCTCTTCTATTTAGCGTTTTTTCTTCTTCTAAATTTACAGCATATTTATCCTCCAGGTAGGATCTAAATTGTAATTCACTCATAATTTCGTTTTGATTTTTTTTTTTTAGTTCTTTAAGCTTTTCGCTATCAATAATATTGTCATCTATATATTCATTATTCCTTTCATCTACTACACTAGTACAACTATCGTCATTTCTTTCAGGAGAATATCCATTCGCTTCATATCCCTTTGAAGAATTGCTACCAAATGCGTGCACAACTGCTGGGAGGTTCTTATTTCTCGACTTCAATGTATTTTCGTTTAAAATATTTAAATATGCCGTTTCATCCCTTGTTAAATCCTTACCTTTTATATTTTCAAATTTTTTATTTATTAACTTTTGAGCAATATCCACATTTATATCTCCATATACAAATAAGTTTACATTTTCTGGTCTAAAGAACAAATCGAAATATTGCTTTATGTCTTTTTCGTCGTACCGCTTTAGTAGCTCCAGTTTTCCTATGGGCAGTCTGTGACTTAGTCTGCAGGATGAATGAAGCGAATGGGTGAGGTGAAGGGGAAAAACGAAGATAATGAAAAATTAATATATAGCTCGGTCTAGTGTGATAAATTGGAAAAGGTGGCACTGTGGCCATACAAAATACATGAACAGAACAGAGTGCACGGAGAAAAAAAAAAAAGTAATGAAATAGAAAAATTCCTATCCCTTTTCATATAAGATAAGCGCACGTACCTATTTTCCTTGTGCAATGTTTTTATGATATCGGAGTTCATTTTGTATTCTACAGTATTAATAATGCTGTACTCTGAAAAAATCGCCTTCTTTTCTTTTATGATTCTTTCTTTGTTAAACTGTGTTTCCCCTTTTAGGACTTCTATCATTGTTTCAATACATTGTGATAGAATTGTGTGTTTGTAGTTAAACTCATCAACACTATAAATATCAAAATTTTCAATCTCCTCTTCATTTATATTTTTTATAAAACCATCATGTGCAAAGTTACTGAAGCTGTTTTCTTTGTATATCTCGTTGTTCAGACTTATACTTATGTAAAAAACCACATGATGAAAATCTGTGTAAGCATTCGTTCTGATGTTTTTGTCTATAATATTTTTCCTATTTCTGTGGAGAACATTACAACGGTGCATAAAGGAAATGTATAACAGGATAATGACAAATTGATGCAAAAAAATGAAATAGGGGTGCTCATATATGAAGAGAGGATACCCGCAATAGTATTTACGTACGAAGGGGTATTACATAGGGATAAGTACTACATAGGAATAGGTATTACATAGGAATAGGTACTACATAGAGATAGGTACTACATAGAGATAGGTACTACATAGAGATAGATACTACATAGAGATAGGTACTACATAGAGATAGGTACTACATAGAGATAGGTACTACATAGACAGAGGCATTACATACATAGATATATATCAAACGAAGTGAAATTACAAACATACATACATAGGAGTACACGCATCTGCCTATCAATAGACTCGTGTTGCTTTACTTTGAACCCATATAGGATACATGCTCGCACAAGTGACTGATCCCTTGCTGGTTTTTCTTTTCGTTAATACTACCTGTGTTTACTTCCATGTACACATGTAGCTCTTCATAATTGTAGTCAATTGGGTTAGTGCAACTTTTATATTCTTCGGAAATTTTATTTGATGGTAGTATTATATGATTTTCATTATGAAGAATGTATCTTTTTCTTTTTGTGTTCTTTCTTTTTTTGTATATTATACTGGTCAGCCGGTTTGGCAATTCGTACCTTATCAAGTCCTCATCTTCATGTAGTTCGCCCATCTACAAAATGGATAAAAGGGGCACAAGGAAAAAAGGGACATACATGTATACGTGCATAAACATGTATATATGTACATATATTAATACGCACGCACAATTATAACCAAATGTATATATTCTTTAATTTCCATTTGCCCCAATCCATTTGTAGTATCACGCACACATATGTTCATATACACACACACCCACATATATATATGTGGGTGTATTTACTGTACGTGCAATTTTTATTTTTTTTATCTATTTCAAAATTATTTAACTATTTTCTAGATTAACACAAATGAATAACATTAAAGGACAAAATGTTGAAACAGAAATGGGAAAAAATAGCATAAATAAATAAAAAAATAAAAAAAATTAAGAGACAAAAGTAGCATTTCTATAAGTATATTTTATCATGTGTGCACAATTTCATATGCGCAATATTTAATGCCGACAAAAACTGTTTGTCCTCTCAAAGTAACTATTGTAAACTAATAACAAAATTGAAGTGCGTCAAAAGAAGAAAAACGAATATTGAATATGCTCAACTCTAAAATTAGCAATGTCTTAACTCTTCATTATTTATACATTTAAAAGAATTCTCATTATAATGACAGTTCAATATTAAAATTGATATTCGAATTATCATCTATATTGATGTTTTTTTCATATAAATTTTTCATATATAGACAAAACTGCTTAGCAAAATAGGTAATGATAATATTTGCCCCAGCTCTTAAATAGCTTTTGAATAGCTCCGTCAGAAGTTCATTTTCATAATTTATATCTTCATTCAAATACTTTACATAATTCTTAATCATCATATATTCACCAGAAACATTATACACTGCTATAGGGACATTCGTCTTTTCTCTTAATCTATTTTTTATACTGCTTATGATGTCTAAATAAAACATGGACGGTTTGACCATTATTATATCAGCTCCTTCTTCAATATCTGCAAAAAGGGAAGACGGAAAATTAAAATATTGCCATTATTATGGTTTATGTGTTCATATGGGGGTATAAATGAAAATATATATGAGGGTACACATAATATTACATATACTGGTGTAACCAGGCACATGCCCCTAAAGGGAAGTAAGTTTAAGTATGCACGAATGTGTATATATATATATATAAAATCATTTTGCACATTACGCCTTTCCACGTTGTTAAGGTCTATGTAGTTGTTAAAGTCGTGCTGATATGACTGCTTATTTTTAACAAGATTTTTGGATATATTTGAACTTAATATGGATCTGAAAGGTTTGTACATACATGAAGAATATTTGCATGTATATGATAGAATTAAAATATTCTTGAAATTATAGAAATCCAAGTTTTTTCTAATTTTCTCAATTCTGTTGTCCATTGAATCACTTGGACACACAACATCTGCCCCACTTTTAGCTAAACATAGAGACTAAGGGGTGGGGAAAAAAAAAAAAAAAAGGAAAAAAAGGGTAGGAAAGCGTATATGGTAAGTGTACCTGTATGTGTATATGCGTATGTATGTGCACATATGTACGCACGTGCACATGTATATGTATGCCTAAATGTATAAATGTGTGTATACGTAGATGAATGTGCAGAACAATTCAGAGTGGAAAATAAAAGCGACGTATGGAGGGACAGATAAGGATACTCATTTAATTATATTACCTGTTTCACTAGCGTGTGGACACTAATATCATTGAGAATTTCTCTTTTTTTTTCGTCATATATTCCATCATGGCCATAGATGTTATATGGATCTAGAGCTACATCTGTATAAATTACGATATCATTTAAAAATTTTTCTTTTATTTTATTTATAGCTTTACAGTAGTAGCTGTTCTCGTTATAACTTTCTTCACAATATACAGATTTTTTTTTTTCTTTTACAACTGGAAAAAACATAAAATGGTGAATATTTAATTTTAGACATTCTTCGATTTCTTTCACTATCCCTTTGAAGTTGTATGTATATATATTATCCAATTTTGTTTCTTTCTTTTCAATCTCCTAGGGAATTGAGAACGTGAAAAAGTTTATGTACGTATTAGATAAGCATACATGTATGTACATGTACGCATGTGTGTGTACATACATATGCAGAGCAAGTAGGTTTTAAGTCTAAATACCTCTTCATGAATGAACATAGGGTAAATGAAATTTGTCGCCTTTATATTGGTGTTATTGTATAAAGAAAGTAAGTGTTTATTTCTTTTTATTCTTCTTCCTCTTCTATTTGTTTCTATATATATATTATTGTTTATGTCTTTAGAAAAGTCTTTGAGGTTGCATTCATTTGCGATGCTTTCGTTATACAAATCTTCGGTGGATGTTTCATCCATTTCATTTAAATTACACAAGTGCTAATTTTTGACGTTTTGAATTTGAAGGTAAAAATGCGTTTGAGAGGAAAGAAATTCGAAATGTACTTAATAATGGGTCGTTTCGTAGCACATATCATATGCAACATATGAGTTTTATTCTTTTTGCTTTTTTATTTTGCGTATTTTACTTTGCGTATTTGATTTTGCATATTTTACTTTGTGCAATTTATATTTCGTTTTTCGCCTTTTCCCTTTTCATACTGTTATTTTATTAAAAGCATAGTTACAACAACGGGGATAGAAATAAACACCAACATGAAAACCCACTAAACAAATGCTGATGCTAAATATCCATTCAGACGTGTATATGTAGTTATATATATATATATGTATATGCATGTATGTATATATGTACAAATGCACATAAATATTATTACATATTTTTCATCAGTATTTTTCTTTTTAATATTAGTATTTGCTAAATTCCAATTAACTTGTGCATTTTCTATATTTTTCTTAGTACATCATTGTTCTGTGGGTTATTCCATCTTCTGAAGGGCGACTTGGTACTCTACATAAAAGTATTAAAATTCGGTGAAAGCATGATTCCATGAATATACATATACACACATACACATACAAATGCACATATATACTTATGCGTGTGTTACTTTCGTCGACTTGGGGGAATACAGGATGTAAGCTTTTTTCCTTAAGTTGCTATTAAGACAGCACACTAAATTTAGTATAAATGAATAAAATAAAAATATTCCATTCGTTTTTATCATTTTCGCATATTTTCAAAATGTTCTAAAATTGAAATAAACATCTGAGGTTATATTTAAATGTGCTTTCATATTTATTTGTATATCTTATTATAGATATATATGAATAAATTTGTTAAAGATTATATGTCTATAAAATGACCAGTTCATATTTGTATAATTTTTATTTTATTCTATTTTATGTTACACTGTATTATATTACATTATATTGTATTATTTTTTTAATATTTGTATCCCTGTTCTTATAAGTTTATAAATTTACTGAACAGTAAGAACTCTTTTACATTTTAAAGTTGTCAGAAACAGTCATAATAAAAGCAAAGAACAAAACTTATAACAGCCGTAGCTGTTTGAACATAATTGAATATTTCAGTATAAATTATATTTTTAATTATATAGTACTGCTCATTTTTATTCTCGTTATATATGAAAAGTAAAATTTAACATATCACATAGGATAAATTTAAAAATTTTATTTTATTATTTTATTTTTCTTGCGCTTCCTCTCTTTCCCACAGAAAAAAAAAAACACTGTTTTAAATGTGAGGTAAGAAATTAGGATTCAATTAATTGTAACAGTTAATTTAAAAAATTGGCGTAATGTAGAAATCGTAAAGAATAAATTTATTGAAGAAAAAGTATGTTTCAGTGAAATTCATACAAAATAGATTCTCATTTTCAATACGTATGCTGAAAAAACACATAGAGAAAAAAAAGAAGATCTACATATATATGCACTCATGTAGGAAAAAAAAAAAAAAAAGGAATACGTGTATTTACGAAGCAGTTAATTCATAAAAGTCCGTTTATAAATAAAAAAAGAAAAAAAATATGCAGTGTAAGCACGTTAATGAAAATGAAAATTAGGCGAAATGAGCAGAACATGAAATATAGTTATGAATAAAATTTCATACATATATATATATATATATAAATTTATATACACGTATAGAAGTCACATGAAAACTAAAATGTGATATGTGAAGCTTTAAGCCATTTCCTTCACCCCCCCCATTTTCTTAATGAATAAGTATAACTTGTGGGAGAACGATAGGAAAAAATTGAAATTATCCCTTTGATTATATGAATGTGTGTTCTTATTGTATCTTCAACAAATTAAACTTCAGAAATATATTTTTTTGTAAATGCTTTGAGAGTTTGTTGAATATAAAATATAATTCTTATAAAGGTAATATGTCTCAATTTTTTAAAAGGCATATATATATATAAATTTTAATAGTACCTATAAAATAAAGTGTGATTACTATTTTATTTTATTTCATTTTTTTTGTTTGTACAACAATGGGGATGACCCTTTTTATGAACAATTATTGATAGACATTTTTCCAAATTGTGTGCGCATAAAAAACTTAATACTTGGCAGATTACTATTTATAATTACATAAAGTTGTTATTTAATAATAGAATAAATAATTGTGAAATAATATGTTTTATAATTCATGAATAGGGATATGAAGAAAAGTAAAAAAAAAAAAATATTTTTTAAAAAAATAAATACTATTCGTATAATATATTTTTAAAACTAAACATTTTGGCTTTTTTAAAAAAAAAAAAAAAAAAAATTAAGAAAAAAAGAAAGTCAAAGAAAGTTATGAATTAATCATTTTTTTTTTTTTTTTTTTTTTAAATATTTTAATGACATCATATAGAAAATTAATAACCTTTTTGAATTTTTCGTTTTTAAGATACATTTTTGCAGCACAGAATGTTATACTTTTTTACTGCTTGAACTTATAAATGTCTCAAATGAAAAAAGAGAAGAAAAAAAAAAAAACATGTGAAATATGGTGGAAGCTATTTACACATAGCAATATAAAAAGAAAGTGATACATAATACATAATAATTTCATATTATAAATTTCCTTTCTTTTTGAACATATAGTATTTATGTCATATGACAATTTTATAAAAAAATAGACAAATTTTGAATTTTGAACTTATAATTTTGAATTTTGTAGTTATAATTCTGAATTTTATACATAAAATTTTGAATTCTGAACTTACAATTTTGAATTTTGTAGTTATAATTCTGAATTTTATACTTAAAATTTTGAATTCTGAACTTTCTTTTTTGAATTTTGAATTTATAGTTATGAATTTTTTTTTCTGTTATTTTGGAACATTATTATGCTAGCGTGTTATATATGTTTTTAAATCTCCAACTTTGTTTTTTATTAATATTTACATTCATATATATCCTTGCATACTTATATTCGCGCCTGCATACATACTTGAACAATATACACATTTTTTTTGCGCACATTTTTTTGAGGAAATACTTAAAAGTTCAATATTTGTTCATGTGATATTCATGAAGATTAGGTTGCATTAAGGAGACATTTTCTTATGAATGATATACTTTTACGTTTATATGTTTTTTAATCATTAAAGAAATTTTTTTTTTAAATGGAAAATTGTTATATGATCATTTAATTTCTATAATAACTAATGGTATATAAAAATATTCATTAAATGTAAGAAGAGAAGATTTTATCTATATGAATGTCTAAATAGGATGTGAAATTTAATAACCTGTTTAATTTGGCGTATACTATATGACAATTAAATTATAAAATTGCTTAATCTCCTCTTAATTTTGTATTTTCATGTTTCACTTTTGCATGCACCCGAAAAAAAAAAAAAAAAAATACAGATTATTAAAGGAATATAAAAATAGAATAAAAATATTTTTGTTACGAATTGTACAAGAATTTCTTTTTTGCCTCTTTCTTTTTATTTTTACGTTTTTAATTTGAATATCACTAAAATTTAGTAAAATTTTTTTAAGGTTACATCCGAACTTTTTAATTTGTTCGTATTTACAGACATACATGAATAAATAAACATACACCACTAATAACGCGCATATAAGTATAATCAAGTAAACATACGTACGTAAACATACGCAGATAAACATACATATATGAACATATGCAGATTAACAGACGAACATAAACATACTCAGATAAACATACTCAGATAAACATACTCAGATAAACATACGCAGATAAACAGACGAACATAAACATACGCAGATAAACAGACGAATATAAACATACGCAGATAAACAAACGAATATAAACATACGCAGATAAACAGACGAATATAAACATACGCAGCTAAACAAACGAATATAAACATACGCAGCTAAACAGACGAACATAAACATACGAATATCTGTTTCTCTGCACGCTATTTCTTATATCATTTGGCCATATTTTATTCCATTTTACATATTAGCGGACGCAATTTTTTTTTTTCTTTTTTTCTTTTTTTCACCTGTTTTTTTAATTTAAAATTTTTTTTTGAAGTTTTAAATAAGCATTGAAATATAATATTTTTAAAAAGTACTTTTGTTGATGTGTTGAATTTGCATGAAAATAAATAAAAGAGCAAAATTTTAAAGAAACCAGAAATTTTTTTAAATAAGCATTTGTACAAAATAATGGAAGTATTAAGAAGGGGTGAATTATTTAAACCAAGAATTAAAAGAAGCAGGAGCATAATTGAAAGAGAAGAAGGTAATAAGGAACATGATAATAATAATCAAATAGTGCTTTATGGAAATTCTTTTAAGAACAGTTCGTTGTGTTATGCATGGAATGCATATTTTGATAAGAACAAGATTAAAAAAAATATTATGGTGTGTTGCGATTTAAACAAAATTTGTGATGATATATTAAAAGGAGTAGAAGATAATAGTTTTACTATGAAAACATTTTCCTTTTTACTTATTGGAGTATGTAATATATACAAGAAAAAGGTGTATTTTATTGGTCAAGACTATGAATTTTTAAAAAGAAAGATAATGTCTTTGTACAAAAATAAAGATCAGGATTCGAATGAATTGATAAGAGGAAAAGATGCTAAAAGAAGAAAAGTAGGAAAAGATAATGATAATCAAAACTCAAATAAAAAAAGGCTAAATAGGACGTCTCTTAATATAAAAAGGGGATCAATAGGTTTAAATGAATTAATACCAACAGGAATTGATGATTTCACGGGTAGAAAATCACGTTTTTCGGTAAATGCTGATGAAATAAGTATAACTGGAACTCAGAATAACAATTATAATGATATATTTAATGAAAACGAAATGAACAACCAGATACTTATGGACATTTCAAATTTTAATTATCATAATTTTGATAATGAGAATGGCAATTATAGTGGCACCTACAGTGGTAATTATGACGATAATTATAGCGGTAATTATAACGATAATTACAACGATAATTACAACGATAATTACAACGATAGTTACAACGATAGTTACAACGATAGTTACAATGGTAATTATAGTACTCAGCATGTCATGGAAAAGGTGCTAGAAGGATCTTACGTTTCTAGAAATAGTATTCCAATGAACAATTTTGATGGGTTACATTTGAATAGAGCATTATCTGAATCCATTCTTCCAATGGACAACCTGAATGTAGATAATTCAATATTGAATAATGTGATTCCAAAGAATATGTTTTCCAATTTTGAAAATTCTTTAAATGAAAAGAGCATGGGAGGGGAATACAATAATTTAGAATTGAATCCGTTGAACAGGAGTAATATTTTTTCATCCATGAACCTTTACAATAATGTGGAAAATAATAACGCTATTAATAAGGAATATTCTAATGTAAATAATATGAATATCCAAAATGACTACACAAATGTGATGAGCGGGCAACTATCAGGTATATATAGATATGATAGCAATAATAATGCCAATAATTCGAATAATGCTAATAATTCTAAAAATGCGCATAATGCTAACAATAGTAATAATAGTAATAATAATAATAATAGTAATAATAATAATAATAGTAATAATAATAATAATAATAATAATAATAATAATAATAATGAGGATGTGCATAATGACAATAATGCGTTTCATCATCCCTTCAGCTATGTGAACGGTCAGGAAAAGGAAAATAATATATACGGAGGAAGTATGATAAATCATAATAATACTGGTTTAGCAAACAGTTTGAATGGTTTTATGAACACATCGCGAGATTTTCAAAATGCGTCATATGATCATATGGCATCCATAAATAACTATAATAATAATAACAGTAGTAATTGTAACCGAAATGCAAATAACTTTGTGTCTCCCTTTCATAACATGCACAGTTCAGGAAACAATAGAAAAGATTTGTATAATTTAAACCCGTTCATGAGCATGTATTCAATGAACAACAACATTAACAACAATAATCACAACAACATTAACAACAATAATCACAACAACATTAACAACAATATTAATAATGTAGATAATATGAACACTTATGGGTACTTTTCACAAAGGATACAAAACAACTTTGGTGATTTAGATGCCATGAGTAATGTTATGGTGGGAAGTATGTTCAGCCCTCAGAAGAAAAAAAATATGACAAGGAAAAATGACTATTTGAATTTTTTAAATTATGAGACATATCAGAACTTTGATTATTTTGATCAGAAGGATGACGACGCGTTCATTAAGAAGTTGAACACATTGCTAGGATTAGATGATAACGAAGAAGAGGAGAAGGATAAAGAGCGCATGGTTAATGTAGGAGAAGGTAATACTGCAAAGGGGGTTTCTAGTCCAGTCAATGGGGATGACAATAATAATAACAGAAATAAGTCAACCGACGATGGGAAAGAAAAGGACGGAAAAGATAATCCAAATTCGTCGAGCAATGATGTGGATAAAAATAATCAAATAATTCTGAACGAAGAAGAAGATAAAAGAAGAGAACTTTCCGCTTCAAATGGAAATGAAAACCATCAAATAGTAAAAAAACGGAAATTAGAAAAACATATAATAGACAAAAATTATATAATAAAAGATTCAGTTATTAGAGAGATGCTAAAAAATGAAAGTGTAAATTATAAGTACTTTTTAATTGATTCTATAAACAAAGAAATAAATGAAAAAATTCAAAAGGAGTATCCAGCATTTCAATATTTCTTTTTACAGACAAATAATAATGATAAAATAAAACCACAACTTAAATTGGAAATAAATTTTGGATATGATTCATGTGATTATGAGAAAAAAAAGAAGGCACTTGAAAATTATTTAAGCTACTCAGTAAATAACAAATCGTATTTATATGAAAATAAAAATGTGTTTGAGCATTTTAATATGAAAAAATGTTTAGATAATATTGATGAACATATGATATCTAGTGAGAATGATATCATGACGAATAATTTCTTATCCTTTGAAGACGGACGTGAAGAAGGGACAATGAGAAGTGATATGATGAATTTTGAGGAAGTGAGAGAACAGATAAATATAATCCCATTCGATTCACAAAATATGAATACAGATGAATATAAAAATAGGTTTAGTGTAGATCCATTATTATCTCAAAATGATCAACTAGATTTGAATCTGAATGACTTAAATTTTAAGGATGATGATATGGATTATAGGATACATTTAGAAAGTCAGATGTCGAAAAGCTTGATTATGTATAAAGACGATGAGGATAGTATTAATAAAAGTAATGATTTACAGAGTATTAATTTTTTAAGTGATAGACTGAACGACAAATTAGACGCAGAATTCAACTGCCCTTCTTTGGATATATCTGTTAACTCTAATCAAGATTTTTCTAATATTTTTAGTAAAGACAATGAAAGTTCATTACTAGAAGACAGAAATTTAGAAGTGAATATTAATCTGAACCAAGATTTTGATTTGATTGCAAAAGAGTTATTAGAGGTCTATAAAAGTTTATCAACAAAAGTTAATTATATATTCTTCGATCTAATTACAAAAAATAGAAAATCAAAGGATGAAATTTCTATTTTGTTTTATATCACCTTACATTTGGCTAATTTGGGCTACATACATATGATGCAAAAACCTGTTCTTCCTGACCAGCTAGATTATTATGAGGAAAATTTTTCGAGACCCATACTGATACAGTACATTGTTCAGGAGAAGAATAACTGACTACGCGCTACGTCTTCAACTTTACCTTCAGCTGCTGTTGTGAAGTTAGGTGTGCATATACATGTGTTGATATGGTTGTGTACGCATGTATGTGTTATAAACTCTGTGTATTAGGTGCATGTCTTCTTCAAAAGCGAACATTTACGCCTTCTTTTTAATATATTATTTTCTCCTAAGATTAAATAAACCCCTCATCTATGAAACATTTTTGCAAACACGCATGTACATGTTCGCAATATGAGTGTTTCTCTTCTGACTTTATATTTTTTTACAATATATTTTTTTTTTTTTGCTTTTTTTTTTTTATTTATATAGTATAATATATGTTTGACATTTCTTTTTTTTTTTATTTTATATAGTATAATATATGTATACCATTTTTTTTTTTTTTTTTTTAAATCAGCGTACATGAACCTTTGGCTAACTTCTAAAAATTGTAAATTAACTTTTTAATATTATTAAGATGCTTCATAAAATTTTAACATGTCACTTAAGATTTAAATGTGCATATGTACGTAAAGGATGGTTATATATACAAATGTATGTATTAATGCACGCATACGCAACTTTCTTTACGTTGTTTTGGGAGAATAAAACAAACGAAAGGAAGTAGTACATTGCTCCTCTTAAATGAATGAATAAAAAGGAATAGCAAAGAACAATTTATTGTATCCCATAATGAAGAGAGGTGCTCTCAAAAATGAGCTTTTTTAATGTATACATTTTTTATAGTCATATGTTCATGATATAACATGGTATTTGTTGGTAAATGTATACAATTCTTTGAATGTGGAGGATATCTCATTTATGTTTGACTTGCCTGTAATGCCCTTAATAATGTTAAAAAAATAAAAATAAAATTAAGGAAAAAAGATTAAAAAACGGAAAAAGGGAAAATGGGGAAAAAAGGTAAACGGAGAAAAAAAAGCACTGCCAGCCAACAAGCCTGATATTTTTTTTACTTCATTTTTTCCTCATTTTTGCTGTATTTTTTTCAAATAAGCTAAAGTCATAAATGCGCCGAAATAAATGTTAGTTATGTAATCACTGTTCAAGTACCAGTGTAGTAATTATATGCTTAAAATGGAATGTCTATTTTTAAAAAAAATAATTTTTTTTGATAATATATTTAAAATAACACATAACATATAGTAACACATTATTATAAATTATTTCTTAAATTTTTGCTAAGTTTTCATTTTTTTTTTTTTTCTCTTTTCCCTTTAAATGTGCTTTGTATTTTCATAATATTTCTGTATATGTTTAAACTTTTTAAATTTACGAAAAATTTGCACATTCTTGTGTTATATTACCATCATAAACATTCTTATCGTTATCATTACAGCTGTACTAATCACAAGCACAATCATTATAGTGATAATATTTCTTTTCTTTTTTTTTTTTTTTTTTTTGTGAATAACGTTCGAATGCTGTATTTGTATTTTTCCAATTTTTATGACCTACTGACTATTTATTAAGCTTAAACTGTGGAGATATAAATTTGAACATGTTAAAAAAATATATACAAGTGTCATATATGCATATACGTAGTAATAATATGTGTATATTTTACAATTAATGTTTCGTATTTCTTTTTTTTTTTTTTTTTTTTTTGTATTTGAATATAGTCATTATATACGTGAAGATACATGTAAAGGTACATGTGAAGATATATATGAAAATATATGCTAAAATACATGCTAAAATACATGCTAAAATACATGCTAAAATACATGCTAAAATACATGCTAAAGTACATGCTAAAGTACATGCTAAAATACATGCTAAATACATGCTAAAATACATGCTAAATACATGCTAAAATACATGCTAAATACATGCTAAAATACATGCGAATATTTAAGTCCTTTTTTCTTTTTTCTTTTTTAAAATAATTTGTATGAGTATTATTGTTTTATTTTGTTGCGAACAAATAAACAAAAGTACAAGTAGATTTAATAAAGGAAATTACGGGAGTGAAGTCGGTCTAACATCTAGACGTTCTCTTCCCTGAAATAAGAGCTTTGCTAAGAATAAATGCTATTAGCTTTTTTTTTAAATTAACGAATACATAAAATTTGCGTAGTATGGAGATTTAATAAAACGCATGCTTATAAATATACACTTTTCTTGTTAACATTTTGAAAAGGATATAAATGAATAATAAAAAAAGAAAATACAGAAGTTAAAAATAGTATGCAACAAGTCGGTTGTATTGGAAAAAACAACTAAGAGGATAAGTAAGCGGATAACTAAACGGATAAGTACATCTGAAGAGAGCACGAAAAGAATTTTAAGCTTTTTTTTTTAAATATTTGAAAGAAAGGGTAGCAATTGATGTATGAGAGGGAGTAAATGACATATGTTAAGACAAGAATACATTGATAAGTCAAACGGTAATAGAGTGACAAACCGTTTTATTAACTTCTTACGGATAGTTGGAAATAAGTGAGAAACATGAAATTGCTTTATTACACAGTAAGACATACTGAGGACAATGAGTGATGATGACTTTTTTCAAGATAAAGGTAGTTGCTCATTGCAATATATTAAATGTAAAACAAGTACAAAAATAGATGATATATTAAAAAGGCGAAGAGATAAAAAAATTAAAGAGGAGGAGGAGGAGGAGGAACAGGGCAATTACTCAAGAGGAGGTACCTTATTGAAATTTCAGAAAAATGAAAATACTGGTGTAATATTTAATATCGGTAAGGGGAACAACAACGATGGTAAGAGTATAAATGAGGATAGAAGGAGTGGCAGTAGGAGTGGCAGTAGGAGTAGCAGTAATAACGGTGCTAGTAACGGAAGCAAAATAGGTAGTCGTAATGGAAGTAGTAACGGAAGCATTAGCGAACATAGAGAGAGCTCAGAAAAGCACTGTACAAATAAAGATGGTAAGAAGTTGTTATCATTTAACAACTCGAATAAGTACGAAATGAAAGAATATTCTTCTAAGGGCAATAGTTTCAAAAGAACATATAACAAATACTATTCAGATAAAAGTATATATGAACATAAAAATGTGAACAATTATTCGAAACAATGTTATTCTAATATATATAATAAGGATGAAGGCAAAACTATAGGGAATTATTCCCAAGATGGTAAACATTATAATACCATGGACGATATAAGAACAAGTGCTGTAGATAATGATACATTACATGATAAAATGTTGAAAAAAGAAGTAAAAAGCTGTAATAATATATCGACATTTCAAATTGCAAATAGTAAATTAATGCATGTAAATTCGTTAGGAAATCTACGGGATTATGAAAATAATAGAAGCGGTAGTGGTTATCTTAAAAACGTGTATGAAGAGAAAGAAGAAGATGTAAATATTTATTTAAAAAACAATCTAAACGTTCTTAAAACCCCTAGCACTGAACTAATTCTAAATAGAATAAAAAGTAATGACGATAGGGACTATAAAAAGGGAGATAACTGCCCAAAAGACTACGATGTTGATGATGATGATGATGATGATGATAGCAAGGATGGGCTTTTTACGAATTTAAACAAGATATACTTAAATGATGTAGATATAAATAAAACACCCACGAAGAGTTTTTCAAGAAGCTATTTTGAATATTTAAAATTCGAAACAGCGGGAAAAATGAATATGAGCGAGTTAGAAACACCTGCAAATCTAAAAGACGAAAAAGAAGAAGATACTACAAACACTCCGTTTATAACATACTACTTGGCTGGGAAAACTGTGAATAGTCAGGTAAGTGAGGAGGGGAAAAATGAAGGAGATGGATTACGAGGTAACCCTTATGATATCGAAAAGATGTGTACTACCAACAAAGAAACTGAAAATGTGTCTAGTAGTTATCTTTTGAATCATTCTAATACGTATGATAGAAAAAGTTTAAAGCATTACGATTTGCAAAAAAAAGTAGACATCATAAGAGGAGGGGGAGAACCTTTCAAGGACAATGAAAAGATCATTTCCAATGAAAAATTCCTAGCATGTGCTGGAGATAACAACGACAACGACAACGATACACGAAATAACAATCATGTTGCTTGTAACAGGGATTTATGTGATGGTGATATTTTTAATAAAACGTTTAGTTGTTCAAAAAAATACAATTTTATAAAAACGAAAGAGGAATATGAGGCTATGCTTAAAGATAAGGAGACCACAAACGGGCTGCACGTGCATGCAAGCAGTAGGAAAATCCTGTCGAATAATTATAACAAGAATAGCAATAAAAGCAGCAATAATGTTAGCGGTAGTGGTAATGATGTCAGTTTTACTGATAAATACTTCTCCTTTAACCCGTATAATATAATGAATACAAAATCTTTTAAAGCCGATTTTTTTAAGGAGTCAAAGGGTAGTAACAAGGGAAGTATTGAATTTGCTCCTAAATGTAAGAGCGAATTGCTATGTTATGGGGTTCAGGATAAAATGGATTCTGAAGAGGTATGGAAAGGCATTCAACCTTTAAATTCGGGGAAGGTGAACCATCACAGTAAGTTTAATGAAGAGAATAACGTTAAGATAGATGGTATCTATTCATTCTCATTTAATACAAAAAAACCTAATGATGAAGTGAGTCACGATAGTATTTATAGAGATACAACATTAGTCAGTGAAACCTTGAGGAAACGAGCGAATATCGATGATCTGAGTAAAGCTCTTACTACGACTAGAAGTTACAGTGATAGAAATATGAAGGACTCTCGTGTTAAGATATACAGAAATTCAGGCACAGATGCTAACACTATGGGTGACTCTAACCCCTTTAATGATTTAAAGGGGGGTGGAAATTATACAGATGCTCCTGGCAAAGAAAATGATGAAAAAAATGGTGTAGAAAATGGAGAAGAAAATGGAGAAGAAAAATATGATCAGTGGTACAGTGACAAAATAAGGAACGTAGAACAGTGCATTAGTGAAAGTAAAAAATATATATTTAAAAAAGAAAACATCACGAATGATGGAAGTGCATTAGATAAGGGGGAACAACCTCAACCAGTAGGTGTGGAGGATGTATTCCTTGCAGTAAGCGCAGGGAATTGTGAGAATATCCACAATATGTACCATAGGAGCAACGGAAGGATCGACAAGAACGGCATGAATGCCATTGGCAGCTTCGATGCGAACGTTGTCAATGTTGGATTTGACCGAAACTATGACGGGTATAATCACCTAAAGGAGAGTGGAGAAAGGAAATTCTATTCGAATAATTATGAAAAGGTTCTAAGTAAGAGTCGATATTGTGACGATCTAGGAAACGTGATAAATAATCCACAAGAGAAAAAAAATATGACCATAGATATTAGTAGAATTAATAAAGGAATTCATTACGTGAATATGCATGTAAAGGATGACAAGGACATTATTCAACAAGTGGATGTACATGGAGGAGATAATAAAATATATAAAAAAGGATCGAACGATTCTGTAGAGAATGAATATGCCATATATAATAACGGAATGAATGATAACTATTGCTTAAATATGCATGATGAGTTAAACTTAAAAGGAAAAAGGATATTTTCAGTAAATGAGGTAGGCAGTATGAACAGTAACATAAACTGTAATTATCATAGTATTAATAATTATAATAATAATAATAATAATAATAATAATAATAATAGTGCTACTATCGATCATTCAATTCAAAATGTGATGAACGAACACAAGGATGGTAAAATACCCCCTTATAATATTGCTAGCTATAATAATGCTGGTTATAATACTGCTAGTGTAGACAAGAAAGAGGGTTTGAGTAATATATGTAATATGTGTAATATAAATAAAGAAGTAGATGATGCAAAAATAATCAATTTTTGCAATGTTTGTGTAGGAGGAAAAGAAGCTTACTCATGTATAAACAAAAATCTTACAAACGAGTTATGCGAAACAGCAGATTTTGGATGCAAGGAAAACAGTGACACATATGAATTCAGAAATGATGATAACACCATTAGAATAATAAGTGGTAATAGTAGTGGTAGTCGAAACAGCAGTATCAACAACAATTATAATAATAATAATCATAATCGTAATAATCATAATAATAATAATCATAATAATAATAATCATAATAATAATAATCATAATAATAATAATCATAATAATCATAATAATCATAATAATAATAATCATAATAATAATAATCATAATAATTACCATTTGCAGAACGGTGAGATGGTCAATGGAAATAATTTAAGGCAGTGCTGGTTTGATTACATGAATAGAAATATTAATAACATAAGTGCGGATGATATAAAAAGTATGCTCTTTCATAATAATACTCAAAGCGTGAAGAAAGAAAATGGCGCATTACCAATTCACGTTTTTTCGAAAGACGGAAATGATGAAGCTTTAAATGAATTTATCATTCAACAGATAAAGGGTAGCGTAAGTGATGTTATTGAAAAGATGCTCAACAGTAAACAGAAAAATGTGTTACAGAAAATAAATGACATAGGTGTAGAGAGGAACAGAAATGCAAACGAATCTTTCTCAATACTTCATGGTGATACCAGCGGAAGAGGAGAAGAAAGGTATAACCTTACCAGTTGCACTAATTGTCCAAGTGATGAAAACGACCATTTTGAAGGGGAGCGTGAGCAGGAGCAGCGGAAGGGGATGCAGCAGAGGATACGGAAGAGGGTACAGAAGGAGAACGAACAAAGCAAGGATGAAGAGACAATATGTACAAGTACTAATAAACTAAAATGTGGAAACAGTGACGGTAACAATGAAGATAATAATGGACTTAATAACAGAAGTGATGGTAAGAGCAAAGGGATTTCTTCCCCGACAGACGAAGAAAAAGTAGAAACAGAATGCTCATATAATCAGTGGGGAAAAGTAGATTACGCAAATGCGCCTATAGAGGGAGGAGAAATAGTGAAGAAGGAGGAAAATATAGACATATCAAATGACAACATGGTAAAGTTTAATGATGAGGACTATCAAGAAATTAATAAACTAAATAACCACCTAAAAATGAGCAAGGTGAGTAAAAGAATTGAAATTAAGAAGGACGAATTAGAGAATAAATATATTAATTGGAAGAATATATTATACAACTGCATTGATATAATATACTATTTAACAAATGAGAATAATAAAAAGAATAATAAAATGAATAGCTTATTAAGCGAAATAAATAATATTAATGAATATGAAAAGAAAATCGAATATTTAAACAAAGAAAATGAAAAACTAAGAGTCGAAATAGTACAAAAAAATGAAACAATAAAAATGAAGGATATTAAAGAGAGAACAAATCTGAACAACAAAATAACAGAACAGTTAAAAAAAATTACAAGTTATGAAAAAGATATAAATATATATAAAAATAAAATAAACAAATTAAATAACAAGATAATATTTAAAGATAACGAAGTTGAAAAGGTAACAAAACAGTACCATGCTATTTTGGATGAAATAGAAAAATGCAAAAAAGATGCGAACAATGTTGTGAAGAAAATGTTAAATAAGAAGAGCACCAATTTAATGGATAAGCAATGTTTGGACATTTCCAAATATTATGAAATTCAAATTAGTACTCTTAACAAAGAGGTTAAAAGTTTGAGGGACCTTGTCAAAAGTGAGGCAAAGGAGAAAATTATATTGACTAAAAGAGTTAAGTTATTGGAGCTGAGGTGTGGAACTAAGAAGGGGGAAAAGGCGGGGCATAACTCCGGCAGAAGTGGAAGAAGTGAAAGTAGAGGAAGTGAAAGAAGCGGAAGCAGTAAAAGCAACAGAAGTGATACAAGTAGCAACAACATAAGAAGACGCACTAAGTGTAGCGGATGTAATATTAGTGACAAGGAGGATGAAGTGCAAAGTAGGAAAAAAGGAACAGTGAAGAAGAAGCCTCCAGGGGATGAAGATTGCGCCAAGTTATCAAGCGAAGAAAGAAGTTTAAAAAAGAACAAAAGCGAGAGAGGGATAAGCAGCAGTTACGCAGAAAAAAAGGGAGATGAAAAAAATTATGATCTGATAGAGGAAGGTAAGTACAAAAGGATGTATCAGAATTTAGTGGAAGAATTGAATGAAATGAAAAAAGATTTTGAGAATCAGAATATGTTACATGCGAAAAAAATTGAACAGTTGGAACAACATCAAGAGATACAAAATATTAAGAATCAATTAAATGCATCTGAAAAGATTGTTGAAGTGTATCAAAATATATTCAGAGAAAATGTGAATTATATAAAGAATGATAATTTGCATAAAATAGTTTATAATAATGAAACAATTGATGAGTTCTCGTCCCATGGCGCAAAAAAGAATAGCTATATCAACGTAAGCACCTGTGCAAAAGATAGCTGTAATTTAACAAATACTGAAAATGTGAACAGTAGCACAAATGTGAATACAAATATAAACGGAAATATGAACACAAACAGGAATAACTACGATTATTTGAGTGAATGTAATAACCTGTTTATTCAAAATACGGGTATTAAAATAAATGGCAAGTCATATTACCACAATTTAACAAATTCCAGTGGGTCAGAATTAACAAAGAAGGTGTCTCATCTGTATAATGATACTAGCAAACTTCTTAATCTCCCCTATGATATAAGTAGTAGCCTAGTGAACGCTGTTAACAATAATGGTAAAGTAATAGAAAATAATAATTACCTAAATGATTTTGTAAAAATGTACATAGAGAATACCCCAATGGATGAATTGCTTTGCGATTTTAAAAATGATATAAACGAATTAAAAAAACAAAATAAAACAAAACAAAACAATTATGAAAAAATTTTTGACAATAATAGTATGAAGGTGCTGTTCAACAATTTAATGAATTATGAAAAAGTTCAACTAATTAATATATTTGTAGATATTTGTAGTGATTTAAAAACTGACAACATATTTGTTATAGTTCAGTTTGTGAAATTTTTATCCTTTATTGTGTATAGACAGTTCCCCTTATTCACTTCATTTTATTATGATGTTGCCTCAATCGTTTCAACAAATTCTGCAAAATTTGATGAATGTATAAATATTATAAAAAAGTGGAAAAGTTGTTATATAAATGGTCAAAAATATCATATTTTTAGAAGAAATGTTTTATTAATTTTCCAATCCGATTTAAAAAATGTTAAAAAAAGTGAGATAGACAATAAATGCATGGATATTATGAAAACCCTTTATCGAAAGAACTTGGAAATGTCCAAGTACTCCAATGTAAGTTCCCTAACGCGGTTACATTCCTTGTTACGAAGGAAAAGTGGGAAGGGAGGAAAAAATGCACATATACATATGTATATGTATACATGCACCGTCATATGTACCTACGTACATACATACATATATACACGTATACATACGTGCATACATGTATACTTAGGTACATATCCCCCTTATGTTCGCAAAATGATGCACGCAAGGTCTCCCTCATTGTGGTACGTACCTTTTTGTTCGCAGGATTCGTTTGAAAAGGCGGAATATATACTAAACAAACATTCAAAAGAAATTATTAGTAAAATTATAAAAACGTACATGAACCTTTACAACATAGAAAAGATCAGCAACATCATTTCGCACATGAATTCCATGAACTCAAAGGTAAGAAATGTTTGGTAGTCCACACATAAATAAGTGTACACATGTATGTGCCTATGACACATTAATACGTGCATATGTGTGTTTTTATTCATCTGTTTATTCCTATTGATTGGAAAATTTATGAGCCTTTCTTAATATATAGTACAATATAGCATATATATATATATATATATATAAAAAATAGCGTATAATAATATAACATATGGAGCACCGTTTTACCTATTTTGATATAACCCTTATTTCTTCTACTTCTCTCCCCGTTTTTAGCTAAAAACACAGTCTTATTTTATTAGATCCATATCGTCTTGTTTAAATTTGAATAAAACGGATAATTTTCAGGAGGTGAAAAAAATAAAAAAATATAATAAATATAAATGAAAATGAATAAATAAATGATATATATACATATGCCTCTTTTTTCACATTAATCTCTTCTTCCCCCTCTTCCATTTCTTCTTTGTCCTTATGATGATGCGAAACACATATGGATTGGATGTATTTATTTTTGACAGATTGAAAATAGAATAAAGGAATTAGCGGCGACAAAGGGAGTTAACGAAAAAATAAAGAACAGGTAAGGGTCTTCCATCTTGAATAAGGATATTAGCGCATGTGCTTACACAAAGATATATATAATACATATAATATTCGTACATACACACGTACGTAAGTGCGTATATTCGTATGTGCATATGGGCGTATGTATATATTTATGCTCGCATTTATTAACACGCGAACACCTTAACACCCCTGCTTCTTCACTTACAACAGAATAAACGTAGAAGAAATCGACGAATATTTGGCCGCTTACACAATCATGGGTACCCTAAAGAAATACTTGAACATTACGCTTACTAAGGATCTTTTGCCGTCTATATCAAAAATCATTCAGAAAAATAAATCATCCTTATGAGTGTAAAGAGGTTTATATTGTTAATTATGATGTTATCTTTTAGCTTTTTACCTTACTCCCTCTTAATCTTTTTATTTTTTTCTTACATTTTTTTTTTTTTTTGGTGATAATATTTGTCTTTTTTATTTATTTTTTTTTTTCATTCCTTTTTATTTTTCTTTCCCTTTTGAAATTCGTTTTTTGTCAATTTATTTTTCGCGCAGTGATTTTATTTCGAATATTCCCTTCGCTGATTTATTTTTTTTTATTCTATTTCATTTTTTTTTTTTTTTTTTTTTTGTTTATCCCCTTTTGTTTATATTCATGCTTAAATTCACACGTATGCTTATAAAATAAAAAAGAAATATTCTAATTATAATAAACTACTTAATTTACCTTATAAAATTGTTCCTTAAACTTATCTTTTAATCACGCGAAATTTATCATTTATTTTTTAAAATATGTATAAATGAGAATGCATACACTACCGATACAATGGAAAAATCAGTACAACTATATCTTACGAAATTGAGAACGGAACGGGAACATACATATATATACATGTACATATGCAATATGTATTTATGTATGTTTATAAAATGCGAGTAGAGAATTTTACGTACCACACTTCGAATCATATTGTATAGCATACATAGACGCCATAGTAACATAAGTTAGAAAAGGACGAACGCAAAAAGCAAAAAAAAAAAAAAAATATAATATAAATAAATGAATGAATAAATTAATGAATAAATTAATGAATAAATGCGTGAATAAATAAATAAACATATAAATAAATAAGATATCCTATTTTACCTTCTCACATGGCACTTTTAATAATATCAACAAAGGAATCCTTTAAAGAAGCATTGCCAACCAAGAAGCCATCAATATCTTCTTGTTTAATTAAGGATGCACAATTTTCTGTGTTAACACTACCTCCATAGATAATTCTAATTTGTTTAGATTGTTTTTCTCCACAAATATCTTTTACAACTTGTCTAATTTCTTTATGAACAGTCTGAGCTTGTTCAGCTGTTGCTGTTTTTCCTGTTCCTATTGCCCATATAGGTTCATAAGCTAAAATGACATCATCAAAGTTTTCAATTAAATCAACAAAAGCTTTTACTTGTTTTGTTATCACTTCGATAGTTTTACCTAATTCTCTTTGTTCTAATGATTCTCCAAAACATACAATTGCTTTCAAGTTAAGCTTTATGCATTGTTGTAATTTTTCCCTCACATCTTCATCAGTTTCTTTAAAATATTTCCTTCTTTCAAAATGTCCAATTAAAACATAATCAACCTTCAAATTTTTAGCAATTTCTGCGCTAACTTCGCCCGTATATGCACCACTACCATATCTTGAAATGTTTTGTATACCCATGCAGAACTTATCTTTCAACAGTTTTCTCGTATAGTCGTAGTGAACGAACACAGGATATATAACAACATCTGAAGGGGGGAAGAGCGTTGTCAGTGTGTAAGTTTATAAATATTATGTGTATTTATGTATGTACGTACGTATATTTTATGCGTATACATACATTTTATATGTGTACATACATTTTATATGTGTACATACATTTTATATGTGTACATACATTTTATATGTGTACATACATTTTATATGTGTACATACATTTTATATGTGTACATACATTTTATATGTGTACATACATTTTATATGTGTACATACACTTTATATGTGTACATACATTTTATATGTATACATACACTTTATATGTGTATATATATTATATACATATGTACACGCAAAATTTTCAGCATTTCATTATATATTAGCTTGTATAGGTAAAATTATGCAGTAACATATAAAACTACCATATACAATTCATCCTTTCCCCCCATCCCCAAGTGTATACACTTAAATATAATATGTTACGTACAACATATAATATAAATCATTATATATTCCCAATGAAATTACTACATACATTTCATAATTAATATAGAAATATTCATATAAAAAGAAAAATAAATGACTTAGTTGTTGTTTTTTTCCACTGTTGATATTGTACTCTTGCAAGTATGTATATATGTACCCATATATATGTATGTATAGGGGCATGTATGTTTACCTAATTTGCTTGGATCAAAGTCCACTTTATTAAAACTCTCTGTTAAGGACTTTATGCTCTCAAGGGTTCCATTGCACTTCCAGTTAGCAGAAACAAAATATTTTCTTGTCATTTTCAAGAAATATAAAATAAAATGTTCTTCGAGATTTATAAAAATTTTCTTAAAAAATATTTTTTAACCCTTTCACTACGATGGTATAAAATGAACAAAGGCGCAGGATAATTAACTATTTATTTATATAAGTATGTATAACATATATTTATATATATATTTATATGTGCACATATCAAGCGTTCATCTTAAATATTTCCACAAAATGCGATTTCCGCTTAACAGATGTTACGCTAAGACAAGTTTATAAAAGTAATATTCGTAGGGTAAAAATAATTAGCTTCAAAATATAAATATGAATTTAAAAATTATTAATTAAAATTCTTAAATATTGATTCCGTAAACTATGGTGAAACTGGATTATAGTGGCAAGTTCAGTCGATATATTTACATATATACTTAATATATGTATCTACAAAAATTGATTTAATTTAAAATGAAAAATAGATAAGAATCAGGATTTAATAAAATATTACTGCATCAGTTTTTTGTTTTTTTTTTTCATCTTTTTCCTCTTCTACTTCTACTTCTACTTCTGCTTCTGCTTTTTTTTTAATTTTTTTTAACTTTTCAATTTTAAAAAAGAATCTTTTTAATGTTTGAAGTTTCTTAACTTAATAATGGTCCTACTATGTTGTTTTCTTAATTTTAATTTTTATGATGTATAAAATTTTATTTTTGCCCACATCTTAGAATTCTATAATTGAGAAAAAAAATATTATTTGTTTTCTTTTTCATAATTGTGCATATATAGTTATTTTATGTTTGTACTTTTTTTCTTTTTTCTTTTCTACTTTCTTTTTTTTTTTTTTTTTTTTTTTTTTTATGTAGAGCACTCGCAGGGGTACAATATGCATGCCTGGTAATAGTACTTTTTCTGGGCTTTCATAACATGCACTACTGTTTTAAAAATATGAAATATCATCTGGAAACTCTTCACATGGATGTTTTAAAGAGGATGAGAAAACATATATGTATTGGTACATATATATATATATAGATGTATGCGGTAATACTTGTACAAGTACATATAAATTTATAAGTAAAAAAAGTAACCTTACGCAAGTAATTGTCTCCTTTATAGCATTTATTGAAATAATTTTTAAGATAAACCCATTAGCAAGTAGGTTACAAACACTTCCTTTCAGCATTTATAAAAAATTTTTAATTTATGATATTGCAAAAATTATGTACCCTTTTTTCATTTTTTCACAAATGAATATCGATCGTTTGAACAAGAGAGACATTTGCAGGTGGAATATCCAAAAAAAAAAAAAATGAAAAAACAACGAGCACTTAAGTTCTGCATCCCAATATATACATCTATGCACATGTATACATATATACATATTTATAAATACATAATCACATCTACATACATGTGCAAATGTTCAAAACTAAAGACAGTAATATTCTTTAAGCTAGATGTAACAAACTTCAGCATAATAGGATGGTAGCTTTTTGCAAACACAACATAAGTAGTGCAAACATTAAATTGAAAAAAAAAAAAAAAAAGTCCCGCGATCTTGTACATGCTAAGAGATATATATATATATATATATATACAAAATTACATATACACATTCACAAATAAAGTACTACTCTTTTTTTATGAGTCATATTTATTTTTCAATTTTAAGAAGCTGCAATTCTGATAGTTGATTATTATGTCAAAAACAAAAAAATTTATATACATTTTGCATGTTATCATATATATATATATATATATATATATATATATATATATATATAATATATATATATATATAATGAGGGTATTCATAAAAATGTAGAGCATCTACATTTTTAAGATTTTGCCTATTCTTGTATATAACCATTTTTTTAAGGAAAAAAAAAAATTTATTATCATTATTTTATATATTTTTATAATAAATAAAATGATAAAATTATAAAAAAATAATACTGAATAAAAAAAAAAAAAAAAAAAAAAAATTAAATTAATAATGTGCAAAAATAAAAAAAAAGAACTAAATTATAAAAAAAAAGATTGTCTTCATATATATATATATATATATATATATACTTATTATATTTTAAAAAAGGGGCAAATGCAAAAGTACACATGGATAATACGAAAAATGGAATACAAGGGGAAAATATATACCTACATATATGCACCTACATACCTATATACGTATATGTATATATATATATATATATATAGGTAGACATTTCCCCTTTTTACACATTAATAAAATACGTCGTATCAGTTCACATTAAATTTCATGAATTATATTAATTTATATTAAAAAGTAATGGAGAAATAAAAACTTTTTTTAAAAAATTCAAAACAAAAAGTCTAGATGAGTTTTATATAATTCTGCTGTTTTCACTGAAGTCCTTCATGTTGTTATACTGTTAGTATAATAATTAACATTGCTGTAATTTAGCCATCATCATGTTAAAATTGTAGTAATTTCAATATTATTATAATACACACATAAATAAATAATTTTAATGAATAAACAGTTTTTTTCTTTTTTCTTTTCTTTTCTTTTCTTTTTTTTTTTTTTTTTTTTTTTTTTGTTTTAATGACATTATAAAAATGGGTATATATCTATATATATATTTATATAGATATTACGCTGACAAATAAGCATAATACGAATAAATAATCTTAACTGAGAAATAAATTTACCAATATCCCATGTACTTCGTAACAATAGCTAGCATAATGATAATAACTGGTATTAGTTTATTGTCAATAAAAAACTTATTGTAATTGCTACTATATGCTTTTAGTTGATTTTTTAAACTTTCATTTTCTTTTTCTAATGCTGCTTTTTGCTTGTCCACAAAAACGCAGTAATTTAAAAGTTCATGATACTTCCTCTGCATACCTGGCAATCCACCTTTTAAACCTTCGTAAAAAAATAAAAATAAAAATTAATTTGGTTAGTTACCTCATGTATACTTACATATATGTACGTATGTATATATTTATGTATGTACATGTTCAAATAGGCACATATATGCATGCACACACACATAGGAATATATATATATATATATATACAAGGTATAAGTGCTCAATACTGGTGTAAGTATATCTTTTTGTTTTATACCTTCGGCTATATTAGTATCATCTGTATTTAAGTTATTTTCTACATAATTTAAATTATTATTTTTATTATTCATTTCGGAAAGTGGTATATTATTAGATGGTAAATAGGAATGGGGTAATTTACTAGTACTTTCATCATTTAAAACAACTATAAGTTTATGATCTTGTATTTCGTTTTTATTAACTGTAACCCAAAATTGTTTATCGACAACTGTATCATCATCAACATTTAAACACTGAACTTGAAATTTATCATTTGTTATATTATCTTTATCTGATAAGGGTTGTAAAATTATTTGAATATCTATTGTTTCTCTTACATGAATTAAGCCAAAAGATGGTCGAACTAAATAATTGTTCGGAGCTGTTGTTTTTATTTTAAATGCAACCTTTTTATCACTTATATTTTCTAATTTCACAACTTGTGTTACTGCTTGAAAATGAACAAGAGGAAATTCTATATTTTTTTCTGGACTTACTCTCAGTAGTTTCATTTTTAAACTTTTCCTTTTTAAATTTATTTCGTTTTGTCCTCCTTTTTTTATTCTTTAAGTTGCTCCTGAATATAATCCTTATTTTCCCCCTCAATTTAATCTTTATTTTCCCCCTAAACTTGTTCTTTTTTCTGCCACTTAATATATACTTTTTTTTTACACTTAACTTTTTCTTGATTTTTCCTCTTAATCTGTTCTTTATGCTGCCCCTTGATCTGTTCTTTATTTTTTTTTCTTATGTTGCCCTTTTCTCCTGTTACAAAAATTCCAAATCTTAATTTGTTGGAGAAAAACTTTTGAATTTCTTACAATATTTTTATTTTTAATTATTTTTCAGTATGTCAAAAGTATATCTAAGTTATAAAAATGTATAAACCTTTAACTAAAAAGTTCAATGTATTATGTATAAAATAAGTATTGCATTATATTAAGGAATAATAAATGGCTATGTGAAATAAAAAAAAAAAAAAACTATAATAAAAAAATACGTACAAATATATATATGTACGTACAAATAATATATATATAATACGTACAAATAATATATATATAATACGTACAAATAATATATATAATGCGTACATACATATATATATATATAATATAATAAATGTAAGTGTATATGTACTTTTTTTTCCTTTATGATACAATTTTTAAACAAAAAACTTTTTATTAATGAAAAGCATTGGAGGGATAGCAAAATAGAAAATAATATATATAAATGGAAAAAAGAAAAAAAGAAATAATACTGTATTAAAAAAAAAAAAAATTGCAAAATTTTATACAAATCAATGTGAATCAATTACAATGTTTAAATATAATTTTTTCTTATATTTAAAAAAAAAAATAAAGGCTTAAAATAAAAAAGAAAATAAATCTAAATATTTTTTTATCCCCACATGGTATATACATATACACGTATATATATTTATACGTACATAATACATACAGTATATGCATATTATAAGAGTAAAAATGTATTATATATATATATTACATATATGCATATATACGTGCATATACATTTTATTATGTATGTATATGTACGTGTTATATTTATACTATATTATAATAAAATAATATTTTTATATGTAAAATGTACTTGCCAAAACATTGAAAAAAAAAAAAAAAAAAGTTATATGAGCACAAATTTGGAGGTTTAAAAAAAAAAAAAAAAAGAAAGCGGAATTGATTTTTTTCTTTTAAGAACCATTCAATATAAGATGTCTTCTTTCCTTTGCATTGCAGTAAGTACTTCAAGTGCATACTACATGGAAAAAACGAATTTTTTAATATTAAATAAGCAAAACAAGTTTTCAAAATAACACGTGAGACAATTTTTTTTAATTATTAATATTTATATATGTTCATATGCACACGTATATATACATACAATATATATATTAGAAATATAATAAACCTTGGTAGATTCGGCAATGACCCAAAGATTTACAATATTTCACCTTCTGTAGTTTTTTTGCGATGATCAAATAATTAAAAAAGAAAAAAAAAAAACTAATTACTACTGATCAAAATTATTAATAAAAATATGCATGTTTTCTTTTAAGAATATGATATCGAAAATGTAGCGAACAAATTGTCCTATGTACGAGGAAAAATAAAATAAATTAAATATTAACTTCCCCAAGAAAAATATAAAATGAAATTTGCTTATTATGTAAATAAATACATATATATATTCGCATATATATTTGTTTGTATATATTCGTATACATATATATAAATGTTTGTATGTATTTGCATACATATATATTAAGACTAAGAAGACTTACTATATTGTGTGCCTTACTGTTTACTTACAATGTAGTTCTCTCTCTTTTTTTTTTATAAAATGAATTATTTGTGCGATGTACAATCCGAAATAATATACATGATTCAATATAGGGAAAAACACTATAGGACAAAAAAAAAAAAAAAAAAAAAAAAATCAAGTTCGTAATTTTAAAAATGGCATAGCATCATCAATAATACTGTACAGCTTTTTTAAACGCGCATAAGTTATCTTAATACATATAATATGCAAACAATAAAATTATAGAAATACGTTTGGTTAAAAAATTGGTATATATATAGTGAAAAATGGTGTAAGTGAAAAGGTTTATTGTTGTAACTGAATTTTAAAAAGCAATACAAAGGTGTTACTATTTAAAAAAAAAAAATCAAGGGAAATATGAAAAATAAGAACAACGTGTTCTATTTCATCATACTGTATAAATATATTTGGAGCATAACCATTTTTGTAAGTTTTTCTTTTTTTTTATTATGTACATAATTTTTTCACAATATAATATACGACATTTTACACGATAGTTCATGTAGGTAAATAGGGTTCTTCCCTTTTTTTTTCAAACTTTTGTTTAAACTCCCCTGACTGTTTCGTCTTCCATATGTTTTTTGTCATATTTTTTATACCCCTCTTTTTTTGTTTTTTACAAAAGATGTACATTATGCAATGTATTTTATAAAATAGAAAAATTAAAGTACATATTATTAAAAATAAGCATGATGTATAAAAAATTTATATGAAGTACCAAATAATACATATGGGTGTTTTCCAATTCATGTCTATATCGCATTTAAAGGAGAAAGCAAATTTTCTAGGCATATAATGTAGGATTTAATTAGTATACACAAATATATCTATATATATTTATAGCTATCTATATCTATATGTATGTATATCTATATGTATGTATATCTATATGTATGTATATCTATATGTATGTATATCTATATGTATGTATATCTATATGTATGTATATATATATATATATATATATATATAGATATAGGTATACATACATGTACATTCACATATATATACAAATATAAACGTGTTTGTTTGTATTTTGAGTGTTATATGTTTACGCGCATAACGACTTGTATTATATGGAATAAATCCACAGTACAACACATTAAGATGTATCAATACTAAAACAATTTCATTGTGAAAAAGTCAATTAGAAAAAATTACAATCAAGTTTGATTAAAAAGGAAGGTTATTATTTAAAAAAAAAAAAAAGGATTTTCTAATTTTATTATTTAATTTTATATTGTTTTGCTATTTTAAAGTTCACAATGAATAACATTTCATTTAAGCAAAGCTTTACTAAATGTATTAATATTGCAAAAATAGATCCATCAAAATTAAGCTTTATATAAAACTTCTATAATATTTGAGCATTAGTTTATACCTAGGAAAAAAAAAAAAAAAAAACTGAAAAATAAGGAAGAAATAAATAGAGAAAGAAAAAAAAAAAATGAAAAAATAAATAGAAAAAAATAAAAGTATAAAGAAATAGAAAAAAGAAACTCGAATGCTTTTTATAATGAACATGTTATTTAAACTGTTATCTTAAAAACACAATAATTTAACTGAGGGCCTGTACGTTTTTTTTTTTTGAAGTACAGCTACCCTTTTTTTACATTAAAAATAAATATAAAAGGGAAATAATAGAAAAATATGAGTACACTAAAATTATCGAATACTAAAGTTCAGAGCACAACATACGAGGCGGCTAGTAGTAAATTGTTACTTTTAAAAGCAAAAATAAAAAAGAGAAAAAATGTTAAAAACATTTTAACAAGCAACGATTTGATGATATAACTGTTTCTACATATAAGGATTGTGAATAAATAGAATATGTACATATAAAGGAGGCAGGTGTGCATATATATATATATGATTATCTATTTTATTTTATTTTTTTAACCTTTTCAGTTCTGCTGTTCAGTTAGGGTACTACGATGACCCGTTCTTGAAATATTTTGTAAAAAAAATAGAGAAGAGAAGTCCTCTAATAAATAGAGGTTTATAAATAAAAATATTTACGTTTATAGATATGTAGGCATTATTAAATTTTGTTTCATTAATACATATTTACTTATAAATTACTCGTATTTTAACATTCACCTTTTTAAAAAATGCTTTAATATATTCTCATATGTTCCTCTGGATATATACATATATATTTTTTTTTATTGGTGAAAGGTTATTATTCCCGTGTTGCAGCTTTGAGAAAATATATTGAGCTTTTTTTTAAGTCATTTGACAATGTAACTGAAAAAGGAAACAGTAATCTCCTTAAGGAATTTTGTTAATACATATGTGTGACCATTACGTCCGCAAAACGTATATACATGTATGTACGTTTCTACTTACGTATGTATATATGCATGCATATATATATATATATATATATGTGCGTGCACGTTTATGACGTTATTTGTAGGCGCAACCTGTTCAAGTAGTGAACATCGGCGCAGGTTTAGACACTACCTTTTTTTGGGCTTGCGTAATGAAAGAATTAAATTCTTATGAACTCATTTATGAACGTTCTCATAGAACTTTTTTAATATTTTATATTTATTTATTAACAGGAACAAGGCAAAAACGTGAAATACTACGAAATTGATTTCTTTGAATTATTACATGAAAAAACGAGCATAATAAAGAATGTCGAACTATTAAAAAAATTTTTAAAATATGATGAGAAATGTAAAGAAAACGAAGAAGGAGATGTTATCAATTGTGAGAATTATAAAATGCTTTCTTTCGATTTAAATAATTCCATATGTTTGGAAAATATTTTAACAAGTCATGGGTTTGATTTTAGATTACCCACCCTTTTTATATGTGAATGTGTTCTCATATATTTAGAAGTCGAAAACAGTGATCATTTGATAAAAAAGTTAAGTGAAATTATGCAAAATACTTCCTGCATAATTGTGTACGAACAGGTAATTCAGCAGTCGCTTTTATTCCATGTCATGTTTTTTTCTTGCTAAGTTTATGCATTTCTATGTTTTTTTCTTGCTAAGTTTATACATTTCTATGTTTTTTTCTTGCTAAGTTTATGCATTTCTATGTTTTTTTCTTGCCAAGTTGATACCTTTCCATGTTTTTGCCCTAACATTTCCCTTATTTTTTCATTTGCAAGATTAACCCAAGTACGGCATTTGGAAAGGTAATGATAGACAATTTTAGCCAAAGAGGCATAAAATTAAAAAGTATTTATAAGTACAACAATTTAGATTTACAACTGAAAAGGTTTAAAACACTAGGTTGGCTTAATGTGTATATAAATGACATGAATGAAATATATGATTACCACATAAGTACAGAGGAAAGAAAGATGGTTGAGAAACTAGAAATGTTTGACGAGTTTGAAGAATGGAAGCTGTTACAAAATCATTATTTCATACTTGTTGCATTCAACTGTCACAATAATTTAAACTTAAATGAGTTAAATGATTTTTTAAAAGTAAAAAAAAAAAGGAAAGAGGAGGCCTACATTAAATAGGTGTAAGGGTGTACATTCTTTTATATTTAAAATAGCACACTTGCAAAACATACATGTGTACATTTTATTTTAACGTTACTTGGTACATGGATATATATTTTTTGCTTATATATATATATATATACATATATTTATTTGTTTATTTGTTTATTTGTTTCATCGAATTTAAATTAAAAACTTTTTATAAATGATAACAGAGTAAAATAATTTTAACTTCAATTTCATGTCACAAGGCACTATCCATTTAAGAAGTGTGCAATGCATTAAAAAGCATAAACTTGAATACTCAGTTAAAACGAAAAATTAAAATAAAAATTCTTAACATACTGCTGTGCATATGAATTGTTGATGAACAATTTTGTAGTAATGAAAAAAAAAAAAAAAAGAGAAGAAAAAAAAGAAAATGTAAAATAGTATAATAAAATAAAAAATAGTGAAATAAAGTGAAAAAGTAACAAGTTAAATTGCAAAGTACGAAATTCAATAAGAAAAATACAAAGTAAAATAAGAAAAATTCAAAGTAAAATAAGAATATACGAAGTAAAATAAAAATTAAAATATGAAGCAAAGCATAAACTGTAAATGGTAGATGAAACATACATTTTTCCTAATATTTAGAAGAATGTGTAAAAGGAAAAGATAAATTAAAAATAGAAAAATATTCCTACAATTCTGTTATTTATCTGTTTTTTCATATCCTGTAAAAACAAAAACAAATCAGATTAACAGTTTGAGATTTTTGAATATTATGGTATAGCTTGAATTTTCTTTTCTTTTTTTTTATTTTTATTTAAGAATGTTTATATTTGAGAACGCGCAACATTTTTTCAACTTTTTTCGTAACTTCAATGGTTGCTATTCTGATAATAAGCTGTTAAGATATTTTTTTAAAAAGAGTTACAATAGTTGGTTTAACGATCCAACTCAATATAATTATTATTTTATATCATACTATGCAGTAGCAATATCTGTGTCATTTTTAATACGACATTTACTGTTTAATCCTGATGTACATTTTAGAAGACAAGATAAAAGAAGAAATATAATTGACAGATACCAACATCATGCTTATTCACTCCCATATTATAATCACTGGTTAAGAAATTTTAGTCAGTCGTTTAAAAGCACATTAATAGATAATGAATCAGATTACCAAGAAGTAGACCCCTGGTGTTTTAGACCCAAAAGGACTGCATTTTATGGTAGGTTTCCATTTTTTTTCGAAGTTCCAAAATATGACATTGATAACCCGACGCATGAAAAGAATTCTCACAAATATATGCAAAAATATTATGAAAGCATAGGGTATATTCAATCAAATGAACAGCCGGAGGAGTGAATAGAAGGAAGAAAACGAAGCCGTTAGCCGTTATTCAGGGCCTCATCAATTACCTGCACACCCTGCACCATTTGAAGCTATAATTACACACGCGTACACATATATATATATATATATATATATGATACGTATAATGTAATTTTTTTTTTTTTTTTTTTTTTTTTTATGCGCATACAATCATTTGTTTCAAGTTACAACACTTCTTCCCTTTTTCTATAAAAACTAGTACCATTTTTTCTTAACATATTATTATGTTATCACTATCATTACTTCCATATTATTATCCATTTTAGCATTTCGAATAAATGCTTAGCCGCTCGTGTAAGAGTACCTACTTAATAAGAGCGACAAATAAAAATAGAATTTTATATAAAAAAAATTGCAATAAGTATTTTATCTTGAAGATGGTAAAATTGGAGAGTAATAGATTATTTAAAAAAGAATTATTTTTCTTACAATTTAGTAATTTAAAAAAATCAGTAAAACGCATATGCTCAATTGATAAAAAAAATAGAAAAAAAAAAGAAGCACCTTTTGCATTTTAATTTACCCATTGCTTTCTTTGTATTTTTGTAATTTATAATATACTTATAAAGTTGAATAAATATTTTACAGTTGTAATTTAAATATAAAGAGAACTATAAATGTGAAGCACAACAACAACAAAAAAAAAAAATAAATGAAAAAAAATATACATTATTACAAGTGTGCATCGTATATTGTTCTCACTTAATTTGGTGCTCACCGCCTATTGGATAATTTATGTGTTGAAATTAAAAAATTACAGGGGAAAAAAAAAAAATACCTATATATATATATATATATGTACATCTGTTTGCTTTTGCATACATGTATATGCATATACAGGTATGGATATATGACACCACAGCGACAAATAACTTGTTCGAAATATGCATTAAACAAATTTATAAATCTTAAAAATTATCTGTTAATTTTTCATTAATGGTCTAAAAAAAAAAAAAAAAAAAAGGAAGCCAAAATGTGATTATAAAGAAATATTTTTTGTTGTAGTTACATGTGCGTGTACATGTATGCGTACGTGAATGTATATGTGTATGAACATTTGCAAATTTCTACGAATAGGTATACGTTTTTTTCTTTACTTTATTGTTATGATATTGTTGCGGGTTATAATTACATATGTAATTATTTTCTGGCATTGCATATTTGTGCGAAGGTTGGTAGGGAACATTCTGTGCATTAGGGTTCATATACATATTTGAATGGACATTAACTTTCATATTCTGTTGTATATTTGGTTTCATATTTGGTATGATATTATTTAAATGATTATGTACAACGCTATTATCGATATTTTGATTAATTATATTTATTGAAGAATTTTTGGTTACACTAGTTTCTGAATTATTGATAATATCATTTATAATATTTTCATTTATATTGTTCATAGAAGTTTCATTCATTAGGGACGTTAGCTGTTTATTCATTGTAGCACTCATATGTGAATTTGGTTGAGTATTTAACTGACTATTAATGTGGTTTTTTAATTGGTTATTTATTTTGTTGTTTAAATGAATATTCATATGACTGTTTAATGAATTATTCATGTGATGATTCATTGGGTTATTAGCCATTTGGTTATTAGTCATCTGACTGTTTGCCATTTGGTTATTAACAAGTTGGTTATTAGTTAAATGGCTTTTGACTATGTGATTTTTAACTAGATTGTTATTAATTATTTGGTTATTTGCTAGTTGGTTACTGCTTAACTGGTTATTAGTTAGTTGGTTACTGCTTAACTGGTTATTAGTTAGTTGGTTACTGCTTAACTGGTTATTAGTTAGTTGGTTACTGCTTAATTGGTTATTAGTTAGTTGGTTACTGCTTAACTGGTTATTAGTTAGTTGGTTACTGCTTAACTGGTTATTAGCTAGCTGATTATTGCTTAACTGGTTATTAGCTAGCTGATTATTGCTTAACGGATTGATCACTAACTGATTGTTAATTAACTGTTTGCTAATGACCTGGTTACTGTTTAATAGATTACTACTCATTTGTCCGTTATTCAACTGATTCGTCAGAAGGCTGTCACTCAGTAGGATATCATTTAATAGTGCGTCTTTTATTCGGTTATCACTGGACTGTGTGTTGTTTAACTTGTGGTTATGATGACTGTTTCGATTGTTATGACTACCTCGATTACTATGACTATTTTGAGTGTTGCGATTGCTATGATTGCTGTGATTACTTTGACTGCTCTGGTTCTTGTGACTACTGAGACTGCTGTGACTAGCATGATTGCTGTAACCACTTTGACTGTTAACATTTGTTGTAGTAGTGGCAGCTGTAGAAGTGGTAGTGCTAGTAGCTGTTGGGTTGTTGTAATTCATTTTAAAATAATTATTTAACATGTCTTTGTTTAAGTCTCTATTTGATTTAGCAGATAAGAAGTTCATATTCATCATATCATTTTTAAAATTTCCTTGCATATTATTCGCAATATTGCTATACTCATTTAAGGTAATATTATTTTGTTTAATCATATTATTATGAGAATTATTATTTTTATTAAAATTATTTTTCATCTCATTATTTGGTACCCTGTTAGTTATCATTTTTGACACGTCCATATTCGTGTTATTCTTTAGGTCAAAAGAAGGGGAACATGCTGATATAACTCTGGGAATGTTTTCATTTATATTAATATTTTGAGTATTTCTAATAAGGTTGTTATTTGTGGGAGTGTTAACTATACAGTTCTTCGATGGGATGTTAACTAGACCATTATTTAAGTTATCAATTAAATTATTATTTGAGATGGCGCTAATTAAATTGCTGTTTATTTTGTTGGCACTATTATGATAATTGTATGTATACCCCTGTTGTAATTTGTAATCATCAGTAGCTTTATCATCAGTTTTTACAGATGGATATCTTTGAAAACTTGAACTTATATCATGCATGTACATATCTTGTATTGCTTGTTCACTGGAGTGAAAATTTTCTTTTTTCATTTCATCGTTAAATTCATTGTACGACATACTTATATTCATATTGGAGTTCCCATTAGAATTGTGATTATTACCTTCTCCTGGAACAGTTGTATTCATAGGATAACAAATTTTATTATTTATTTGTTGTATCTTTTTATACGTCGTATTGTTCCTATGATGAAAATCTTTATTTTGCATTGTACTTGGTATATTTATAGTTCTACTAGCTTGTATATTTTGAAATATTTCATTACTAATATCACCAGATTCACTTAGCATATTATTTTTCACCATATCTTCTTTATATTGTCTATTCTTACTGTTATTAATTGCATAGTTGTTAAAGTTCATATGCTCCATATTGTTATTACTAAAAATCTCATCCATTGAAAAGTTGTTATTATTGCTGGATGGGGTACCTCGGTTGTACTTTGCAATCGCGTTAATATCGTACATGGAAAGGCTGTTTCTGCTATTATTAGCACTATTTCGATCACTATAACGACCACCATTACTACCACTATTATTTCCGCTAACACTTCCGTTCATACTTCCGTTCATACTCCCGCTAATACTTCCGCTCATATTGCAGCTCATGTTGCCGCTATTATTGCCATTAATATTTCCGCTATGATTTCCTCTGTTTGTTACACCATAGTTCATACTATTATTGATATTATAACTGTTATTGCTATTATGGTTTGGGTTAGAATTATCCTCGAAAAAATGGTTGCTCTGACTCAAACTCATAAGTAAATTACTTGGAAAGTTAACGGGGTAATTCATTGCGTTATCTGAGTCGTTTATCCTATATATGGAACTAAAATTGTTTGAGCAGTTGTTATAAGGGCTATTGATGTTAGCAGTGTTAGAAGTGTAGGCCGAGTTAGTCGTATTAGTCGTGTTGATCGTGTTTATCGTGTTTATCGTATTAACCGTGTTGGAAGTAGCCAAGGTATTTGCAACATGTGTACCGATACTATTTCTATCAGTACAAGATGGAGTATATTGGTTATAATACTGCTTTACCACATCAAAATTAATCTTGCCACTGTTTTTTTTTGTTATCCCTTTCATATTTAAATTGATGTTTTTAATTCGGTCTTCTATTGGTATTAAGTCAATTAAAAAATCGAATATATCTTTTTTACAAGCAGCTGCAATAACATCTTGTCTTTGTAATGTTCTTCTTTTACTTTCTTCAGTGTACTTCCATGCATAGCTAGTCAACTCCATAATAAATAATTCACATGCCTTTGCTAATAATACAGGTGTATCAGCTGACACCATTTGGTTACTTTTTATCTCATCATCTTCTTTCATAATTTTTTTTATTCTAGATATTGGTAAATGATGTGTTTTTAATTCTTCTAAACTCATGTTATTTATCTCGTCTAGCTGTTTTTTCCAAAAAGTGTCGACTTCTTCATTTTTCGTGTTTTTAATATTCATATCTACATATATTGGGTGGAAAAAAAAGGGATACCATTAAAAAAGAAGCAGAAAAAAAAAAAAAAATAATAATAATAAAACGTACTAAAAGGCTGCAGGAGATGGGATGAAAAGGAAGGAGAGGAATAAAACAAAAGGTTTAAAAAAAATTAAAAAATAACAAATCTCAGTAATATACGTAACGATTGTGAGACAAAAGAAATGGTTATAATAATATTTGTAAAAGGAAATACTAGTAGCACTATTTTTGCTTAGATATAGGAAATATAAATAAATAAGTAAATGCATATATATGTGCAAGAATATTCTCAATTCGATATGATTATTTCATGCAAGTCAAAGGAGCAAAGCTTCATATGTAACAACATAGGCCAGAACAGAGATATAGACAAAACAGTTACGTAATTCAAACAATCGAAGTTAACGTAACAGAAAAAATTAATCATATGAATACTAATTATTGAAATAAAGTATCTTCCAAAATACAAATAAATTTATAAAATGACTGTTTCAAATATGTAAAAAAAAAAAATATATATATGTGTATATATAATGCAAATATATGTACCCGCACACATGCATTTACATATATGTACATTTTTTGACTTTTGTGAATGTGAACTAGGAATATAAATATATACATATATATGTATGTGGTCTTTTTCATCTAGTCTGCATATCATGTAGCAAAGCAACTTCTTTTCTTATCTTTTCCCTTTTTTTTTTCTTTTTTTTTTTTTATAAACTATTCAGTCACTGCTTATTGTTATGAATATATTAAAGGTGTCCTCCAATTTTTTTAATGTTCATAAATGTGCCGTTCTGTTTTATACTAGTTTGTACTATTTGTGCTATTCTTTTTATATTTATTTATATGTATTCATAAATGTAACTGCAATCTGTGAAAAACACAATAAATGTGAGGCTTCGTTTTATCTACTTTGATTCCTTGTTTCTTCTCTTTTTTGTTTTGCTTTCGAGCATCACAAGGAGTCTAACAGAAATCAGTCAACACAGAAACTTTTGTCAAATACACATAAAAAAAAAAAAATGTTCGCTGGACATGAATTTTTATGCTGTAATGTACTTTTGTGGTTATTTATACAAAAAATATAAAGTTCTCTTAAATATATTTTAACTGTATTTTTTTTCTTTTTTCTCCTTTCTGCTTTCTTATTTACTGTTTTCTTTTTATCTTTTCTTTTTCTTTTTGTTTTTCTCTTGAATTTTCCAAAATTTGCACGAACATGTAAAAAAAATAATTACACAAAAAACAAACTTTGTTTACAAACTACTAAAAATAAATAAGGACTTCACAATGAAATGGGTTTTTATGTGATAAGCTTTTTAAAAAAAAAAATTGTAATGACGTACGCACGTATGTGTATTACTCGCGTGTAACACATGAATGTGTATGTATTTATGTAAATATACATATACTTTTTCGCATACGTGGTGTTTCTTTTTCTTTTTCTTTATTTTTTATCATATAACAAAATTATACATATAAGGCTTTATGAGGAAAACATAAATATAAAACAATGAAATAGATATGCCTTGCTATCAATTTAATTTTTTATATTACGATAAATGGAAAAAAAGGAAAGGAAAAAGAAAAATGAAAAAAGGAAATATTTATGTATCTCTCATTTATTATTTTTTTCACATATCTGTCATTTATTTAAATGTGTATGTATATATATATATATACATGTATAAAAAAAAATAATTAAAATTGTTTGACACATCATTTCATAAACTTATCAGAAGTTAACATTAATAAAAAAATATATTTTTTATGAACTTAAAAAGTGTAATTGTTGTAAAATAAATACGATGTAAATTGAAATACAGTATAATAATTTTAAAAAGCAAAAAATTTTAAATGAAGGAAAAAAAAGGAAAATTAAAGACTCCTTGAGATGAATGTAGCAAAAATAGTAGGTAGGATTATGCATGCTTATATATAAATACATAGACCCATACACATAAAATATTTACATACAAATATAAATATATTTACAAGTAAAACATACATGAGAAGATATACGACAAAACAGGAAAAAAAAGTAGTAAAATGACTGCAAAAAATAGTCTGGACGGACAAGCCGCAAACATGTATAAGTCTACACATATATATATAATGTGCTTATATTTATATGTGAACTTTTGCATATGTCTTAATAGTAAAATATAATTTCTTAACAAAGACGAAAAAGGTATATTCTATACTTAAGGAAACTCACAAAAATGTATGTTGTAAGAAAAGTAAAAACTATAAATGAACATATATACATATAAGTACACATAGGCGTTTATGTTTTATATGTGTACTGATATAAAATTTAATAAGATATATATTAACACATCGTTTCGTATATATATATTGTTTTTTTCCTTTTTTACAAATAATGAAAATATGCACTTGTATACACAAAATTATAAACAAAAAAAATGTAATATTTTTCTATAATCTCTTAGGGAATTTTTTTTTTTTTTCTATTAAAAATATTTTTTCGCTCCTAAAGATTTAGTTTAACTGATGAACAACCGACAAAATGTATGAAAAAAAAGGTAATTGTAATTTCCTTTCTACGTTCTTTTTTCCATTTTTTTCGTTTTTTTCATTTTTTTCGTTTTTTTCATTTGTTTAGTTTTTTTCTTTTTTTAGTTTTTTTCTTTTTTTTCTTTTTTTTCTTTTTTTTCGTTTTTTTCCTTTTTTAGTTTTTTTCTTTTTTTTCGTTTTTTTCGTTTTTTTCATTTTTTTCATTTTATTTCCTTTTATTTCTTTTTTTTCTTTTTGCTATGTGTATTTCAAATCACTCATCAAACAGTTGTGTTTTTTGAAAATTGCTACATTAATATTAATGAATTCAAGCAGTGTGTTATGAACTAAAAATTGGAAAGAAACATAAAAATGTTGTTTTAAAAAAAATACATTAAAGTATATTTAAAGTTAAAAATATGTTTTATACATAGACGTTAGTATATATTCGTAAATAAAAAAAAAAAAAATTTTTTTTGTATATTATATATATATATATGCATATAGAAAGAATTTTACTTTTACAACATTATGATAGGTGGAGGAAGAAAATAGAAGAAAAAAATCAAGTATTGAAAGCTGTAATTATATGTATATATATACATATATATATACGTAGATTACACAGAATGAAGAATAAAAAAAGAAAAAAAATATATATACATTTTATACGGAAGACAGGCAAAAAAAACAAAAAGAAAATAAAAAAATTTTCTTTTATTTTTCTTTTTGCTTTCCTTTTTTTTTTTTCTTTCCTTTTTTATATTAATTGAAGAAAGCTGTGTTCAAGTTTCAATCTTTAAATATTTTTAATATAACAAGAAAAAAAAAAAAAAACGAAAAAGGAAAAATATTTTACTTGCGGAAGTCTAAAAATGTGTAATATTTAAAAAGATTACTTTGTAAGGGGGTGGGTTTCTATTTGTATATATATATATATATATACATTTTTTAGAATAATAAAAATAGATAATTTTCCTCTTTTTTTTACTTATTTTATTTTTACATACTTCGTTCTCTTATACCACTGCCACTGCATTGCGCACAAAGAAAAAAGTCATTCCCGCAAATGACAGAAATATTTAAGGTTTCATTTTTTATACTACTCATATATGTATATGTGTGTGTACGTATGTATATATATATATATATACAAATGGAGTAATTAATGGTTACTTGTTCATAAAGAGCAACCATTTTCCTCTTTAAAATTATAATCCTTTTAGTAAAATAAAAATAATCATTGTGCTGCTAAGAAATAAGTTCGGTCACAAAATTAACGTAGTATGTCCTTTTTTCGTATTATTATTTTTTTTTTTTTTGTAGCACAGCCAATTAATGCAGCATTACTAGTGTTAAAACTTTCAAACATGTAATTATATTGTTCACTGCTTATAATTTTTTTTTCTCCAATTCTGCACTGCGAATTTCACTTAGCATAAATATAACGCGAAAAGAATCATAAAAAAATAGGGTTAACATAAGATATAATCAGTGACGTGCAATTTTACCTTTCCATAAAAAAAGGAATAAAAAAAAAACGACCCTCGTCCGTATGTACTACTTTTAGGAAGGATCATTCTCATGTTGTCTAGTTTTTATCATTACTTAAGTCGAAAATTGATAGAAATGCGTATCTCTATTTTTATTTTTATTTTTACGTTCATTTTATTTTGTTTTTCTTATAGTATAGCAAATATGCTAGCATTGTTGAGCTATCTCACGCGAATACTTCACACATGAACGGCAATTACGCGACATTATATGTGTAATTATTATATATAAATATTGCTGATCTTTAATAATTGCAAGCCTAACCCTGGTATGAAAAAAATTTTAAGTATAACAAAGCATAGTATAACGCTGCAAAATATAACGATGAAATGTATAACGAAGCGAAATAGAACGAAGCGAAATAGAACGAAGCGAAATATAACGAAGCGAAATATAACGAAGCGAAATAAAACAAAATGCCTGAAAAATTATGAACGGAAATTGTGCACACTTTTCTTTCACATTTGTTCAATGAGCTTCCAGGCACAAAGCTTTTCTTTTTCGTAGAATCTTCTCTTAATATTTCTTATATGCATCATACATGAACACATGAGTGTATATACATACTTGTATTTGTGTGTCCCCCTCTTTAGTAAAGAAACAATTACTATCTATTTTTATTTTATAGCTGTATAAAATGGTTAATATTATATATCATATATGAGTGACAAATAAAAAGTCAAACAAAATATGGAACATTTCCAATAATAAATGGTCAGGAATGCAATTTTTTTTTTTTTTTTTAATTGAGCGCATTATTTATTTTTTAAAATTTTGTAATTTGGGAATAGTGTTATTCATATGTTTAGTTATCCTTACTTAATGTCATTTTTCCGAAAAAGCAAAATTTAGTACGATTTCGTATGTGCACTAATATGTACGCGTACATATATTTATGTATATATAAGCAAGTACTTACATCATTTAATTACACATACGCGAGGGGGCGTAAATTTTTCATTATTAAAGGAAATTTTTCCATCTTATAATTGTACGCCTTTTTTGCTATTCCATTGCAAACGTTTTGTTAGTTTAATTTTTGATAGCAATCCCTTTTTCATGAATGTCCTGATAAAATAAATTCGTATACATTTATATATATGTATAGGTACATATGTAATGATGTATGCATAATTTAAAAAAAATAAAATTCGCATTTTATTACTACATTTGGAATTATTATTTTTGCTCAACTCTCTTTATAAACGCATTATGGTCTTCTCAATACGTTTGTGGAGGAAAAATACATTAATCAAATGAAAAAAAAAAAAAAAAAAAGGTGAAATGAAAGGTATGAGACGGGTTGAATTGAAATAAAATGAAATGAAATAAAAGAAAGTAAAATAAATTGAAGTTCATTATGCGTTGTGTGGCTAAACTTTTTAGTTCATTTGTAAAATACAAAACTTGTTCACATTATATTAATGCCACTTTTACATTTTCTTTTTTGTGTAGCACAATTATCAAATAAATTAGTTTTCTTTAAATTATTAGGGGCTATATTTGTTTCATATGTTTCGGAAGGTTCGCGGAAATAGGGGTTTTTAATGAAAAACGTATGTGTATATTTTTACGTATATATGTAAATATTTGTATACCCACGTGCATGTACAAGTCTGTATATACACATTAGCGAATACATACATACAAGCATATAAGATTGGTTAAAGGGAAATCTGCAAAGGCATATTTGCTATACATGGAATGCAACTGTATGTACTTAATTAATTTTTTATAAGCATTTATGTAACATTTTGTGTGTATTTACGCATGAACTTACAAAGAGGAATGAACGGATTGTGCGAAAAATATAAAGAGGAAGAAACGAGTACGTGAGAATAAAATGATAAGAATTAGGAGTATCGATTTGTTTTTGAAAAGTAACTTACGGTCAAGAAAAAATGAGTTTAACAAAATTAGTAAGAGAACCTTTGGTGGAACATTTAACCATAACATAAAAGAAAACGATAGAGTACCACCTGCATCTGAAAATCCAAGTTATAAGAATTTGTTTGATCATGCGGAGGATATTAAATTATGGGAAATAGAAGAAAAGAAAAACATTAGTCATAAAAGTGTCGACGATTTGTCTGAATTAGTTGAACCATCAAATCATCCTCATCAGTATGAAGGTATATTTGTAAGAACGAGGTATGCTCACTATAATCAAACAGCTGAACCTGTATTTCCTAGGAAACCAGATTTAAAGAAAGGTGAATTAGCTAGTGGAGCTAATGTAACAAGAACAGATGTATGGAATGATCCTAATGAACCTGCAGTTGTTTCCGTAGGCAAGTTTGAACCCAATAATTTTAGACCAGCTGGTTATATTGAAAATACACCCAACCCTGATAGTATAAATTCTGAATATCATCCTGATTTTAGAGAATACAGATTAAGAAGTGGGAATGCAGATAGGAGAACATTTATGTATTTTATAAGTGCATCTTATTTTTTTATTATGTCTTCAATTATGAGATCAACTATATGTAAGTCCGTTCATTTTTTTTGGATTTCAAAGGATTTAGTAGCAGAAGGTACTACCGAATTAGATATGAGAACAGTTAGCCCAGGAGAACATGTTGTTATTAAATGGAGGGGTAAACCTATTTTTGTAAGGCATAGAACTCCTGAAGATATTCAAAGAGCAAGAGATGATGATAAACTAATTGAGACCATGAGAGACCCACAATTAGATTCAGACAGAACAATTAAACCCGAATGGCTAGTTAATATAGGAGTTTGTACTCATTTAGGTTGTATACCTGCACCTGGAGGAAATTATAGCGGTTATTTTTGCCCATGTCATGGATCTCATTATGATAATTCCGGTAGGGTTCGTCAAGGCCCAGCACCTTCAAATTTGGAAGTTCCTCCATATGAATTTGTTGACGAAAATACTATTAAAATTGGTTGATTTGGTGTGGTACTGGAGTAATGAGATTAGGGAATATATGCCTTCCTATTTCACTATTGTGTAAGAAATGTCTTACGAATCACACTTTTCTGTGTCTTCTGTTCCTTACCACTGAGCGCAAGTTAACTTTGCCATTTTTGCAACATCTAAGGGAGATGTGTGTTGCCTTATTGTCCATGTTAGAATCTCCAGTTTTGTATATGCTTTAGCCGATACATATTCGAATAGTCATCATTCCATTTAAAGGGGCTCTTTTTTTTTTTTTTTTTTTTTAATTTGAAGTGCATTTGTAACGAACATTGTTTTAAAATGTTATGGTGTATGTGTGCGCCTTTTTGAAGTAGAACTGACCAGTGTATGCACATGTGTACATATATATATATATATATATATATATATAGCAAAACAACAAGAGGACGTATATACAGTATGCCATGTATACTACAGATATGTAGGTTAATTAACGATTCAATTATTGAGCAATTGTTGTCGTTCATATTTTTTTTTTCAATTTCCCTTCATAAGTTGCAAAATGATGAGGAAAAAAAAGGGAAAACGGTTTATGTATTAAATGAAATTTACGAATTTGTTTTATTTAGAATGAGCGATTCGTCCTGCAGTACCTCGGCTGAGTATATGCGTATTTTGGGGTGTGAGGATAGAGTAAGACTGAAAAAAATAAAATATTATAAAATAAAAATAAAAAGTTTAATAGAGGCATTCCCATGTGACCCTTTTTTGTGATCACAAACATGGGAGTTTTAGTTACTCAACGTTGTAGTGGTTTTTTTTTGGAAGATGTCTATGTTAATTATACTGAAAAATTATAAATGCCATGGATTTAGTATTTTTTTTTTTTCTGTTTTTTAAAAAGCTTGTCGAATATCAGTTTTACCTTATTAATGGCTACATGATGGTTTATCTTCTGAAGCATAACATTGTTCACGCTAGGAGTAAATCTAGTTAAATTTCATCATAATTATCACTTGAAGGAACAAAGAAAATTGCATTTTAAGTTTGTAAACATACGAATATTACGAAACATGTCTGTCTTTTAAAAGGAAGTTGTGCACATACAAATATATATATATATATATATATATTTATTTATTTATTTATTTATTTATTTATTTATTTACATTTATATGCACATACGAATATCCTTTCAAAAAATTAATAAGAAGGGGGTGTTAAAACAAATAATAAGAGGGAAAGAAAAAAAAAAAAGAAATGGAAAATATGGATGAAAAAGGAGAATAAAGGATAAAAAGAGGAAAAAGAAGAAAAAAATGAAAAGAAACCAGATGAACAAGCATGTTTATATGTGTAACGTAAGCACACATGTACACACAATTGTACGCGTGTGCAAAATGCAAAATTAAAATTATGTGCACACTAAAAAAATTCAAGTTCAAAACATATACCAATAAAACGAATTACACACTTTTTACTTATTATGACATGTGCAACTTTTAATATAGGTGTTCAATTTATTTGACAAATGCTTATAAAAAATAAAACAAAATATATTATTTATTAAAAATAAAACTAAAAAGATACAAACAAGAAGAGCATAAAAATTATTGCTGTTACTTTGTGTGAAATAATTACTACTGAAGTATGTGCTCCCGTAATAGTAACTATTTACCAAAAAATTAAAAAAAGCTTTTTTAAAATATTTAATTTTTTCTATAATAATATTCAAAACGGTTATATTTCTAACCATTTTGCATATTTTCAAATAAAAATTTTGAATTCTGTCTACAGATGAACTGTAATAAATATAAGGCGTTTTAAATATGTCGTTGTGACAATGGTTTTCATAATATAAAAAATTGAAAATACTTCTTTTTTTTTCTTTAAATGTAAAATCGGCATTTTCATGATGAAAAGAATTCTTGTTATGTAATAATGTTTCTTCATCATCACAAATAGTAAAATTTCCCCTCAGTTTTTGAAAAAGATATTTTTTTTCTAATTCATCATAGAGAAAATCTTGTAAATATTTACACATATAATTAAGAGATGTTAAATTTTGATTCTTATCATTTATTTGAGTAATACAAATGTCTTTCATTATTTTATAAAAGGTATCTGATTTTTTCCTACACTTTCTCAAATCCTGCATATTTTTTTCGTTTATCATAATATATTTTAAAAGCAGACTAACAGTATTTTGTAGTACTTTAAAATTTGATAACATATGATAAATTATTTTCGTTTTGTTATTTGTTATTTTTATGACATCCTTTAATTTTGCGACAACATAATTATTTTTGCTTTCAATAGTTTTTACTTTATCTACTAATGTTAAGAGGGCATGCCCTCTAGTATTTTTGGACTTTTCTTCGATTTTTTCCTCTCTTATGCAATTTTGGTCATGGTTATAGTGTACATTATCACCGATAACTTTGTCTACTTCCTCTATGTAATGCAATTTCTCTTCCTGAATTTTTCTGTTGTCTTCTATATTATTATTACTATTATTTTTACTATTACTATTATTGTTATGATGATGATTACTATTATGACTACTTTCCCTTTTTTTGTTATCTTTGTTATTGACTATTAGGTATATTTTTTTTCCTGTTTTTAAATTTACAGAATAATTTTGAGAGGAGTTATCATAATACTCGTTAATAATATCATACACTTCGTTAATAAGTTTACTATTTGTTTCTTCCGTTTTTTTTATTTCATTTAAAATTTTTATGCTATTGTCACTATTATCCTTGTACCCTACATTTACGATATTTTTTAATTTATCTTTTTCTATCTGTTTGTTCAAAGGACTTTCGTCCACACACTCTTTTACATATTCATCACAGTACATAATATTTTCAACATCATCAACAGATATACGAATATCTGCCATGTTTTTATTTTTTTGTTCATCTTTCACCGTCCCGTATGTGTAAAGAGGTAAATTCTGGTCACTCACTTGTGTTTTTCCATTTACGTGCAATTCGCACTTATCTGTTTTTATATTTTTAAACGTGTCCATATTATTTATAAACATCATTGACTTTCTTTTTTCTCTTTTATTTTTCAAAAAGTTAATTTTCTTTAGCTGTTTTATGCGATTCATGATGAGGGTGCTGAAAAAATTGGAAACCACGTTTATAAGGACTTTGGAAATTTGTGCAAATTGTGCGAATTGTACATATTTTGTTGATATCTTTTTTTTAATAATATCCCTCTTTAAATGGATACGACGAAAGCCCAGTTGCTTGTTCTTCATTCGGTAAAAGAAATTTATTAAATTTCGTCCATTCTTATTTTCATAATTGTTATCATTTCCTTTTGCATTTGGGTAAATTTCTTTTTTTGTGAAGCAATTTTCGCTCATATAATTTGACACTATATTTTTCACTTCATTTGCATTTAGTTTTATGATATCTTGTTCTATTTTTTCAACTATTAGTTTATGCCATATGGACACGAAGCACATTTCAAGTCTTTTTATTTCATTCTTTTTATTTATAATGGAAGTTAAAATGTACCTTGGAAGTAAGCTTTTTTCTCTTATCTTGTGAAGGAACAGGGTAAAAGTATCAATAATGGGGAGGGGTTTATGTTTAATGGGTTCACGCTCACTACTTCTTAGTTGAGTCCTCACAGGACAATAATGTATTTGGTAGTTTGAGTCGTTTGCGTCATATGATTCATATAAGTCGCACGTATCGCTTCTATCACCCTGACCGCCTTCTATGGCATCGTCTCTTCTTACCCTATGACCATCGTCAGCATAGTAATTAACACGACTTATCACAAAATCATCGTATATACTGCACATATCGTTGTTTTTCTGTTGGTAAAAAATATTGGGGACTCGCTGCTGAAAAAATATTCTCTTTTTCTTCAAAATAAGGTAATACTTAAAAATGTCGTAGCATTTGGTCTTGTTATAAAAACTGCTAACTAGTTTTTTTTCCAAAGAATGAATAAAATGTGGGGATTTAGAAAGCTTGTACCATTTTAAAATTAAATCCGTGCAATATTTTATATATTCCGAATTGTATTTTTGATCCTTTTTTAGTTTATAAATAATATATAAAATTATGTGCTTATCATTAAGTTTTTGTATAATTACTTTTTGACGAGAAACAATATTTTTTTTTTTCTTTTGATATTTGTTCCAAATGTAGCCAGTTATAATGTCTTTAGGGGAGGAACAATTTGTAGAAATGTTTACTGTATGAGAAATTGGAAAATAATCCTTATTCAACTTTTGTTTTATTATTTTTTTAAATTTTCTCAATAAAAATATATTTCTAAAGAAGTTACACCTTTTACCTTCTTTTTTTCTGTACTTGGTATATGTTTCTTTTTTATACATTGTTTTATTTGTACCATTAAAAATGTAAATACTGACAAATGATTTCATTAAACTCTTTCTGTGCTCAATAAGATTTAATGCACCTCTTTTTTTGTATGAACAGTAAAGGTCAAAATTGCATAACAATTGGGGGAAAAATACTTTATTAATACTACTTAGTTTACTAATTTGAAGCAAAGCTGCATTATTTTTTTTTATCATACTATAATAATGGTAGTTATCATACGCTTGTTGCATTTTTCCCTCTTTTTTTTTTTTTTTTTTTGTTCTCCCTCTTTTTTCTCTGTTTTTTCTTTCATTACTTTTACTTTTTTGTGTGTCCCCTATCCATAGAATACTATTTCTATTAAAATAGTAGTAATAATAAAAATAATTATTAGCAGATTTTAGGAACACCTTTTTTAAAATTAAACCGAAAGGGGAAAGTTCTGTTTTACGAAATAAGTGGATTCCTTTTCGTAGATTTTTCATAAGAAGAGTATCCAATGAGTAAAATAAATAATTAGTTTTTATGATACTACCTGTAATATATTTATTATACGTATGCGTATTTTTTCCTATTAAAAGGGAACTAATCCAAGGTACACATTTTTTTATAATGTTTCCATATGTTGCATATAAGGAATTTTTAAAAAGTTTTGACATTTTTAATCTGTTCAAATATTTAAGAATGTAATATTTTTCCTTAACTGATTTGTTAAAAATGATAAATAAGTTAGATGACAATAAAGGATAGCTACTATATTCTCCTTCCATAGTTTTACTTTTCTTTTTCCTTTTTGTAGTAGTTATGTTTTTTGTCTGTTGTGCGTGATCCAAATGATCTACCACTTGTGTGTAGTTTTTACCCTTTTCATTACACTTGTCCTTGCATTTACTTTTCCTTCCTTCTTGTTCTTTTATGTAGTGCTTATTTTCAGTATTACTTGTGTCTTCAAATTCTTGTCTAACTTGTTCGGTAAAGTTGTCAAGTATCTGTTCTTCACAAAAATTATTTGTTCTTATTTCTTTTTCAATAAAATCTGTATCCATTAGTTTTTTTTCTATTAATTCTGTATCCATTAATTCTTTTTTTATTAATTCTATATCTATTAGTTTAGCACCTGTTAATTCCTTTTCTAATAGGTTAGTATCTAACAGATTAATATCTACTAGTTGCGAATCCACTACCTCCTTCTCTATTAAATTTGTATCTTTCAATTCTTTTTTTGTTAAATTTACGTCCACAAATTTCTTTTCCAGTGATGGTGCGTGGGTCTCCTTAGAATCTGTTTGTTCGTTTATTTGTTCGTTTATTTGTTCGTTTATTTGTTCGTTTGTTTGCTCGTTTGTTTGCTCGTTTGTTTGCTCGTTTGTTTGCTTCGTCGTTTGCTCCGTCGTTGACTGCACCGTTGGACGCTTTGTCGTGTGTTGCTTCTCCTTTTGTTCTTTTTTTTTTAATTCCTTGTCTACAACTAAGACGTCCATATTTTCTAACACTTCTTGATCTTGCATATGTTCATTCCTTTCATCTATGTAATTATCATGTGAATCCTTCTGCATTTGGTTAACATTTTCATCAGAATATATTTTGTCACTAAGCATATCAACACCAGATGATGCAAAAATTTGTAGATGTGTTAAAGTGCAGTAATAATTATTTTCTAAATTATGATGAGACAAAACAACAAATTTCAAATACTTAACCCAACAGTTATCTTCATCATAGTTCTTACAATATTCGAAAATATTAAAAAGTTCAAAACTTCTTGTAAAATTGGTTGATATTTTTCCTAACTTCTTCCATCTTTTAGTTGGGTACACATCACTACCTAAAATTTCAATTACTTTAAAATTAGATGCATAATGTTCTAGAGACACTAATCCAATTTTTTCAATATGAATAATATCACTAAAAGAGTATATCCACCATATATCCGAATTGCACGGTGTTAACATATAACTGTCATAGTCATATTGTTGAATAGACTTAATGTTAATAATCCCCTTGCTGTACTCTATTATCTTCGTTCCTGTGTCTAATGAACCGAAGTCTATTTTCAACTTTTGGCTCGTCAAATTGTAGCTTTCGCCCAATATGTATTTTTCTGCAATAAATGGAAAAATGGAAATATATATAATGTTCTACGGGCATATGAACATGTTATGAATCTTGAAAGACGCCATGAGAACCATTAAAGAGTAACAAAAATGATAAGAAACAATAATGTAAAGGCATATTTACACATATATTTTGGAACTTATACGTTTGTCCTTTTTCTACAAAGAGATAAAATAAACGAACGAGCAAATAAACATATGCATGCATGCACAAACGACAGTAAAACTTCGCTTCAAATAAGTTCTATACGTACCAGTTGGTGAACTAGATTGGCTGTTATTGAGATCATTCAAATAATCTGTGTCTTTAGGAGTGAAAAAGCTTTTTAAAAGAAAAAACAAAAAATTTATTGAAATTAGAAACCACCATATCATATTTTTGGCTTTCACGTGTTAAAATATATTCGTTTTTATTTTATTTTTTTTATTGCGCCGCAATTTTTCTAGTGTTCATTTGCTTCTTCGTGCTTGGGTTCGTTTTGCTGGTAATTTATTTCAAGTTGTTTCCACAGTTCTTCGATGTTTTTTGGCATTATTTTTTGTCCTTTCCTCGTTCTAAAGTTTTATCGACGTACCGTCTTACCGTTTTATCGTTGTATCTTATCGTTTTGTCGTTGTATCTTCTTATCGTTTTATCGTTGTATCTTCTTATCGTTTTATCGTTTTAATGTTTGTTCGTTTTCTTTTTTTTTTTTGTTTTTTGTACATCTTGAAATAAAACTTCCTGTCTTTATGCGAAGATACTATATACATATATACATACATTTAAACATGCATATATGACATACATACATATAAATATATAAATATATACATATATAAATATATACTTATATAAATATATACATAAATAAATATCACTTCACTACTTCATTAAATTAACCAGTACTTAAATCATCAATTGTGCCAAAATGCGTCATGACGCAAAAGTTTCAAACTTTCTTTGTGCGTCTTATCTGCAAAAGTATCAACAGTTATGTACTTCTTTGCTTTATATTATTAGAAAAAATTCAAAGGTAGAAATTTTTATTATTGTGTGCAAATATTGCATTATTTGTGCATATTTACATGTAGTCTTTTTGCATAAATTTGTAAAATATATTACATGGTTATTTGGTATGTATACCGTATGCACATTGTACATACATATATATTTATACATATTTATGTACACAATTATGTATCTACTTTTTTACACTTTTATATGTATATTATTATATTATATATATCAGTCTAAAACATCTTAATTTTCACATACACTTCGAGTTGCAAAATGCTAATAAAGCAATAATCAGTGTTTTTGTTTTTTTCCTCATTCAAACTAACTCAAACGGGCGCAGAAAAAATTTAAAAAATAAAATAAATAAATATATAAATAAATACATAAACAAATAATTAAACGAACAAATAAATGAACGAATAAATGAACATATAAATGAACAAATAAATGAACATATAAATGAACAAATAAATGAACAAATAAATGAACAAATAAATGAACAAATAAATGAACAAATAAATGAACATATAAATGAACATATAAATGAACAAATAAATGAACAAATAAATGAACAAATAAACAAATGGATAAACACACAAATAAATAAACAAATAAATAAATTAACCGTTAAAGCGATTATGAAGCAAACTAACAAAAGAAATATGCTTAAACGAGTACGTGAAATTACATGCTTATTAGCAACCTAATTATTTTGTACATCACTACGTATTGTAATGTAACCTTTATGAATTTATAAATATTAAAAAAAACATAAAAAAAAAAAAAAAAAAAAAAAACTTCCTATGTTTTATTATTATTAAAACTATAACATTGATTAAAGTTCTTTTTTCTTTTATGTTTTATGTTCTATCTTTTTTTTTTTATATTTTATGTTTCATCTTTATTTTATTATGTTTTATCTTTATTTTATTATGTTTTATCTTTATTTTATTATGTTTTATCTTTATTTTATTATGTTTTATCTTTATTTTATTATGTTTTATCTTTATTTTATTATGTTTTATCTTTATTTTATTATGTTTTATCTTTATTTTATTATGTTTTATCTTTATTTTATTATGTTTTATCTTTATTTTATTATGTTTTATCTTAGTTTTATTATGTTTTATCTTTGTTTTATTATGTTTTATGTTTTATCTTTTATCTTTTTTTTTTTCTTTTTTTTTTAAATTTTTTTTTTTTCCACAAGGATTTTTCTTAAATTTTGAACGTTAAGCATTTGTATTATACATGCTATAAGCATATGTACATAGTTACATATGAAAGTACACATATATATATTTTTAAATATCCTTATTAATATATTGAGCATTTATGAATATTGCTACATTGAAGTAAAAAACTTCAAACCACATTCCAGTGTTTAGAAAACAATAAAATATAGTTCTAAAAAAAATGTCGCAGTTGAACTTTGATACTATATACATACAATGTGGCAAATAAATTATCGTGAAAAAACTGTAAGAGGAAAAAAAAAAAAAAAGAATTCTAATAATAGGATGATGCTCCCTTTTGGTATATGCAAGGACTTTTTTTCATTCCACATAGTCTTTTTTTTTTTTTTTTTTTGTTCAATTTTTTGTTTTCAAATCTTTAACATTTTTAATGTTTAAATATATGACATCATATCATCATCCACAAAGATCATATTTGCTATTTAATGTGAGAATTTTAAATCTCAAGAATTTTTTGAAATAACAATTTACAACATTTTTATATTTTATTTTATTATGAGATATTTTTTCTATAAATGCTGAAAATGTGTTACAACTGATGTCCCCAATATCTACAAAAAGGGAAATTAAAAAAATTCAACGTGAATTTAGATTTTTGAATGAATATTTAAGGGTATCAAATCTCTGCATATGCGCATGTACGCATGTACATATGTGTTCATATAAGTATGCATGTGAACATGTATGTATGTTTGAATTTGCGGAATGTACCATTCGCTTTTTTACAAAAGAGAGAATTAGAAAACATATCATATATACTGAACTGTAGAACACGGTTCAAAATATGAAAATCGGTTGAAAGGTTCTCCAAATATTTTATAATCTGCGTGAACAATAAAAAAAGGAAATAAACAAAGTGGTGTAAAACTGATACGTAGGCACGTACATATATATATATATATATATAAAATTGGAAAAGAACATAAAAATGTGCAAAATTCGGACATGTGTGGCACTTGTTAATAACGGTAAAAATGAAACAGTGAACGTAAAACAAAGGTAGTGATGATTTATGTGTGTGCTAGATGTTATATGCACAAGAACAGTATACATATATATATATATGTAAATATGCGCTGATGTATAGATAGATATGGACTTATTAAAACGTTATGAAAATAACACTAACCGTGTTTTTGGCATTTGTTACGACGTTTTGTTCCGCGTGAAGACGAACTAAACAGAAATCTATATTTTTAAGTATTTTAACTTTTTTATATTTTTTTATGACAGCCTGTACGTAAGCAACTAGGTCATTTTCCGCATTTCTATCTTCGCATGATTTTAAAAACATATATCTTTTCGTATTCTTAAACTTGATAGAAGAAGCATCGGTAAAATAAGACAAAATTTTCTGTAAACCGTTCTTATTACTTGTGTTCCCTAAACGTTTTTTTAAACACTGGGTTGTATTTATTTTATTTTTCACAAAAAAGGACAGGGTAAAAAGTTGTTTTACTGCATGTACATAACTTAAATTATAGTTAGAAAATTTCGTAGGTTTATAGGTATGATTTAGCAAAATAATACTATATTGAATTGACGTTATATAGTAATTTTCTTTATTTAGAAATGACAAGAAATAGTAAATTTCCTCTCCATATTTATTATGTATTAGCGCAATTTCTAGATTATGCCTGCTAATGCTATTGTTTCTGTTTATGCCCCTAACGCTGCTGCTGTTTATGCAGCTAACGTTACTGCTATCTTTGTTTTTCTTTTTAATTTTTTTTATTAAATAACATATTCTCTGTATCATTTTGTTATGCTCGTTATTTTGCGAGCCTCCCCCTTCTAAGCCTTTTTCCTTTTTTTTTAAATCCATATACTTTTTGTAGTCTGCAAAAAAGTTGTGTAGAAACGACTTTTCTAAAATATTTTTTATAAAATCTTTAGAAATTCTTTTTTCTTTTTCCATATCTTTTAAAACTAGCAAATTTAAATGTTTTGTTTCGTCAGATTTTTTAAAATGGGTATCAATAATAAATTCATTAGACGCAAAATTATAAATGAAAGAAAAGCAAAAATATAAAAAGAGAAGACTAATTATATTTTCAATTTTTGAAGATAAATTGTTTAAATTGCTAATACAATAGGAAACATCAATTAATAAAGTATATATCATGTTTCTGAGAACAATTTTTTCTGTCATATTTTCTTTATAAATTTTTTGCATTAGATTCAAAGTGTAGCACATGGATTTTATAATTTTCATTGTTAATTCTATTTTTAACAGTTGGCAGTTTTCCTCTATATTTGTATAATAATCCATATTTGAAAAAAGTGTTATCTTTATTTCATTTTCTGAGAAATTAGAACAAGTAATATCTTTTGCAATTTTATTACTTTTCTTTAATATGTAAGGAATGTTTTCAAAAAGAACATAAGAGGAGGGTATGTTAATTTCACTCTCATTATTCTTTACTTCTTTTTCTACATTTGCTTCAATATTTTTTCCACTCCGTAGTATGCAAATTATTTTTTTTAAAGAGAGGTTATTATTTACAACAAATTCAAATTCGCTGTCATAACTTTTTCTCAAATGACTAGCCAAAACATCTTTAATTTCCTGCTGAATTAATGAACTTTCCATGCAATCGCTTAAATTTTCTATTTCGATTATTTTCTCTAAAAATGTACTATTATTTTTGAGTAATAAAATAAGTTCATATATATTAAGTAAAAAATTTGTCAAGCCAAAATATTCGATTTTGTTTAAAAAACAATATGTTTTATGTTGTTTATCTATGAGGTTAAAAATGCATAATAACACATTTATAATATTCGCGTAGAAGAAATTTAAATTTTTTAAGTAAAGGGATCTTTTCATAGAGACATAGAAACTTAGACATACTTCATGCGACAAATCTTCTTGCTCGATCAGATTATTTAACCTGCGTAGGTTTTCCTTTATTTCTTTTCTTCCTAAAATTGGTAAAATGTACATAAACAATCTCGTTCCATCCCCACAAGCAATCGTGAATATGCAACGTGTACATGAGATTTCTGCGTGCGGGCATTTATAACAGTATATACATACGCATATACACACATATACCAATGTATATATACACCCTCATATACACACATATACCAACGTATATATACACCCGCATATACACACATATACCAACGTATATATACACCCGCATATACACACATATACCAACGTATATATACACCCGAATATACACACATATACCAACGTATATATACACCCGCATATACACACATATACCAACGTATATATACACCCGCATATACACACATATACCAACGTATATATACACCCGCATATACACACATATACTAACGTATATATACACCCGCATATACACACACATAGAAATACCTGAACAACAAGCAAGGAATTCGGTTTCCATTGCAGAAAAAAGTCTCAAATTGCTAATATCTTTTTTAATATTTTCATAAAAGCATGAAGGAAGAAAATTACATGCTTCCTCTATAGACATGGAGCACTTTTCAATGTTTTCAATGTTATATCTCTTCTTAATCATAGCGTATATTTTTCTTACAGTGACAATTGTGTATATAATGTACATATATTGAACATAGTTTGTCGATTTTATATCTTCTAACGAGTTTAATGTTTTAAAAAGTGTTTTTTCCTTAAATTTATTTTTTTCTATCTGCACATCTTCAATTCTATAACTTTTTATTTCGTCCTTTATTAAATCTAAACATTTATCACATTGCTGAATAGAGTCATCTAAGTTATTTGTCAGTAAATACAATAAGGACAAATTACTTAAAACCTTTATATGCTCTTCTCTGATTAACTCATTACCTGTTCTCGAGGATGGGAAAAAATAAAAACATTCATTAGGCCCATATAATTATATGGTGATTGTATAATGTAATTTAGCTCCTTATCAAATGAACGTTCAACTGATGCGGTAGCATACTGCATGGGTAAAATTGAGCAGATGAACAAATGTGCACATGCTGTTCGACATAAAAAAAAAAAAAAAAAAAAAGAAGCAAAAAAACTTCAAACATTTTGATGGAAAGATGAGAAAACGTACTCACCTGTTGAAATATGAGAAGTAATTGATTTTAACGTTTCTAAACAACTAGTAAAATCTGAATTTTTAAAAAAGAGCTTCTTTGCTTTTTCTATTAAGATAATTAAAAAGAAATTTTTTGTTGACGAGTAATTTGATAGTGTTTTTTTCAAATTTCTCGATTCTCTTGCAGGAAGTTCATTTCTTTTTAGTTGAGTAAATTTCAATTCTATGACTTTATTTTGAGTAATCGTCCCTCGTAATATAGGTATATTTTTTTTAGTAGAATTTTCAAGAGTATTTAGCATTGGCATACTGTTCTTATTAGATTCCTCCTCATCTTCTAAACACCTTTCGTAACTGCAGCTTTGGTTGCTTTCATTGTTTCTAATCTTTTCTTCCTTATCAATACCCTTATCATTTTTACTGCCACCAATTTTAGGAACTTCTCCCGTTTTTCCATCTTTGCATTTGTTCTCCTCTATCACTTCTACCACTTGTGCAACTTGTGTCTCTTCACCCGTTCCTTTCTCTTCATATATGGAATCAATGACCCTCTTTTTTACGCTTTCCTTTTGAATTCTGAGTTGCTCATTTTTGATTTGTTCTATTTCGCTCTGAATTCTTTGGGCATCCTCTTCCAATTTTTTCGAGAAATCTTCCTTAGATGTTTTGTCTCTCTTAAGCATTTTTTTCAAGTGATCTAGACTTTTCATTCTTCTATTACTGATTATATTTTTGAATTTTTGTTCTTGAATAATTATTTTATTTTTTTCTTCTTTTGTGCATTTTAATAAATTCGGATATTTTTTATTTTTGTAACTTACAAACATAGAGAAAAAGTATAAATGTCCCCATAATTTCTTTTCTCTTTTTTTTAAATGTAAAATTATAATTTCTTTGTTTTTTCGAATTTTTATATCCTCTTTATTAATGCTAATTTTATCATATAAGTCTATGTTTATGGCATAATTTTTGTCAGCTACTTTTATGTACACTTCTGTTATTAAAATGTTCTGTGCTCTGTCTATTTCTAAAGGGCAGTCGCCCTTAGAAAGAAAGTCTTCGTTATGAATGAAGGAAGAAAATACATTTTCATAGTTTTTTGCTTTTTTTATAGTTATTTCAATATCGTCAAAGTTTTCCTTCCAATTTAGCTCCATTTTCGGGTAATCAAAGGGACAAAAGAGGGGCAAATAAAAACAAAACAGGAAAGGATACAAATAGACAAACGGACAAACATACAGATAAACAAGAAAGTAAACAAACAAGGGAAAAAGTGGGGGAAGTACTAAAAAGTGACAAAAAACAATAGCTTAATAGTTTATTAATGCATTAATTCTAAAGTCCAACGAAATAGCAAAATTATGAGACCATATTTTCACAGTGTGTTAAGAGTAAGAATACCCGTTGAATACCAAAAAAAAAAAAAAAAATTAAGAAACGCCAAATTCTGCTATAATGTTATTCAACACAAAGCTCTAAATATATCTGCACACGTGTAGGGGAAAAAAAAAAAAAAAATTGAAATTACACATATCTTTTCATGAATTATTTAATTTTCTTTGACGGTAAAGTAAAATGGATGAACATAGGTATATATTAACATGCACACGTACATACATAAAAACGTAAGTAAATGAATACATAATACACATATACATACATACATACATATATATATATATATATATATATATATATATATTTTATCACCTCGTGATCAATTCCATAATAGGTATCGTTGTGAACATAAATGGTGAAATTGTAATTTCCCCTTTCAACGTCTTCTAAGCTGTAATACCAAAAAAAAAAAAAAAAAAAAAAAATTTTTTGATGTTATTGCAATAAAATAAAATTAGGTAATGAGCACTATAACAAAACAATAAAATTTGATGTAGCATTTAAAATAAAAATTTTGTCAAAATGACGAAAAGCAGATAACTTGAATATGCTAGTACTCACGTTTCACTTATGACTTACATGAATGAAATAGTGGACACTTTTTTTAAAGAAATATTATTAAATCTTTTGATAGAAATTGATTCATCTTCCTTGGAATCATGAAGAATGGCATACCTATTGATGGAGAAATGAAATGAATTTAAGTTTCACCGCATTTTAAGGGGTATATAGATACATTTATATATGTACGTATGTATATATATATATATATATTATATATATATTATATATATATATATATATATATAACCGTATACGCTAGCATATACATTTGTATATGCTATCATGTACATGCATAAATATTACTACATACTTGAGCATGTACTATCACACACAAGTACATATGAATGTACATTCCATGCGTATGTAGATAGACTCATGATTTTGATAAATTCTCAATTTTAAAAGTTCACAAAACACACAATGCATATATTCCTCTTTCATTGTTTTAAATGTGTTATGTACATAAAAAAAAAAATTCTTAAGTTTTAAATTTTCTACCATTGAACATTTGCTGCTGGAGAAGAGGTTGAGTTGATATCTTTAGCCTTTTTATTCAAAACAGTAAAAAATATTTTGATAACTATTTCGTTCGGCTCATGATATTTCATTTTAAAGGAATACTTATTTTCATTTTTCAGATGTTTGACACATGATATATTTGAGAAATTATTATTATTATTTTTTTTTTTATTTTTTTTTTTCTCCTTTTCGTTTTCTTCCATATCTTCTTTTTCTCCCGTTTGTGCTTCTTTTCCTGTTACTCCTGTTTCTCCTCCTTCTTCTATTTCCTCCCTTTTGTCAGTACTACTCACATTTTTATGATATAATTTTACATTACTACTTAAGACAGGTATTTGCAGAATGTAATCTAGTTGACTAGTATCAAATAAGTTTAGTGAGTATAAAAAAGATCTATCAAATTTTATCAGCTCTTTAATATCTCCTATATGTAAATCCCTTAATTTAGCTATCTGATAGTCATTTATGTCCTTAATAATATATAAGGAATTTTTTTGAGGAGTAATTTTTTGATTTATACATTGAAAAATTAAAATTAAATTTTTTATATACCTATAAGTGTGAAATAATAAACAAACATCAATGAATCCATTTATAACCCTAGCGATCTGGTCAAGTACTAATTTTAAATCTATATGATAATCAACTGTTTCGTAAGTACATTCATATAAACGAGAAAGTAATAAGAGATATGTTTTGATATTAGGCATATTCATATTTATATCTAATGGAATTTGATTGCGTAGTTTTACATTATATTTATCTTCATTATGCCTTAAGGGAATGTCATCAAATTCCTTTGCCTGTGCAATTAGTTTGAATAAACCGTAAAAATCGAGCTTCTCATGAGGGGGCTTGCTATATTTCTTAACCTTATTACTTTCATCATTCGCTGAGTGATCTTCTACATCCGAATAGTGATCATTCTTTTGTTCCTTTTCATCCGGTTCCTTTTGATATTGCTCCTCTATTTTTTCAAACTCTTGAGGCATTTTTTTTTCTTCCCATACATGTGTCATTTTTATTTCGTCGGTGTTATTACTATTTGTAGACGCTTCCTTAGAGATATTAGACCCCTCGATATCATCTATTACATCATGTACTTTGATTTCGTCTGAATCTGTAAGCTGTGTATCTTTTTCTATCGAATTGTAAAAGAAAGAGACTGTTTCACATTTGATATAATAGATGGAAGCTATGCGCCCTAGGGGAGTAGAATAATATTTGTAATTATAATCCTCATTTATTGCTTCTATGCATTTATTTTGTACTAAAAATTTGACAGTATTATCTATAATGTTATTTAAGTGGTCATATATTGTCTTTTTTGCTTGAGGAGTTAATTTATTATTTTCAAAGAGCTGAACATATTGTACATCCTTTAAATAATACGAAGGATTAGAAAATAATCTTTTAAAATAATAAGATTTAGTAATATAATTAAAAATATCTTCTTTATTTTTAATTACATCAGAACAGATTTCAGCATTTATATGTTCATTTATATTTTCCATGATATTTGATTCTATATTCATAGGATGATACAAAAAATTTTTTATTGCATTTTTTCTTTTTTCTTGAACTAATAAAATAGCTAATGCTTTATCATCAAATTGTGGTCTACCAGCTCTTCCAATCATTTGCAATAAATCTGTGTATGATATGTCTTTATATTTTTTTGTTTTGGCATCATAAAATTCATTCCCTTTTATAATAACTAAATATGCAGGTAGATTAATACCCCAGGCTAAAGTAGATGTACATATTAGTATTTGTATAATTTTATTGAGAAAAAAATATTCGACAATGTTTTTGTCACTTTCATTTAGTCCTGCATGATGAATTCCTATTCCGTATTTTAAAAGTTCTTTTAAATGTTCATTCTCTATTATATTTAAATAATTCTGAAAAAGTAAATTTCCAACTTCCTCCTTTTCATGTTCCAACAAGTTTTTATTTAGCAATGAATTATAATCAAATATATCTGTATCTTTGTAATTAAAGGAAAAAAACCCCATTCCATTAATATGTTTGGACTCCTCTGTTTCTTTATGATTTATCCTATTATTACTTGAACGTTTTGCATAATTTATGATATTGCTACATTTGATTAACATATTATTTCCATTTGTGTTGTTCTTATGTTTTTCCTCTTTTCCTTTTCTTTTGTTTAGTAAAACCTGAATATAATTCTTATCATTTAATAAATTTTGTGGGTGTAGAAAATTTAAATTATGGGAACTTAAGTTAAGGGAAATTATATCAAAGGCCGTTAGTCTTGTTTGTCTTCTTGAGGAGACAAAAATTAAAACATTTTTTTGTTGTGCATACTGATGAATAGCATCAAAAACATGTTTATTCATTACAGACATTCTAGCACAATATGCTTTTTGTGTAAATCCCAAGATATGTGTTTTACAAGGTACTATACGACACGAGGAAGGGAAATTAAAAAGATAATTTTCTTTAACATCTAACCATAAAATTAGATCATCAACACTTGTTATAACGGTTGTTAATCCAACCAGCCTAATTTTTTTGTTTAATTCATCTTGCATATTTTTAAATCGATTTACCAAAATTTCAATTACTCCTCCCCTGTTTTCTTGACCTAATAAATGTATTTCATCAAATATTATCAAATTAATGCTTTTTACGAATTTTTTATTTTTCCAATTTCTGGATATAACATCCAACTTTTCAGGAGTACATATTATGATATTACTATCTGTTATACTCTCTTTATTTTCATTTTTTTCTCCGGTTAGTTCAATAACATTTTTATTAAACAGAACCTTAAATTTGCTTTTCCAGCTTTTGTATCTTTCATTTACTATAGCTTTCATAGGGCATATATAAACAGATTTTTCATTTTCATGAGTTAGCATATTCCTCAATATGCACAGTTCCCCAATTACCGTTTTCCCGCTTCCTAAAGGAGAAGAGGTAAAAACATGCGCATGAGTTTGCTTATACGATACTCGACGTGATGCTCCAATAGGTAAAAATGTACACATATGTACATTACACATATACAAACGTTCTTATACATATACTCAGACGTACATATACACATAAGCGCACATATATATATATATATATATGCAATCATAACGAGAGAACCTCTGCTTCATTTCCCCTTTTTCCATTGGGTACTAACCTGTGGGTGCCCCGAGTAAAAGATTCTCGTCTGTGTGAAAAGCTGCATGAAACATTTGGGTTTGTATAGGATTAAAATATTTAAAAGAAAAGAATTTGATGTAATTCTGTACTTTCAAGACTTGCGTTGACAGGGGAACAATGGGTAAAATTTCAGAAAAGATGTTTATTTTTTGATTAATAAATAAATTATTTGTATTAAAAATGTGAACAAAAGATAAGTTATGCCAATTCATTGACATGAATTGAGCTGTTATTTGTGGAGGCATTTGATTCGATAATGGGAATTCAAAAGATATATCATGTATTTTCTTTCTATCTTTTTTATGAATTGCAAAATTTTGAAAATATAATATATCATTGTTTAATGTATTCAATAAAAAGAGATGAAAGTTTTCTTTTGTATCATTCCATTGATCCGACCAGATAGTATTTTTTAGGTGAACATTTAAATTAATTTTCATAATTGTTTGTGTTATTGGTTGAATGTACCCTTCAATGTGTAAGTTGGGTATTATGTTTTTATAATATAAAATTTGATTAGTATATACTTCATTCCTTAGAAAGAATAATAATTCGCTTTTATTTAGATTTTCTATAGATTCATATGTAAGATTTTTTTTTTCTAATATATTTACTATCGCTTCTTTTAGGTACACTGTGTAATTTTGGTTTCTTCTACTTCGGACATTGTCGTTGTGATATTCATCTTCTTGATGCAGATCAACTAAGTTTACGTGTGCGCTCTTATCATCAATTTTGTTCTGTGTAATATCTGCTTGATCTTTAAAATTTTTCCCCTTTCGATTATTTGAAACAAATATATTTTTCTTGTCAGTTAATTCATTTTTATAACAGAAATGCCTAAATATGCCTGCATTAATTGGAAGTCTTCTTAAAATTGCTAAAATGAGATTATGGGTGTTCATAATTAGGTTAGATATATTTTTCAAGATATTTAAGCATATTTCATAATATGCATATAATATTCTTATAATATTTTGTACCGTATAATTAATTTCACATATTATGGAAAAATTATTTATTTGTAATCTTCTTAAGTATGCTTCTATTAATATACGTAAAGTCATGGCTTTTGATTCGTCATACTCTTCTTTAATATCGCATTTTTGTTTTAAATAAAGAAAATCTTTCATGTCTTCATTTCTTATTTGTATGTTTTCAAATTCTTTTGCTTTGCTTATAACATCAAGAATTTCTATATAATTACCATTATCTATATTTGATGCAAATATTCCTATGGTTTTATAATCAACATAATATTTTGCTGCTATTTGTCCATAGAAAGTTCCTACAAAATCATTGGTTAAAAGAATTCTTCTAACTAGTTTATTTTCACTTAAGTTATGAATTGCCTTTAAGATTATTTCTTTTCTTTTATTATATAAATTGATATCATTTGTCAAATCGGAATCATATAGAAAAGGATTTTTTTTCATACGTACAAATAGGTATGTATATTCTAGCCATTTAATTGCATCTTCTACATTTTTGGTTGTACCTATGCTTATTTCTGCATTTAAGTGATTTTCTATATTTTTTAAAAAGTTTGATTCTATAATAGTATTGTTTGTTAATAATTTTATATATTTATATAATTTCGTTCTTTCTGTTATTAGAATAGCATGACCATGACTTTCATATTGTGGTCTACCACATCTACCAAATATTTGATTTATATTTAGAATATCTAAATCTTCTACTTTTCCACTTTCTGAGGAGAAATAATTCGTTCCTTTGATAATAACTGTGTGTACAGGTAAATTAACACCCCATGCAAGAGTAGATGTACAACATAGAACATTGAAGGCTTTTTTTCTAAACAAATCTTCTACTAGTATTTTATCTGACCTTGCCATACCAGCATGATGTATAGTACAACCATATTCAAAGAACTGTTTAATATAGACATTGTTTGACTTTTTAATTCTTTTGTTTATATTATAGTCCATGTATAAATTATTTGTAAAGTAATTTATTTCATCATTCTTTAAGGCATGGTCAATTAAGAATTCAATCGTTTTATTTGTTTCATTTCTTGAGCACACAAAAATTATGCACTGTTTATCTTTTTTAAGACTATTAATTATTTCATTATATGTATACATATTTTTTGCTAAGTACAATTTATGATTATTCTTTTCATGTATCCCATATAAAGTTTTATCTAGTTGTATAGAACGATACTTTTCACTAAAGTAAAAACACATGTCATTTTCAACTTTTAAAAAATCACTAACATCTTTGTAATTTGGTAAAGTAGCAGACATAGCAACTATTCTTCGAACCGATTGAGAAGTTTCTGAGTATCTAAAAAATCTTGCAACTATTGTTTCTATTACATCTCCTCTATCAGTATTTAATAAATGAACTTCATCAAGTATTAAGCATTTGATACACTTAATTAACGATTCATCAGATACAGTAGTTGAGTAATTACTATTTCTTAGTAGTATATCCAACTTTTCTGGGACAGTGACAATTATATGTACATGTTCCAATTCTTTCGATGTTAAACTGTGTTCTTTGGTATATTCACATACTTTTAAGTTAAATATTTTTAATTTTTTTTGAAATATATTTGTTATTTCGAATACTAACGACTTCATTGGTGCAATATAAATAATTTTAAATTCTTTTGAATTTATATCCACTTCTTCCCTTCTTGCTGCATTTGAGAACACACTATTATTGTCATAGCTGTAGGAAGAAACATTATCATCTGAGGACTTTCTCTTTTTATCGCTCAAATTATCATATACATCAAGTGTATTCTTATCATCATCCTGATCTCCTTCAGTGTGATCATTTTTTTCGTATTCTTTCTTCAAGTCCCTTTTTACGACTTCTTCAATATCACTCCTTTGACTATTTGCTTCGCCGTCCTTTAGATGGTTGCTATTTATATTTTTTGTTTTTTCCTCTTGTTCATAGTTAATACCGTGTGTTCCTAAATATGATTTAACAAGGCTGTTCAAATTAATATTATTCTGTTCGCAGAATAACATAATTTGTTGTAATATAACTAATAAAGCTATATTCGTTTTACCACAGCCGGTTGGGGCTGCTACTAATAAATTTTTATTTGTATGAAATGCTGATTTAAAGACCTTCGATTGAATATAATTAAAGTATTCAAATTCGAATATGTATTTATACCAGAAAGGTAAGACACGTACAGGTACTAACTCATTTTTATCAAAATGAAAATTTTCTAATCTATTAATTTTGACTTTTGTAACATTATCTTCATAGGAATAATAGGTATTTTTTGGTACGTTAATTTCTTCTAACTTATTATCTTCGTTAGGTATATATATTTTTTTAAAATGCTCAAAAGAATTTTCCTTTACACAATATATAAAGAAATCTATTATCTTTTCAATATTTTCCCTATTACTTAGTAGTACACTCTTATTATTCATTTTTTTTGATGTTTTATTCGTTATAAAAAAGTTTGCACCTACAGTATTTTCCTTTATATCTACATACCTACTCAGTAATTTTATATCTCTCTTTATCTGTTCTTTATTTTTAATAATATTTATTATGAAATCTACGTAGTTTTCATTTAATAAATCTAGTAAGCTACTTTCTAGATTATCCTTTGTTAATGTGATATGCACAATTTCGGTAAGTAACTCATTAATTTCATTTATAAATATCCTTTTACTATTACTACTATCATTGCTATTTTTATTTATGCTTGTGTATATCCCTGTACCAAGGGTACTATCTCGACCGTTTAAAATATGTTCGCATATGTTATATACATACATAAGTCCTCTTTCCTCTCTTTCCTTTACATTTCTTTCCTTATTTTCTATTGTACTTTCCATGAGGTTATATTTTTTTGAATATTTTTTCAAATACTTTTTTTCCTTTTTCAGTACTGTAAGTATCTTTCGTTCGATTTCATTATCCTTGCGGCTGATGTTGTTTGGGGGGCATATATTGAATCTTGCATATTGACCTACATTGTGGATGTTTTTGAATTTTTTGAAAAATAAATTATTTTTTATAAATTTCACTGCATCCTCAATATTGTACCTATCATGTTTTCTAGAATATTCTTGGTATGAATTTTCCTTCACCTTATTATTTATTCTTGATTTCATATTCCTCTGTTAACTTTAGGTTCCTTTTCTTGTATATATTACTATTTGGACGGGATGACTCTTTCGCTATAATGCGTTTGTATATGCTCATATAAATATGCGAAAATTCAGATATATACACATACGCATACAAGTATACATACAAGTATACATACAAGTATATATACAAGTGCACATACAAGTATATATACAAGTGCACATACAAGTATATATACAAGTGCACATACTAGAACACATACAAATACCCACACATGAATACGCAAGTACGTATATTAAGAAACTTAAGAAACTTTATTCTTAAAACGAAAATATTAATCCCATAATTTCATTGTAGACTTTATCTTGTTTTTTTAAAAAGACTCTTTTCCTTATTGTCTACGTGTTAGGGTAATTTTCTGCTTGTAGCTTAATCACCAGTTTCGTGAATCATAAAAAGATGGGTTTTATACGTGCATACCTACATCATACATTTGTTGGCAACTTTATGACTGTATTTTTACATTAACTGTTAATGTTGTTTCTGTTTGTGTATCTTTTACTAATACGTTATGGATGTTACATCAAATAAATACGATTTATAATGTTGTTATATATCATTTTTATGAGCACAGAGAATAAGAACATAATATATTACGACCTTCCAGATTTGGGGTAATAAAAATATTATTCGTTTCCTCTCGCTCTCTGTATATGTATATATATATTGGCAAAATTGTGTTAAATAATGTTACATGAAATATTTTTGTATATTTACCTAAAACTAAAGAAGAGCGTTAATACACGGCAGATTTTGTTATAAGTTATACAGATATCTACCCAAAAAACAAAAAAAAAAAAAAATACAAATGGTAATAACAGTTGAAAGAAAAATTAAAGCAAACACAAAAGTGAATGCAAAATTCCTTCTCTTTAAAATTTTGTGAATATTGTAAATGCTGTTTAATATCACAGGATGGAAAAAAAAAAATATACGCATAATGTTGTTACAAAAAATTAAGAAAAACTAATTAAAATTTATTAACTTTTTAATTAATCATTCTTTGATGTATTAAGTTGTATATGTGTATATACATATATATATATGTGTTGGTCAACATGTGAACTTGTTGCTCTTTTTAGCATGTTTTTAAAACAGTATTTTTTAAAGCGTGGGTTTAAGATATCAAGTTAATACGAAATTCAAATGTTTGAGTAAAATTAATTATAAAAAAAAAAAAAAAAAACTAATAGAGAAATTAAAAGAATATTAGAAGAATAAATGTATACTATTTTAAAAAATTGACAACTAAAAAAAAGAAAAATTGTAAAGTAATTAACTTCTTAAAAAAAAAAATAACATAATAATATAAGCACTGTTTGAATTTCTTAACTTTGCATTATTTTTTTTTGCCATGAATTTCAATGTTTAAATTCTTCAAGGAGGGTAAATAAGAATATCGCCAATATTAGGATGGTATTAAAATGGGTAAAAAAGATTTTTTTATTTTCAGTGTCTTCGTAATATAATGCGCATAAAACGTGCCTGTATCTACCTGTATGCATTTGTATATAAACATATGCATGCATATATAATCTTATAACAAAATTACTTACAAGCACCTTTGTAATGTGTATATTTTTAAAAATAAGCTTAAAAGATGTGCATGGAACAAATAAAAAAAAGCTAACATCCACAACAAGCTGGATCTCCATAAAATTCTTTATGAACATTCATGTCACTTGCTGAAGTTTTATTATTACATGTTATGAAATTATTGCCAAATAAAAAATAACCAAAGGATAAACCCAAAACAACTGATAAAAATAATCCAACGTTAAATGTCATTACAATTAACATTAATAAATAATCCCATGCATATATGATAAAAGATAAAATCATTCTAATTGTATTATTTTTAAATAAAACTTTGCTTTTTAAAACACTTGTATCTGTTGTTTTCGGCAACGATCTTTCCACATTCAACCTAAACACTTTTAATATAACTGAGATTATTCCGAATATAAAACAAATTATAAGAGAGACAAAATATGATGTTGCCTACAGCCGAATAATAACAAAAATTATAATAATTATAATAATAAAGGAAAAAAAAAAAAAAAAAAAGGAGAGTTTTATAAAAAATGATATACGGGAAAAAAAAAAATATATATATATATATATATAAATATTGAAATGTATGTAGTTTTATCCTCACTGTTAAGGTTTCCCAAAATTTAAATAAAATTATGGTATGGGTTGAAAACTGAAAAGACATAGGCATTGATAAACTATGATTCATCAACTTAATATCTTCGGCTTCATCCTGTAGTTGGAAAGTTTTATTCATTTCTTTATTTTGATGATTAGTAATTATATCCTTATAAGTCTCATAATTTTTCCAGATATCATATATAAAGGATAATTTATTTTTGCTTAATTTTTTATTAGAACACATTGCTATGTTGTGTAAACATGGATCATCACCCTTATTTTTGTTGTCATCATCTTTTTCAGCTCTTATATATAAAGAATTTATAACGAAAAATATAAAAAGTATTTTCCATATATATTTATGCATTTCTCTCACACGTATTGGTAAATAAAAAAAAAAGATAAAATTTGTTACAAAATTAGCAAAACATTTAGCTGTAAAGAATTCTTTTTTTTTTTTTTTTTTTTGTGTGTGTGTTAATTGGCGTATAAATATATAGTGTTATAAAGTACTTAAATATGATATGAATGTGTAGTATTCATCAATTTTTGTTAAGTGTTCATTTTTAACCTTTTATGATTCGGTTATTTTATGAATTTTCAGCTTACATATTATTAATAAAAGAATGTACATACTTTTCGTTAATTCATTTAGGTTTACAGGAAATATTGTGTATAATTTGTACCATATGCTACTGTGATGTACGCGTAATTTGGATACATTTTTTGCAATATATATATATATATATATATATATATATGTATATATGCTACAAAAATATATACATATATAAGAAGGGAATTATGAGAGTGTACATCATTCCGCTTAGTTTTTCAATTAGTATTTACCTTGTAATATTTTCGAACATGAATGCTATTTTATTCGAATTAGGTATGTTTTTTTAAGCTTAAATTTTTTATCAATAATGCCTGTAAAAATGTAAATCTTACAATATTATTTTGTCAAATTTACTCATTTTTTGATTTTATTAAATTTACCAAAATTTTCCATTTTCAAAAAGTTTAAAAGAAGCATTAAGTCCTCACAAATAAATTTTAATTCCTTTACTTCCTTACATTTGTTTTGCAAACTGTCAGCTTATTTGCAAAAAAAATAAAAATTAAAGGTAACTTATTAGCATATAAGGAATTATTTCAATGTTTAAGTTTAATAATTAGGATGAGATAATTTTCAACAATAGGTATTTTGCATGTTAATTGCTTAGACTTACGTCATAAGATTCACCTTCTCTAATTTATACATATATATGACATAATACATATATGCACAACAGATACGTGTACCCGTACGTATATTTATATGTGCACATCTATACTGATGATGAGCAAAATTTCCAAGAATGTGGAATAATTTTTTTTAATTTTTTTTTTTTAATTACACATGAATTCATTCATGTTGTGAGTTACAAGTTTCATTCTCCATGCTCACTAACTTTTTAACACAAATAGATAAAAAAAGCTCAAAAAAAACTATTTTATTTATACTTTTGTTTTTATACTACCTCTCTTAATTTTTTAAAATTATACTCATTTTCCATAAATAAAAAGAATGGGTAAAAAATATAATTAAAAAAAAAAAAAAAACGTAAGTTCCAAAAAAACGCGTTAATAAGAAACATAAGCGCATATTCATATGACCATACTACGTATATATAATATTAAACTACATGAATGTGTAATTACATGCATTTATGCTTAAAGCGTTCTCTTACTCACTAACCTGGGTATTGTTACTATTATTATTATTATTATTATTTATTTATTTTATTATGTTTTATTCTATTTCATTTTCTTTTTTACAATGTGGATAAATATGTTGAAACACCTTCTTCTGATGGCTTCATAGATACTTTTCCTTTTTGCCAGTTGGCTGGGCATACATCTCCACATTTCTCATGATGTTGTATGGCATCGATTATTCTTAAGATTTCATCAACTGATCTACCTATTGCTAAATTGTTAACAAGAAGATGTTGAACTATTCCTTGTTTATCAATTAGAACAAAAGCTCTTAATGACACACTATCACCAAAGAGAACATTATAATCTCTCGAAATGCTTTTCGAAATGTCGGATAACAAGGTATGTTTTATATTACCGATACCTCCTTTTGACAATGGCGTTTTTTTCCATGCTAAATGTGTGTACTTGCTATCTACGCTACATCCCAACAATTCTACATTCCTCTCGTTAAACGAATTAAGAGCTTTATCTAAAGCTATAATTTCAGATGGGCATACAAAAGTAAAATCTAGTGGGTAAAAATAAAGGAGAACATATTTCTTTCCAATAAAATCTTTTAAACTCACTTCACCAAAAGTGTTATCACCAAACACGGCCTCAGCTTTGAAAAATGGGGCTTCTTTTCCTACGTATGTTGCCATTGTATATGAAATATTTATATATATATATATATATACTTGTATGTATTTATATTTATATGTACAATTAAAAAATTCTTTCAAAAAATCTTCCTTATAGGTAAAATTATGTTATGTTAAATAAATATACGTTTTTTGTGTAAGAAATTATATAGATACAAATAACTTTTTGTTGAAAGAAAAAATAAAATAAATTAAAAAAAAAAAAAATATATTTATGTTCCTGCATCCGATAAATGTTTAATTGTTTTTATGGTCAAATAAGTAAATATTAAAAAAAAACTCCAAAAATGTTCTCACTTAAGCCCTTATATTTTGACATGCGCAGAATATAGATTTATATATATATATATATATATATATATATATATGTACATATATGAAGCTAATAAAAAGAAAAAAAATGCATTCTTGTTATTTTTATTTTTCAATTTGTTACGTTAATTTTTTTGAAGAAAAGTGTGGAAACAATATATATGTTGTTTTTTATGAATACATAGCACACTCTATCCTTGCGTTAAATTCTTAATAAAATAATAAAGCTCAAGATGAGTTAGTGACCAAATTACTTGTAAAAAAGGTGGAATATATTTTTTTTTGCTGTAGTTTTTTACATGAATTTTTTATTTAAAAAAAAAATGAAAAAGGAAAAGGGCTAATAACCCTATTTAATTATGTGCATATATATATATATAATGCATCATATAACTTCTTTACAAAAAACATTAAAAAATTTTATCTAATGCAAAAATGAATCCTAACTTAACAACCTTTTTTAAATTTTACCTTTATATTTTGCTTAATGAATAATTATATAGTGAGCATTTATCTTTAAAATATTATTTATTATATTTTTTTTTTGTTTTTAATGTATTTTTTTTTTCTTTGGAACATAATACTAAATATTTAAAGATTATACGTTACAATGTGTTTTTCGGAATATCCGATTAAAACTTATTTTTCCTTATTGAATATATATTTTAATATTTAATCCAATAATAGGAAAAATAGAAGAAATGTTTAGCATATTTTCTGGTGCTTTGTTCAACTATTTGGAAGTGGAATCAGCATATAATAAATATTTACGCGAAATTTTTTTCGTTAAATATTTCAAGTTAATAAAATGTTAATCAAATTTTGGATGCATATACATATTTTACATATGTTTTTGTTTCTTTTATATAGCATAAAATTGTATTAGAGCCCTCAGGTGTTGTAGCACACATTCAAAAATGTGCCATTTTTTGATGTTAAAAGTAGCGATATTAATTTAATTGTACAAGAACGTACATATACACATATATACATGTACATACATACATACCCACATACATACATTTACATCTTTAAAATTGCTGCATTTTCAGATGGAGTATTTTACAAATGTGAAAATAACTTTTTCTCATTTTTGTAAACATACGCCTGTTTGGAGTGTTACTTCTTTTCTCATAAAATAGGAAGATCATATATTATAAAAAAGATGTTTCAATTTAAAAGGATTAAAATATTTTTTATTTTTATATTTACCAAGAAGTTATTTAAAATATTTTAATAAAAGTGTAATATTTTTTTTTTTGTTTTTTATATTTTGTTTTTTGTTTTTTGTTTTTTATTTTTTATTTTTTATTTTTTATTTTTTATTTTTTATTTTTTGTTTTTTGTTTTTTATTTTTTGTTTTTTGTTTTTTGTTTTTTGTTTTTTGTTTTTTGTTTTTTGTTTTTTGTTTTTTGTTTTTTATTTTTATTCTTATTTTAATTTATTTTTTTTTTAATGGGATATTAAAAAATAAAAATACTGCAATGCTTATAAATCTTCGTTGAAGGATTTTATATATATATATGCATTTTAAACAAAAAAAAAAAAAATGTGTGCAAATGAGGTTGTAAAAATAATGTAATGTATAATTTATAATGTAAAAATATTGTTAGGTATAGTTATATAAAATTAATAATAGGTACAGAAATAAAAAAAAAAATGCTACTTATACAACAGGGTTATGTTCAAAAAGGAAAAAAATACAATAATTGTTATAGTTAAAAATGGAGCATTCTGTAAAATTAATTTCATATATTCAGAAAATAAAATTTCGAAAATTTTAAATTACAGAAATTTGACCTTTTTATATTATTTATTTATATTTACTCAGTTCTTTTCAAAACGCGTTGTATTTTTACTTCATAGACAGGATGTATTCTTATTTGTAATATTATTTTGTTAATTTACATTAATTTTGTATCCTACAGTGATCTACAATAGGCACATCTTCCAAGTTGTCATTAAATAAATAATGAAAAACATTATATGTAGATGGAAAGTTAAAATACATATGATTTATATCTATGGACTCTTCAATAGATATGTTTATGTTTTCACATTTTTGGAAATCACTTATAATGTCAAATTTATTTTGTGAAGCGTCCACAAATTTAATCATTGAATTATCTTCTTTTTCATCCGTACTATAATAGGTAGGTGATTTGTAATAAGAATCGTACATATCATAAGATGAAGGTAAATTAACAACATCGAGGGGTAATAATAAAGGTACATCTTCAGGGGTATTGTGTTCATTAATATCCTTATTTGTTTTATCGTCAAGAGAAAAGTTATCATTGAACAGTTCTTCTATAGTTTCGTTAGAAGTTTTATACTCTAATTCAAATTGTGCATTTTTGTTTTTTAAACAATTAGAAAAATGTAAATATGAAATACATCTCTCCCACTGATAATTTTTTATATAATCTAAGGACTTCTTCAATTCTATTTCTTTTTTTAATTTTGCATTTTTATCTCTATGCTTTTGATCCTTCAAAAAATATGCACAAAAAAAGGAAAAAAAATTATGTTAATATTACTGTATACAAATGGTTGAAATTTTAAAAAGTATGTAAACTGAACATGAAAATTGAACTAAATAAAAATAAACCAAAAGTGAAGCAGCATGCACTATAAAAATTATTTTCAAAAATATTTTGCAAAAATGGTATTTAGTAATAATTTGCAAAAATAAGCTATAAAGAAGGATGAATAATGCTAATTTAAACAAAACTTGAGGACTCATGATTATATAAATTTTCAATTTTCAAAACGGGTTGTATTAACATTTTGAGTGTACCAAAAAAGGGGGTATAAATAAATTACTGATACACTGCTCATTCTAACAAATTGCAGAAAGAGTATAAGTTGGTAAACATTCGTTTACATATACGCCAATATACAAATATATGTGCAATGTTTTTTTTTTTTTTTTTTTTTTCCTCTTACATCTTCCATAACAGGTAACAGTATGCACTGAAATTTATGTTGTGTTGATATAAAGCAAATATCGCTCATTTCGTTATTTATGAATTCCGTTAATTTAGAATATCCTATCTGGTCTATATTTATATTTTCCTTGTATACATTTTTATATATCAGGGGAAGTCTACTCAGGGAAAAGCCTGTAAATTAAAATTTTATTTTATTTTTTTTTTTTTTTTTCCATTTAGTTAAGATAGGAAGAATACATCTTCCTGGTTATTAATATAGAAAAATTATATTTAGTATGGTAGTGTTATATATTATTGTGCTTATCCTTATTATGCTTATAATTATAATGCTAATAATTGTTGCCTTAACATTTGTTGTTATACCTATTATTATTATGCTTATTCAACTATTACATAATTATTTTTATATTGTTACTACTGTTCCTGCTATTACCACTCTATTACTGTTGCTCTACTACAATTTTTATACTTCTTTTATAGTACTACAATTTTTATACTTCTGTTATACTACTACAATTTTTATACTTCTGTTATACTACTACAATTTTTATACTTCTGTTATACTACTACAATTTTTATACTTCTGTTATACTACTACAATTCTTATACTTCTGTTATACTACTACAATTTTTATACTTCTGTTATACTACTATAATTATTATACTAATATTAAAACATTTCTTATTATTTAAAATAATTATATTATTATTTCGTATTTTTGCGTCTAAAATAAAGAGGAATCTACGCAAATTTGTTATTAGAACATGTATTTCTGATACTATTTGTTTTTAATTATTTCTATATCTACATCTACGAATATATGAAAAAATATATATATATATATGTGTGTGTATGTATGTGTATAAGAATAACCTTTTGCCTTAGTTTTATCTTCTGAGTAGCTATATAACAAATAGCTTATTCGGTTTTTTATTAAATTTATAGAATGCTCTTTGTGATTTTTTAAAGCGGGGGTTTGATTCACATGCATTTTGGAAATATATGTTTTGGAAATGGTCAAAGAAGTAAATATCGGTATAATATTATTGTTGAAATATGATAAAATATTTAAGTCAATGCACTTTTGTAGTATATGAATTATTCTCCCTAATTTCATCGTTCTAAAAATATAAGGCCCTGTATGTTTTAACGTTTCAGCTAATATGTATCTACCTCCCTTGTGGCTATTGTCCGCTGCGGATGGGGAAAAAAAAGAAAAGTTAAAAATTGTTACAAAAATGTAAGAAAAATGTTACAAAAATGTAAGAAAATTGTTACAAAAATGTAAGAAAAATGTTACAAAAATGTAAGAAAATTGTTACAAAAATGTAAGAAAAATGTTACAAAAATGTAAGAAAATTGTTACAAAAATGTAAGAAAATTGTAACAAAATTTTAATAACAATGTATCAAAAATGAAAAAAAAATGTAACAGAAATGGAAAAAAATGAAACAATAATATAAAAAAAATATAACAAAAAAGTGGGTACTAAATGCAAAATGTATACATAAATAAGTACATATCTATGTAAAAAAAAAAGAAAAACTCTACGATTTACTCAAAACTGATTATGTGGTGTTCTATGTATTGTAACTGTAAAAAAGGTGCTTAAGCTTAGATAAGCATAGAGCATATATTGATATATTTTTTCTAGGGCATACTTATGTAACATTTATATAAGATAAATAATGCACATTAACTAGTAATATATATGGTTGTATCGATATATATTTATAATAAAGAGGTGTGCATAAAATAAATACTTAATAAAATAAATGCATCTGACTGAATATTGCATACACGTAATTAGTGAAACCATATCAAATGCAGTAAATAATATTATTTCATTAACAAGAAAAAAAAAAAAAATATATAAATAAAAAAAATAACTAATATATAAAAGAAACTATATACTTTATATCTATATATGTATAAATGAAATTTGTAAGCAATTTGGGAAATTCATGAACAAAATTAAAAAACAAGGTTGTTATAATTTATGAAAAAGAAGCAATTAACGGTATATTTTTATTTATGTATATGTACATATAATTTATTTTTTTTCCACATTCCACGCGTATACGCATATATATATACTTATGTATTGGTGGACATTTATTTATATACGTTTATGAACACAAACGAATAATTACTAATTCTCGTAACACAAATAAAAATGTGTGCATATATATATCCTCGCAGTTAAACTAAGTAAAGATGCAAAAAAAACAACAACAAAAAAAAAAAATAGCATATTTATTTTCTTACGTGACTGAATCCTAAATCTGTCAATTAGGTGAATAAAGATCAATGGAATATACTGGAAAATATTTTCAGTGTCATCGTTAGGGTTGATGAAAAAATCTTTGGATATACCTCTAAGGTATATACAAATGTTTTCATTATTGAAAGATTTTTTAAAAAATATTTTTCCTTTTTTTTCCTCTTTTTCGTAAGAATTAGCTTTATAAATTTCAAATTTTTTGAATTTATCTTCTCTACATATATTTATAAAATTATTATTTAAAACGGGGCACTCAGGAAAATATTTATTAATTTTCCTTTTTATTTCGTTAGCTTCTGGTAAGATTCTTTCATAATATAAATATTTTATAATTAAATAAATTAAATCATTATGTATTTGTTTCATGTCTATAACATTACAATTTTCGTTTTTGTATATCTGTTTATAAATATTTGAACAGTTGCATGCATAACACCTATTTATATTTTTTATGTACATATCTCCGATGCACGACAATTCTCTTGTTATTTTATTATATTTATCATTTATTATACAATTTTTTTTTAATCCTTTTTTGAAATTGCAACTGTTTTTAAGAAATTCAAATTTTTTTGTGTTCCTCGAAAAGTTATTAATTTCAAATGGGGTATTTCTTAGTGCATTCTTTTCATAATAGTCTTTTTCATTTTCATTTTTTGCAAAATATATTTTTTCCTTATTAAATGTATTTAATTTTAATTCCCCATATTTATTTTTTCTTTTGTATATATCGTTATTTTGATTATAAGCATAATTAAAATTTACGTTGTTTGTAGATAGGGGGCTATTATAATTTACCAAGCTTGTGTTAGTACTTTCCCAATTGGATTTGAGTAAGCTATTATCGAAAAAAGTTGTGTTTTCGTAACAGTTATCGCTGTAATTTAAATTTAATGGCATATTGTAATTCTGCACATTTTCATTGTTACTTGTAAGGGCAAATCTTTTATCCCAGGTGTTATATTCCTCGAGGCAGATGGAACTATTCATTTTTTTTTTTTTTTTTTTTATTGTGAAGGGGGATTTACGTTATTGAGAATCCTGATGGGCGATTTGGCTTAAGCACGTGTATATGACTATATGTATGTATATATGTGTATATATATACATACAAACACCTCTGAAGGAGCAATTAAAATTTAAAGCGATATATATTAGGAGGATAAGAGAGATACTAGGGAAGCGAACATATATAAAAAGGACAAATAAAACAGGAGACAAAATAGGGGACACTTATTTTATGTATTGAAAAAATTAGCTAAGTATAAATAATAGGAGGAAAATAAAAAGTATAACTACTCTTATGATTTTATGGTGAAATAACTGTAGATATATTAATAATAAATGTAAATAGAATGAAATACATTAAAAATATTAAATAATTACTCTGTGTTACTATTAAAAATTTGCAACTATTTTGATGAAACAAGAAATATAAAAGGTAAATTTTTTTTTTTTATTATTACATGCAGTCACGGGAGGAAAAAAAAAAAAAAAAAAAAAAAGATGAAAATAAAGGTGTATATATATATATATATATATATATATATATATATATGTATTCGTTTATTTGCATTATAAGTATACTGTCATAAGTACATAAATAAAACGTTGTTGTTTTGTTAATGTAATTGTAATTTACAACGTTTTTTTTTTTTTTTTTTTTTTTAATGTAGAGGTGCATTAACATGTCACATAAGGACTTAACATATGTAACATACTTGGATATAATTATGCAAAAATTTAATATGTTTCATATATAGAAAGGAATTAATAAATAGATAATAAAAATTTTTGTTATTGACAAAAAATAAAAACGGCAAACGTGTAGTAGGAGAAATCATAAAGGTTGCATCCAATGTATGTGCATGTTTATATAGGCACATGAAAGTGCAATAAATAATCATGAAATAAATATGTTGGTAAGAAATTAATTTGTCAAAGAAACGTTAATATTTTTACTTTTTTAGGGATATACATTGCAGCTTATAGATATTCCAATAAAAAAAAAAAATAAAATACTCGCATAAGTTAGGGTATATATAGGGGCTCATGTAAAGACACTAGAATATGTATAAGAATGCTCGTGGGGGCTTATATATGTGCATATGTTTATCGGCGTACACGATTATGTATGCATAGAATAGGTATATCATGTGAATGCAGTACGCAAAAGTAATACTCATATGAATACTTATACAAGAGAATAATTAGTATGGGGAATGTTCACATAATAAATATGAGAGATAAGTAATTATCACAAACGTAAAATAAGAAACGTTCAATGCAAAATTATTTCCCGCTGTGACAAAGATAAAAAAAAAAAAAAAAAAAGTATGGTGCACTAAAGAATATAAAATAGCACTCATAAATAACTGGTGCACTTTCCACTTGTCTCTAAACACTGTTTTCATGAAGCAATTTTCATATAAATTTTTTATAATTAGAATGAAATTATTTTTACAACGGTGCTGTAATATTTTTAATCTTACAACTTTTTGCTCTTATTATAGACAACATAAAAAAAAATTTAATTAAAATGAACAGATAATTTATTTTGGAATAAATAATAATAAAAAAAAAAATTAATATTAAATTAATATTTATTTTGAAATAATAAAATTAAATTTTAAATTATAAATTTGTAATAAATTTTGTGTAAATTTCAATAAAAAAATGTATGACAGAAAAAAACTCAAGTGTTTATTTCTTGTTTGGTTCATTTATGCAGGTTCTAGCACTATTTGGTGACACAACCACATGTAAATATACTTGATAAATAAGAGTGGTTGTATATAAGTGACATGATGTAAAAATTTATAAAAAAATTTTGCTATTAAATGTAGGATGTATTCAGAATAATTGTACCATTCTAAATATATAAAATGCATTTTTTTACGGCTATTTTAAGTAGATATTTTTTTTAATAGACACACTTTTTTTTAATGAATTTTTTTGTTTTTTGATTAATTACCGTGTTAGGAGTTACAGGAATTTATCTTCTTTTATATTCTCTTAATTTTTATAAAGTTTCGTTCTGTTCACCCTCAGGATCTGATCTACAACATCATAAATCTTCATTTTTTGTAGACATTCATAATGTAGAGTCCGTATGTATACTCTCCGTACATTTAGATCGATCTATAAGGTTTGGTTGCACAGAACTGGAAAGGAAACAAATATAATTTCTGTGAGTAATGCCCTTTATCTAAAGAGATGTATGCACAGCATGTAAACCCACTCATTTTAGAGAAATGATTGGAGAGAAAGGAAAAATGGAAAGGAAGGAAAAGGTGAAGAAGGGAAAAGAGAAGGGAAAAAAGAAGGGAAAAGGGAAAGGAAAAGAGAAGGGAAAAGAGAAGGGTAAAGAGAAGGGAAAAAAGAAGGGAAAAAAGAAGGGAAAAGAGAAGGGAAAAAAGAAGGGAAAAAAGAAGGGTAAAGAGAAGGGTAAAGAGAAGGGAAAAGAGAAGGGAAAAGAGAAGGGAAAAAAGAAGGGAAAAAAGAAGGGTAAAGAGAAGGGTAAAGAGAAGGGTAAAGAGAAGGGAAAATAGAAGGGAAAATAGAAGGGAAAATAGAAGGGAAAAGAAGGTAAGAGAAGGGTAAAGAGAAGGGAAAAGAAGGGAAAAAGAGAAAGAGAAGGGTAAAGAGAAGGGTAAAGAGAAGGGAAAATAGAAGGGAAGAAGGGAAATAGAAGGGAAAATAGAAGGGAAAATAGAAGGGAAAAGAGAAGGGAAAAGAGAAGGGAAAAGAGAAGGGAAAAGGGAAGGGAAAAGAAGAAGGGAAAAAAGAAGGGAAAAAGAAGGGAAAGGGAAGGGAAAAGGGAAGGGAAAAGAGAAGGGAAAAGAGAAGGGAAAAGAGAAGGGAAAAGGGAAGGGAAAAGAGAAGGGAAAAAAGAAGGGAAAAAAGAAGGGAAAAGGGAAGGGAAAAGGGAAGGGAAAAGAGAAGGGAAAAGGGAAGGGAAAAGAGAAGGGAAAAAAGAAGGGAAAAAAGAAGGGAAAAGGGAAGGGAAAAGGGAAGGGAAAAGAGAAGGGAAAAAAAAATGGAAACAAAGAGGAAAAAATAAAAGAAAAGCAGAAGGAAAAGGAAATGAAAAGGAAAAAAAAATGAAAAGAATTATTCTTCTTCTACTAGAAGTGTTCTTCTATGGGAAAAAATAAAGAATTTACATTTATTTTCAGTATCCAGATGTGATGGAAAGGTAAAATCTTCTTAGTACAATGAAAGTATATGTACTACATAAAATTATATCACAGACAAGTATAAAAAAAGGGTCTTCTTTAAAATGTATAAAAGTGGTATAATAGAAATATTAGCATAGACATATATACACATATATTTTTATAAGGTATATAATTCCATAAAAAATAGGAAAATACATGTACGGTGGTTTACGCTTTAATTTTAAACACACTGAGAAATATAAATAAGGAATACAGTTTTTAGCGTCACAACATATACTCCAAGAAATAGTACATTTGAAATTTATTAATAATGAAGAGCATACTACAAATATATATTAGAAAAAATGTAATTAAAAAGATTATATAAAGATAGGAGAAAATTGGGTATTTTATAAATATTATATATTCATGGAGAAAAGGAATTTATGATGGAACTACTGTAGAAATGTTTAAAATAAAATAGACAGTTAAGCAAAAATTTGAATGTGGTACATAGAGATGTAAATTTGTATAATTTGAAAATTTGACATAGATATTAAAAAAAAAAAATGATTGAATGAAAATAAAACTCGAAGAACGGGTGAAAGAAATGGGTAAAGAATCAAAAAAAGGGAAAAAACTTGGAAATGAAAAAATAGAAAAATTGGGGAGTAAAAATAGAAAAATGTGGAAATAAAAATGGAAGAATATATATTTAAAAATGGAATAATATATATGTAGAAATGGAAAAATATATATGTAAAAATGGAAATATATATATGTAAAAATGGAAAACTATGTATGTAAAAATGGAAGAATATATATATTTAAAAATGGAAGAATATATATGTAAAAATGGAAAACTATATATGTAAAAATGGAAGACTATGTAAGTAAAAATGGAAGAATATATATGTAAAAATGGAAAACTATATATGTAAAAATGGAAGACTATGTAAGTAAAAATGGAAGAATATATATATTTAAAAATGGAAGAATATATATTTAAAAATGGAAGAATATATATTTAAAAATGGAAGAATGTATATGTAAAAATGGAAAAATATATATGTAAAATGGAAGACTATTTATGTAAAAATGGAAGAATATATATGTAAAAATGGAAGAATATATATGTAAAAATGGAAGAATTATATATGTAAAAATGGAAGAATATATATGTAAAAATGGAAGAATAAACATGGAAAAAATTAAGAATAAAAAAAGGAAATATTAGACAAATAATGTGGCTAATATATGGATAAAAAAAATAGAGAAACCGAAAAAAGAAAAATATGAAACTTGACAGCGAGAAAATTAAAAAATTAGAAAAAAGGGGTACTTTGCTAAAATTTTAAGAGTTACTTTGGTTATTACGTATATTATCCACATAATAAATAATTATAGTACTTTTTTTATCACTATGTTGTTAGGAATAGATATACACGGTCATGCACAAACACATATAAAGAATACGTAAGTTAACAATCGCTTATTCCAAAGAGTTATATATGAGAGACAAAAAACTACATTTCGCGATATAGAACTGGAACTTTATGCGGGAAATAAAAATATATATACTTTTACGTACTTATAGGAAAGAGGAAGAATAAAATTATATGGGTAATAAGAATTATTACAGATTAATGTAAATACAAATGAATATAATGCATTTAAGTAAATTATCAGCTGTAATTAAAATTTCCTTTTTCTCCTTCACTTTCTCTTTCTCTTTCTCTTTCACTTTCGCTTTCTTTTTCTATTTTCCTTTTTTTTTTTTTATAATTTATGAAAAAATGGGAACGACAGAGATTAAATTTTTACTCTAAAGCATAAACATCTTGAGACATATTATAAGAGGTAGATATTATAAACTTATTTTTCGTTAAAAGTTAGAGGAAAAAAAACATGTGTACTACTTAAAAACGCACTGATAATGTTTAGCATCCTACTATCTTGTAGGCATTTTACATATAGAAATGTAGAAATATTTTTTATTTTAGATGATTCCTTAAAAAATAAGAGTTATTTAGACCTAGGTTTGCGTGTTAAATCCCATATGTATATATATATATAATTCCAAAATGGAAAACAAGTTTTTGTATTTACATTATAATGCTGTTTTGCTTAAATAAAAAAAAATGTTCGAGACTAATAATCCTATGTTTGAGTATGCATGAATTCAAATAAATTTTAAAAAGGTATTATATAATAATTTCCTAGTTTTAGGAAGAAAAAAAAAAAAAAAAAAAAAAAAAAGGGAAAAATAAAAAAGTGCACGAATTATGCAAAAAGGGAAAAATGAAAAAGTGCACGAATTATGCAAAAAAAAAAAAAAGTATTATATTAAAAAATACACATAATAATGTGCCCTTCAAGTATCTTATAAATTGTTGTAATCGATATACTTCGAACCTTCACTTATTCCTTTGTAAAAAAAATATAAAAATAAAAATAAAAAAGATAGACATACATATATAAAAATACATATATATATTTATATAAATTTTTGTTATTTTTAACGAATTAAGGAATAAGCACATGGTAATTTGATATTTGGCGAGTTTAGTAAAAATACATTATCCTCAAAATGTAGGCTAGAAAATATGGCAAGTTGCATGTATAAATTAGTACATATGTAAACATATGACAGCAAATTTCGTGTATATTTTACTTTTTCTCCTCTCCACGCATGATAAAAGGATGTTCTCAAGAAAGCTCTGTCGAAAGTAGTCTACATAAGGTTTTAAGGATGTTCTGAATTCTGCATCAACTATACAAAACAAAAAAATATAAAAATCGAATTAAGTTATAGTTTAAAAAATTTTTCTTCAAAGTATACTGATAAATTAAGTATAATTAATATAAAATGAAATTTAAATATTCAACTAATTCTAGAAAAAAAGAAAAAATTTTGTTCAAAAATAATACGATATGTTATACAAGTATAATATATATATAATTTTCAAATGCATCGTTTAGTTATATTTTTTTGATACGTACCATTAGCATTTTGAGGGTCATCAAATTGTGATCTCAGTAATTCTGATATGGAATGTTCACGTAAATGTGTTAGCAAACGTAAAAGTGAATTAACAAAAGGAACATACAAACACATGTAAGTACATATACACATACACATATATATATATATATATATCATAAAAATGACGTGAAAATAAATATTACTTAATGTGGGCACCGTCTGCGGGTTAAAGTTGTTTATATTTTTTATGTTCAAGGGTACACAAACTCGGCCTATTTTTATAAAAAAGTAATAAAAATATATAATGCATAATAGAATAAATTTTCCCAGAACGCATATATTTAATCTGTTTATTAAGGCTGCTAATTTTTTTTTTTCTGATTCCTTAGAAGGATTACCTGTGCCATTGTGAATGCAAAAAGGACTTTTGAGCAAGTGATTAATTTCCTTGCTACAGAAGAAACACATTGTATGTAATAAAAATATAAAATAAAGGACTAGATAATGAGACATTTAATTTAGCTATGTTGCAAATGTTATTATTACCTAACGTTTATATCAAGTCTCGGGTATGTGAAATGAAAAACTATCTCTTTAATGTATGAAGGTATAACAATATTTGGGTTAGTCTCTTTTTTTTTAAAGTAGTTGCTGGGGGTTAAAAAGCCATAAATGTTGCTTAGCTATTAGAACAATTCAAAATTGCATACATGTTTATGTGATTTGAGGCATGCACGCAAAAACATACAGATACACATACACCAATATATATATATATATATATATACATATCTGCGCATACATATTCAACATATGTTTTTACTTATTCAAAAGATTCTACTTTTCGAGCATAAATACTAAATCCACTGACACATTCTTAATTCTTATTATTAATTTTATTACCTTTTCGAAGAGTTCTTTTGAATTAAAATTGTTGTTTTCTATAAATTCTTTGAGTTCATTGATTTTCACACCTTTCAATGGGTCTACGTTCTTCGCGGATGCTGCAAAGACATTCACATTTACATGCATGCTTACATGTATACTTATATACGAAAATATATATCTATGCAAAATTCTAAGTTGCTTTTTTTATTTTGTATTTTTGTTTGCCTAGTATCTGTCAGACTGCATCGTTTTTACAAAATAAATTGACAGAAAAATAAATGACCATGTAAAGAGCTTTATTTATTTTTTTTTTTTACCGTAGGGCAAATAGTCAATTATTTTTTGAACATGAGAGGAGCCTTTTTTGAAAAAGTTCTGCTCTTCCATTAGTACATCAAAATATTTATAACAAATTTCAAATGCTCTCCTAAAAATGTGTAGAAAAAAATAAAATAATTGGACATACTTAGAGTTCACTTGTTCGATTTATATCAGTGCCAGCAGCTATATGCAGTTAAATAGTTATACATATGCACGTATACTTATGCATATTAAAACCTTTTCATTTGATACCATTTTTTTTTTTTTTTGGACTTACTCAATCATTGGGTATTTTTCCTTCCCCCATATGGAAACTTTTTTTTTTTTAGTGTCTGAACCCTGATGAAAAGGTTATAAAAAGAAGACCCAAAAAAAAAAATAAAAATAAAATAAAATAAAATAAACAAATAAATAAATAAATATATATATATATGTGTATATATGTAAATGCACTGTGTTCCATATTAAATTGCTATGTAAGGTCTTTCAGTTGGGTGCTGTTCGCATAAAAATAATAATGACAAGACAAGAAGTGTTTATTTACAATTTTTTCTTATCTTTTTTTTAATTACTGATAATATGTTTAAATAATCCGCCAGAGCAGCTCTAGCGTCGGTCGTGTAGTATCGGCATGACTCATCGCAAACCTGGAGAATGTATTATATCATATTCGGTAACGTACATACATGTATATATGTATATTTTATGCACGCGCATTTGTATATATACAAAGTAACACAATGAAGTATAAATTACATCTTCGAATACATAAAAAAATATGGATGTAAAATTAAAATGATAATCCACAGAAGGTGAATGAAGAGTAATTCTCAGAATTTTATATATAACTCTTTTGTCATTAATTTGAAAAAAGAAAAAGATCTATACCCAGCAATGTATTCCTCTTCTTCCTGAATAAACCCATAAAATATTTTGAAAAGCGAAGTCTTCTCTTAAGGAAGTGTCCAATAGGACTATTGCTACAGTGAGAAATTTCCTGCTCAGTTTAGTATTTCGAAAGGTAAAGATAAAAAGAATTTAAATCATCAATAAGCATAAGCAGATAATCAAGATAATCAAATGAATAGGGAATTTTCAAAGAAATAAAGAATTCCCAAATAAATAAAAATCTTCTTAATAATAACGGCAAGCACGCTTCAAAAAAATCATAATTTTATTGTTACCAGCACAACTTACAAACTTTCTTATCCATACAACACGTTCTTATATCATCATAGTCGTTCATATCAATATCGAATATTAATTCCTACATTAAAATGATGAGAAAAAATAAGAAAAGAAAAAAAAAAGGGATAACGAAAATAAATAAAGAATAAAGGAACAAACGAATAAAGGAGCACTGAATAAAGAATAATGAAAAAGAGTAGAACTTTTAAAGACTTCTTACTTTTTGAACAGGATGAAATAAATCGCCTTTCTGATCTTTTTGGGATACAGGATAATTATAAATTGCTCCTATATCAAATTTAATTGGCACAAAATTTGATAGAAGTTTGTCCTTAAATTCTTCGGCATTGTTGAAAGACTAAAATATATAGAACATGGAAAGTTAAATATACCGAAAAATAAGCCAAAAATAAAGAAAAAATGAATAAAATAAAATAAAATAAAAAAAAGATAAAATTTGCTATTATGAAACTTCTACAAAGCATCTAACGATCAAGAAGTATATTATGATATTTAAAACAAATATAAAACGAGGGGGAATTTTTTGTGTAACTTATGTTATTTTTAATTTATTTTTATTTTATTGTTTTTTTTCTTTTTACCAGCCATCTCATGTAAATTTCTTCTTTTCCTTGATCGCCTTTTTTACATGTAAAGGAGAATTCTCGTTTCGAAAAAAAGTGAGGATCATTTAATCGTGTGTGTTTTCCCTTATTGTCTATATTTTTATAGAGAAAAGATGAAATGCGTGTAAGAGTATAATGGCTTTGGTGGCTTCACAGTGGTGTTATATAATAACATAAAATATGGAGATATTTAAGGTGCTCAAAAATTTAGAGTATTGCGCTTGCTTTATATTTTTACATCATTCTTGTCAGTTCGTAAGTATACATATATATGAGTATACAAAAATGAGTTTTTTTTTTTTTTTTTTTTTGGAATACATTTTATCATTTATATATGTATATCCATATCGTAAAATTGAAAACAGCGGATATAGGAAAATTTAAACAAAATACTATGAAGAATTGCTGAGATTTAATGCACAAATTTGAAAATTTATAAATAATTTATATTTTCCCATGAAATGGGACTTGTTTCCTATTTATTATATTACCATTTTTATAATTTAGCCAGTTATATAAGTCACTTATTGGGCACAAGCTTCCTGTTATAAAGATATATATATGTGTTTGCATACGACTTTATTGTATAATACAAGGAAAAGCCTTGTAATACACATAAATGGGTACACACTGCATATTTATGTAAATAATTCTGTCGTTCCTTTTTTTTTTTTTTTAAATTTTCGTCAATTTTTCTATCCCATTTTTTATAACATGAGTTCATTATGTCACTAACTATAATAAAAAATTAAATCCGTTTCGTTAACTGTGGAGTCCTTGATTTCATCAACAATTTCCATCTTAAATAATAATCTTCATTCAGTTTTATTGAAAAAAAGAGAAGATCAAAAAGCGAAAAATGAATAGTTAAAAACAAAAAAAAAGAAAAGAAAAAATAAAAAAGAGGCTCTTTTTAACTCTCAAATTTTTAAGTTTCTGTTAAACATTACTCATATAAAAGCATATACAAACAAGAGCATTTATATACATGTGTACGTACATGCACATATATATATAAGTATATATATCCATGCGTGAAGAAGGAATAACAAAATTAATTAGAAGCAAAACAAATGGATAATAAAAATTTTGATTTGAAAAAATTCAAGAGACTAATGTAAATTTTAGGACAAAATTTTTTTTGTTTATAATATTATTATGATTCTATGAGAAAATAGACATTCATAATAAAAAAAAAAAAAAAAAGATTACTTGAAATTACTTTTTTTTTTTTTTTTTTTGTACTCTGTAATTTTATCTGTATTTTTTCCCCTATTGCCTTGTATTTTTTAAGCATTCTTTCATTTAATAAATCATTGAAAAGGAAGTTAAATAATAATATCCTCTTCCCAAATGAACAGCCTTTTGTTGCGCCTACAAGTCATCTGTAAGTGAATATATATATATATATATATATAAATATACCTATTTAATCATATGTACATATATACACGTTAAACATGAACATAGAGAAATAAGAAGAATCAAGAACAAAAAAGATAAATAACTCGCATATTACTAATTTAGGAATACATTAATAGCACAGTACATCATTTTTATAAAATTTTATTAAACAAGTGCTGAATGAAAAAAAAAAAAAAAAAAGGTGTAAAAAAATGTATTTCTTTGGGTATGCATATATATATATATATATATATATAATGTACGTCCAAACGTGTATATTATATAAAACAAATAAAAAGTGTGTTTTAATGTTCAATTAAGAGTAATATGCTATATTTTCAACCTTTGCCCTTTTTATTTATTCACCATAAAAGTGTAAAACACAGTAATTATGTTAAAATACCTTAATTTTTGTTAAGTTCAGAATGACATCAAAAATTGAAACTGTTATATGGCAATAATTTTACAAAAGGGTATGCATTTATTGTAGCAATTTTTAATTTTACACAAAGAAAAAAATAGAAAAAAAAAAAAAAATATATATATTTATATAAATATATACATGTACAAGTATACATATACAAGCATAATAACAAAATTTATCCTTTTGAAAAACATAAAATTAAATTATGATGGTATTAAAATTTTTTTCATATGTTTTTATATGTGAAATAAATATACGTAATGAAAAGGTGCCTGGGCTTCTTGCAGTGCGTAGCAAGTGTTAATCCAAAAGGGTAGCTTACAACGTCAAATAATGTTACTACATGTACATATTTCCCCTTTCTAGGAAAAAAGATAAGATTTTTTTTTTATTAATATGTCATAAATACCACAGAATAATAATAGCAAAGGTGAAAATACCTTATTATATTATTGCCTGTCATCAAAGGGAATTAATAGAGAGTACAAGCAGATAACATTTGAAGCACTTTTTTACTTCATTTAATTTTTATTAACTGTTTACAATTTTGTTTTATTTTTCTAATTTATGGTTATAATAAGTAGTATACACATTTAGCATATATATGTGTTCCCTCAATCCTTACTTTTTGCAGAAAACGTATATATATCTCTGTTATTTGTCTGTTCACGAAAATACGCTTTGTAACATGCTAAAAAGATTGACCCTCTTTTTATTAAAAATAGCAGCATCAATTATGTCCGTATATTTTTTAAATTCAGGATCATAACTTAATATTAGTCTATACCTATATTTAACGTCGTCATATAAAGCTTCACTATTGTATATACATGAACAAGTAATTAAATAAGCTACCTGAACAGGCAAGGGAACATCTTGCCTATTTAGGTTTGTTTCAAATTTATTTATAAGATCTAACGCTTGTCGAAACTTATCTAAAACAATTAAACATAAAGTTGTTCTTAAAACAAAAAAATCAAATTCACTGGGATAACCTTCTTTTCTCCACATAGTAATTACATTATATAAAATTTCATTGTCATCTAGGTAAATATAATGATTATGTGCTAAAGCAAATTTTTTATCATCAACGTAAGAATTACCAATAGCTTTATGGAAACCTGCATATCCAAAAATGTGATCATCATTTGTTGACCAAGTTATTGATTTGTTCATAAATTTATATTTCTCATCAGTTGAATTAGGAGGACACTTCTCAAAAATTTCTATTATTTTATTTGCAAAATCCATATTAAACGGTAGTTCATTTTGTATTAGAATGATACAGCACTGATACATTAAATCGCATAATAAAACATACTGTTCTGCTTTGGCAAATTTAGGACAAAAATAAAATATAACATGTATACAACCAGTAAAGTCTTTTTTAAGCAATTTTTTGTTTATAATTGACTTGATTAATTGATGTGCTTCATAATGTTCTCCCTTTTCTATTTTCTCCTTGGCAAGTTTTTCCCGCATTGATTTTCCCATTTTCATCGTTTTTTGTGTGTGTAGGAGAGGGGAATAATATATAAATTGTATGTACGTGCTTACGTATATGTATTATGTATATATAACTGTGTAGTTATTCAGCGTATATGTGCTTAAACCCTCTGTGCGTTTTTTTTTTTACTATATATTGCTCACTTTTAAAATGCCCTTTTTTTTAAACAGCTGGATAACTACTATAATTCTTAATAAGGGGAGATCTTACAGTTTCCTTAACTTTCTTTTTTTACTTTCTTCTTTTCAGTAATATATATAACTTTATTCTTATTATCCCTATTTTTCTTTCTAATTTATATGTTAGTACAGCATTGGACAAATATATATCGCTCCTTTATATAACTTCAAATATTAAACAATGAATAAGCAAAACGTATATTTTTTTTTCCTTTGCTATCTAAATATTTTCGTTCGCAATGGAAGCTGTATTGTTTCATTCAGAATAAAACACTCGAATGCTATATGCTTGGAAATTAAAATGGTACATGAATGCTAAAACAAATGCCATATATGAATATACGTCCAAATACATGCATATATATATATATATATATGTACATATACGCGTAATCATACACTACATTGTGCTCCTTAAACAACTGATGCTCCTCTTTTTTTGTATATTATAACATCAGCTGTATGGCAAAAATTCAACAATGAAACATCCTATGAAATTGGTCAATTATGTTTTAAAAAAAAAAAATATATCAGATATAACAATTTTCCTAATTTTTTCATTTATAATTTATTGCAAACATGTAAAAAAAATTAAAAAAAGCACATATGTAAGAAATGCTCTCTCTTTTTAATCGAGCCTGCATAATTTACTTTGCTCCTTGAACATGTTTTTCAATGTTTTCTAAATAATTTTTAAGAAAAAAATTAATAACTTGCATAATAATATATAAAAACATGTGAAGTTGAATTATTTTAAAAAAAATATATAAATTTAAAAAACAAAAGTGCATTTTTTTTTTTTTTATTTATATATTTTTTTCATTGAAAGATTTGCATTGTGAATTTTAAACTTTTTCATATATATGAAGATTCAATATATGAAAAAAGGCCAAATTTTCGTAGTTGCTATACTGCTACATTAATACATATATATATATATGTATATATGTATGCACCTGTATGTACGTTTGTATAGCGCTTGTAACATATGAAAAAGAAAAGAAATAAAAGTCACCCTTTATATTTATTGAGAAAGACGTTTCCTAAAATTTCATAGGATTAAGTGTTACAGAAGTTGAGATAAATTAATCTAGCCATAAAAGGGAAAAATTACGAATGAAAACAAAATTAAATTGTGCTAAATGAGACATGAGATTTGAATAACGTTACGAACCATCTTTTCATTTTTTTTGGAAAAGCGAAAGTATAGGTAGAAGCAGAAGTAGCAGAGAGGTTAAAAATGGAACATGCTGGATTAGCAAAAAGGAGAAAAAAATATTTGCACAAAGGATTCACATGTTTATATATATATATACATATTTATTATGTGAGAGCTGCACGTACTTTTGTATATTAAAATTGACGGATTACTACAGCAGGATAATGTAACTGTTTCTACATTATTAAGGACAGTTGCATAGTTATAATAATGTATAGGATATTATATATATATATATGTACTTATTTATTTATTTTTTATTTTATTTATATATGTGCATAACTCAATCGTATTTAGGGGAAGACAAACGTGCCTTGTGTACGCAGCTAATTTTAGTTAATCCCTGCATATGTGATACGTAATAAAAAAGGCATGTAACCAATGTTTCTTTTTTTTTTTTTTTCCTCATCATTCTGATCACTCTTTGTGTTGTTTTCTGTTATGTTTAAAAAGAAAAAAGAAAAAGAGTAAGCACAAAACAGAAAGCACGAAAGAGAAAAAGTGCAACATGAACAACATAAACGTCGTATGCTTAGGAGGGGCGAGTGAAGTAGGACGATCATGCGTAATTATCGAAAGTGAGAATACATCAATTATGTTAGACTGCGGAATACACCCTGCCTTTATGGGAATTGGATGTTTACCCATTTATGATGCATATGACATTTCAAAGATAGACTTTTGCCTTATAACACATTTTCATATGGATCATAGTGGGGCCTTGCCATATTTAATTAATAGGACCCGATTTAAAGGAAGGATTTTCATGACTGAGGCAACTAAGAGTATTTGTTATTTACTATGGAAGGATTATTCTCGTATTGAGAAATGCATGAATCTTATTAATAAGAATAAAAGTAGTAAAAATAAAAAAGATCAGGATGATGAAAATACATCTGTTGAATTTGAGAGCGATATAAATATGAACGCGTTATATTCGAGTGATGATAATATAGATGATGAATATTTTAATAAAGTTGATTTATTATATGAAAGTTACAATGGTGATGATAATAGTAACAATGTTTTATATGAGGAAGATGATATAGATAGAACAATGGAATTAATTGAAACAATAAATTTTCATCAAAATTTAGAATTTCCAAATGTGAAATTTACAGCATATAGGGCAGGACATGTTATTGGGGCATGTATGTTTTTAGTTGAGATAAATAATGTGCGTTTTTTATATACAGGTGATTATAGTAGAGAAATAGATAGGCATATACCTATTGCAGAAATCCCCAATATTGATGTTCATGTATTAATATGTGAAGGAACATATGGTATAAAAGTTCATGATAATAGAAAGAAAAGAGAAATTCGTTTTTTAAACATGTTAACAAATATATTAAATAATAAAGGTAAGGTACTTTTACCTGTTTTTGCCTTAGGTAGAGCACAAGAATTATTATTAATATTAGAAGAACATTGGGAGAGTAACAGGTATTTGCAAAAAATTCCTATTTTTTATATCTCTTCTATGGCTACAAAATCGTTGAGTATATATGAAACTTTTATAAATTTATGTGGTGATTTTGTGAAAAATGTAGTTAATGAAGGTAAGAATCCATTCAATTTTAAATATGTCAAATATGCAAAATCTCTTGATTCTATATTAAGCTATTTATATCAAGATAATAATCCTTGCGTTATAATGGCAGCACCTGGTATGTTACAAAATGGGGTATCAAGAAATATTTTCAATATTATAGCATCTGATAATAAAAGTGGAGTGATATTAACAGGATATACAGTTAAAGGAACTTTAGCAGATGAACTAAAAACAGAACCAGAATATGTTACAATTAATGATAAAATTGTTAAAAGGAAATGTCGTTTTGAGCAAATATCTTTTAGTGCTCATTCAGACTTTAATCAAACGAAAACATTTATTGAAAAGTTAAAATGTCCAAATATTATCCTAGTACATGGTTATAGAAATGAACTAAACAGGTTAAGAGATAAATTAATTGAAGAGAAGAAGTATCTATCCGTTTTTACTCCTGAACTATTGCAAAAAGTTTCTTTTCATTTTGAGCATAACGACCATCTCATTTCTTTAGGAAAACTCTCCACGCACATTAAAAAGATCAACAAAAAAATGATAAAATATACTAAATTAAAAAGAGCAAAGGATGGTGAAACTGTGGAGGAGGCAAATGAAGATATAGATGCGGCAGTTGCGCAAGATGCAAAAGCGGAGGGTAATGAAGTAGGAGAAACTGAAAGGTTTCAACAAGTTGGAAATATTACAGAAGAAGAAAACAAAATAAATTCTGTTAAAGTGAGTAGTATTTCAAAAATGGAGGGGAAAAACAATTTAATAACTGCACTTAGTAGCAATGATGCAGAAGGGAAAGGAAAATGTGATAAAGTCAAAGCTTCAAACATAATTTCTGAGGATATAGAAGCAGTTATAATAACAGAACTGAAAACAGTACCAATAATTATTTATCCCAATGATATTAATAAATATACAAATTTAAAAACTGCTTTAATTGATCAGATAATTAATATAAAGTACCCATATAGATTCGATTTGTTATATGATCTTTTGAGTAATGTATATGAAGAAACCCTTATAGATGATAATGTAATATACGTGAAAGATATAAAAATTATTTATTGCAAAGAAGAGAAAATGATAAAAATAAATTGGTTTTCAAGTCCGATTAATGATCTAGTTGCTGATAGTATTAATTTTTTAGTACTTGAATTTTTGGATACGATGGCATCTAATAAAAATTTACCTATTTATGACGATGTGACAGATCAGCATATATATGAAATGATAATCTCGTTTGTTGAGGAAAACTATGCAAACGTTGAAAGGATATCTAAAATAGAAATAAAAAATTTTTTAATGCATAATGGTAACAAGGATGAAATAGAGGGTAAGGAAAGAAAGGACTCATCATTTAATGATAAAAGGAATAATAATAATAATAATAATAGTAATAATGATAATAGTAATAATGATAATAGTAATAATAGTAAAAACAGTAATTATGATAATTCTGAAAGAAGTAAAAATTATGACGAAGAGAGGAGAAATATTGGGCATTGTGAAAATTATGATTGTACTGCTATTAATCAAAGCAAAAGCATGGATAGCTCTTATTTAAGCAACAAGGAACATTTAAAATTTGGAAAAAATTTTAACAGTAGTACTAGAAATTTTCATGCGTATGATAAAGTACTCTTAGATTATATTGCAAAGCATGCTAATTTAGAGCTAAAAAATGATGAAGAAATTGAGGAAATACTGAAATTTGATGTAAAAGATAACAATAACAACGATGTTCAGGTTTTTGTTGATATAGATAATAGGGAAGTCATTTGTAAGGAAGAAAGCATTTTAATAAAAATTAAAGAAATTTTAAGAAACATAGAAGAAGCACTGCTACCCATGTGCTTTTAAATATTCAAAAATCAACATGCGCAAAGATGCAGTTCAGTACGCACATATGTTTATACGTAAACATGTACATATATAGGTATAAATATGCATGTGTGTAGGTACGCTAAAAAAAAAAATTTCATTCTTTCATTTTTTCGTTTTTTCATATATTTTATTTTTCCGTTTTTCTATTTTTCTTTTTTTTTTTTGTGTTAAAACTTTTTTAAAAACAATACAAAATCGACATGCATAAACTTCTAGGAACTACTATACAACTTTTTTAAAAACATTTCGAAATCGTTTAACACATCTATATAATTTATGGCACAACATTTTGTGGCAATGTACTCATTAAGTAAAGCTTACAAACATATATATATATATATATATATATATCATTATACAAGCATACATAAACATATATTTACATGTATATGTATATGTATATATACAAGTTTATAACACGTAAAAGCATGCAATGTAAATATATATAGCTACATAAACACTTTTTATTTTTCCGCTAGAGAAAAAACAAAAATCGGAAGTATGTAATGTTACATCAACAGAAGTTCTAGTATTTTCAGTTCATAAATAAAAATTATTTTTTCTATTTTTGATAACAAAATGAAGTGGCATCAATTTCCATTTTTGGTTTTTTTTATAATATATTAAATATGTTTAATTCCACCAACATAAAAATTTATTTTCTCAAGATGTAAATGAATTAAAACGAACCTGTAGTAGTAGTTATTCTAATATGCTGCATATACGTGCAAGTGCATCTACATGCAAACATTGCATCGTTTTTTATACGCTCCTTTTACCATTAGCTTAAACATGTGTAAACATTATGGAGAAGAATATGGCATAATTTGTTGTAACTGTTTTTAAAACTTAAAGAATACGTGTAAAAACGAAAACAAAAAAACAAAAAAACAAAAAATCAAAAAAACGAAAAAAGGGTAGTTGTTTAAATTACAAAAATTGATAAGGAATAAATGTCTCAAAAAAAAAAAAAAAAAAAAAAGCCAAATAAGAATAAGAATAAATGAATAAGTTCGTTGTTAAAAAATTGCAAATAAAGAATATGGGACAGAAAACTAAAAAAACATGATAATTAAAATTTTTGTTTTCTTTTTAATAATCTCTTGCGTGAAATTATTAAGAATATATACAAATATACACATATTTATAAATGTGCGTGTATACATATAAATGTACATACTCATTTAAATCATAATACAAAAAATCGTAAAACGGATGATAATAAAACAAAAGAAAGACTATAACTAATAATGAAAACAAACTTACAAGCAAACTTCTTTTACATAAAAAAGAAAAGGCTTCATGGCGTTAAGAAACGCATTTAATACTCAAATCAATAATACCAATTATATTTTTCTAAAAGGATAAAAAAAAGAAAATATGGTGTGTTTATATTTGTGTGTGTATATATATATGCTTTTATATCTATGAGAATGGGTTAGCTCTTGTGAAAACAATTACAAGGATTTAGTTAAAAACGAAAGAATGATGAATATAATGGGTTGTACAAAATAACGCAACAAAAGTTTAATATTATAATATATAAAAGGTGGTATAATTTGTACTTTTTTTTTTTTTTTTAATTTTAAATTACTTTTTCATCCATTAAGGAAAACTTTCCATTTGTGTTTCTGCACAAAAATAAAATACATGTACATATATGTAAAATTCAACATTTATTTTGTATTTACGCAGTCATATATATATAGGTACATGCCACATATATAAATGTGCATTTCAAGTTTTGAATTGCAAATGTATACTCTATTCTAAAGACACTTCTTGCAACGAAATAATTTTTCTTCTTTTTTTTAAACAACTCCACGTAAATTTTTGCTTTTTCCTATATATAAAAAAAAATAATTATATTTAAACAAAAGTTACATTTTTTTTTTTATGCATTTATGGTAAGTAATGTGAATTCTTGTTTATTCTTATTTCAATCCTACTACATCGGACAGATTCAATATAACGTATTCTAAAAAAAATATTTTGTCTCTGACAATTTTTTGCATTTTTGTATTGTTTCTCCTAAGGTCAATTAAAAAAAAAAAAAAAAACACACAATCATAATAAGAAGCATGATCAAAGGGACAAAAATATATATATATATATATATATATATATATAATTATAAACACAGTTTTGCATATACAAATAAATGAAAATTTCCCTTTAGTTCGAAGAATTACCTAACATAAAGGATATTAATATTCTTGGTTTTAATAAAACAACTTACAAAATATTCAACTGAAAGGTCTATTTTCATAGACGTATAAAATTTTATATCTTTTATGAAAATTAGCAAGCATCTTTTTACGAAATTCTTTTGTATATTTTTTTCTTTAAAATTGTAAATATCTTTCATATATTCATTTAAATTGTTCAATCTTAAAGAAGGTTTCCACAATGGTTCCTCTAGCTTCATTTTTTTATTTAAAAAAAGACTTTCATGCGATAAAAATTTTATATCATCAGGAGAATGTTCATTTAAAAAGGATAGTTTAAATTTAATATACTTTATTTTGTACTCCTTCTTTATATTAACTAGTAATTTGGAAGCAACCACAAATAAGTCATGATAGGAAAAATCTTTTTTTAATAATTCGATTGCCTTACCTACGCAGTATGTTAGTAAACCTGTGAAGAGGGAAGTACGCAAAAAAAAAGGGGAAAATAGCATTGGTTTTCTATTCGCGAAATGGAGATCATGCATATAAATTTGTAAACATACGCACATATATATACCCATACGTACGGGAACATGCAAGCCTGCAGAAATATACATACTTATTTATATATTCCTGTATATGTCCATGAAAAATGTCTTACCTCTGACGTTATTTTTTATTAAAAATTCAAAATCATTTCTATCTCTGGTATCAGGGGAAAAGAAAAAGATTGAGGGGACTAATGTATTCTTCACTCTTTTGCTTCCCTCCTCTGGTTTGTATAATTCGTGAATTGAGGGTCTTTTAACATTCTCCAGATAAACAGGTTCAACATGCCTATCTCTGACCTTTCCAAAAGTTCTCAACGAATACTTATATTTTTTATTTGTAGGTTGTAAATAGTTACTTTTCGATATTTCCGTCGTATTTATATTTTTATTATACGTAATAGATGTACTTGTAGGAACAAAATATGATGTGTACGTAGTATCAAAAACAATGCATAGCTGTTTTCCTCCTTCTAACTTTTTTATTATATTATATATTTCATTAGAATATATATACTTATTTTTTGAATAATCCTGTGGTAGTAAAGCAAAATTATGGTTTTCTGAAAATTTTGAATCGATAATTTTAATGGAATAACCGCAAAAATAGAAAAATAAAATATCTCCATTATTAGACTTGGTAATAAAATCATATAAATTATTTATTATATTTCTCTTATTAGCTTTTCGTGTTACGAAATTTCTGTAACATAAATTACAATCGTTTAATAATGTTAATTCATTAAATTTAAATGTTCCCATTAAATGATCGCACATATGTATAGTATCATTTTTACATCCTTCTAACAACCCATTATAAATTAATGTAACAACTAAGGCTTTTTTTTTTCCTATATATGGAGATTCTGCTTCGTTAGAGGAACATTTACCCTGCATATTTATTTTATGTTCATTTTCTTTTTTGTTCTTCCCGTAGTTTGTATTTGTTCCTGTATGATACATATTCTTATTATCATATAAATTAAAATGGACACTATCTTTTTTTTTCCTGTGTGCTTTTACATTTTCTTCGAAGTATACATAATCTTTTTGAACCATATTAGTGTTTCTACTATCATTACAATAGTCATTATTATATTCTGACGGGTAAATTATGTTTTTACAGCCATCCACATCCGCTTGGTGAATCATATGAACAATATTACTAGTATTTTTTGAGAAGAAATTTTCTGTTGGTATAGTGTTATCATCCTTATTATACAAAATATCAGCAGTTTTATTTTCATTACATTGCATGGAAGAAATGTATGAATTTTTCATTGTATAATACGACTCTGCTTTATCCGAATAGCTTTTTTCTGATACATCTTCTATATCTTCAATGTCTCCCATGTGTTCTAAATCCTCTTTTTCAGCAAGTTTACGTTTATATTTTTTTAACTGTTCAAATAACTCTTTGTTTTTTGTTAAATTGTTTAAACATTTTAGACAGGTGTTTAGTTCTTTAGAAACCTGAGATTTTAATAATAATATTTCATCAACATCATAGTGTACCTTTTGCAATCTTTCTTCTTTTTTATCATTGTTATATGAATTAATACACATATCCTTTTTATTTTCTATTTTGTTTTTCCTTATCTTATCTATCTCTTTATTACCTGAAATTATGTTCCCATTCTGAAATTTACTATTATTCATAAAATTGTTATTCAAAATAATGTTTTCGTTTATATTATTAAGGAAAACATTATTTTCGTTATTATTACAAACTGGAATATCTTGAAAATTTCTTTTTACATTTAATAAATTATCTTTATCTGCAACTGATATGACAGACTGCATATACCCATTTTGGTTGATATTTAAATTATCCATGTTATATGGATTATTTTTCAATTCATTTTTTAGTAAATTACCAAAAGAAAAGGATTTACCATTATTGCTTGTTTTGTTGTTATATAACATTCCTTCTTTCATTTGTTCCTCCACTCCTTCATTCACTCCTTCATTAACTCCTTCATATTTGCTTATATTACATAAACTATTTAACTTAAGCATAGAGTCCTTGTATTCTGTATGAACATCTTTCATATTATTTTTTGTTATTAATTTAATTATCGGATTATTGTTCGTGCATTTATTTATAATTGTAGAATCACACTCCTTATTCGCATATAACAACTCATGTGTACCATATTTCTGTTCAAGTGGTTCAATATGAGATTTTAATTTTTGTTTTTTTTCATACAAAAATTTATTTAGGGTACAATGTTTCATTAAACTTTTTGTGTTCTCGTTCATTCCATTTACACTACTATGTAGGTATATATTTGTTGGAGAATTTAGTACTCCATGCTCTTTTTCTAATACATGTAAACGCTTTGCATCGTTAATTAAAATATCATCGGTTCGTACCTCGGGAACATTGGAATGATACACACTAACACTACGAAGATGTGGTTTATATATGTTATTCCTATTTTGTATATTGCCATTCGTATTTAATTCCTTATCTATATTGTTATTACTATTATCATTGTGAATATCAATTTTTTCATAGTTATTAATAAATATATCTTCCTTATTGCTATCTTCAGAATTATTGTTTGTTTTAAAAATATTATTTATGTATTTATTTACATTAATAAACGCTAAATTTGCTTCATTTCTGTTTTGCACACTGTTATCACTTTTCGTATTTAATAAAATTTTGGACATTTTTTCTGAATTGTTAATAAAATTATTTTGTATTATTGTGCTATAATTATAAACATTTTGCTTAATATTATTCTTATCGCTGTCATTTAATATATTTATGGAGTTCTTATAAGTGAGTTGTTTCTTGTGCAAATTCGAATCACACTGAAATGTATTTTGTTTTGGTGTTGGATTATTCATTGTATTCAAATATTCGTTGTCAATTTTTTCCGATTCTCTCATATCCTTTAATTTCTTTTGATTCTTTAATGCATTTTCGTCGTTAAAATTGTCCTTGTTGCTGGTGTTATTTGTATGATCGTGTTCAATCAGTCCATTATATTTCGTATTACATCCTTTGTTAAGGTTGATGCCTTTATTTTCACTCATTGCAGGAACGTGCACATTTTGCACATTTTTCTTTTGTGATGCAGAATCTAATTTAATATTTTGACCATTTAGATCGTGAACACCTTTGTTGTTCGACTTGTCATTATATGTAATTTTGTTTTCCACTTTTATACTATTCTCCATTTTTGAATTATTTTTAAGGTTACATTGCTTGTGCGAGGCACCTCCAGTAAACTGATAAACGTTGGTAATAACTTTTTCATGATATTTATGTTTATCGTTAAAAAATAAATTTTTTGACGACACAGCTGTATTTTGAATATTATTATTTTTTGCAGGGGAGACATATTTGCAAAATGGCATATTTGCACTACTCTGTTTTACATTAAAAGTAGCATTACCTCTCACTTGATTCTGGTTCATATAGTCTTTATAACTTTTATGGTAAACATTAGAATGATTCATAGGTTTGTTACAACAACTACCACTACTATTCCTGATGACGTTGTTGAGGTGAAGATAGTTACAATTATTACTGATATCAAAACGTTTTCCTAATTTTATATTACTATCTGTACGATAAATAGCGCTGTTTTTATGAATCGATCTATTGGAATCTTTTTTGAAAATGTATTTGTTTGTTTCGTTTCTTTCTTTGATCTTATTTTGTGCCTTCTTTATATTTTGTGGGAAAATAAAATTATATATTTTATTAAGAGTGTTATTTCCATCACTTTTTGTGTTGGAAGGGTTATAACTATTTATTTTTTTCCCATACGAATTGGAACTTACTATACTTTTATTTATGGATGTATTTCTTATTTCATTTTCAATATTTGGCAAATATTCATATGAACTGAAAGAATTCATCATATTTTTATTTGTTTCTTTTTTTCTATTAAAAAATTTAATTATATTTTTTGTGAATCCTTCCTCCTTATTTTGTACAGATTTTAATAAATGCAACGTGCCATATTTCTGAGTATTGTTTGGTGTAATAAACGATACATTTGGTGAGCCATTCGGATAAGGCAAATGCTTTTTTAATTTAATGTTATCATTACTATAAAAACCGATAGATGGTGTGTTTGCATTAAAATGGTAGGAGTTACTATTACTGTTATTATTATATGAGTAAATGTTATCATACGATGAATTCCTATAATTTTTAAAGTTATTATTATAATTATCTAATGGTATTCGGCTATAATGGTTAAACATGTTATTATTATTATTATTATTATCATTATCAGGAAATATGTTTCTATTCCCATTTGCATCTTGAATGTTGTAGGACGAAAAATTATTTGCATAATTTTTGTTTAGTCCATTTACAATGTAAGAAGAACCTTTATTGTTATTGCAACCGTTTAATAATAATTTCTCCTTAACATTTTCCGTATTGTAATTGTTATGATTTCTATAATTGTTATTATTATAATAATAGGAATTATTTTTATCATTATTATTATTATTACTATTTTTGCTACATTCTTTTTTGACACAATATTGAGTACTATTTAAATGATTAGTATTTTTTAACCTAAGATAGTTGTTATAACTTATGGCATTAATCGCGTTCAAATACTTCTTCGTAGGTACATTGCTATCATTAATTACATTTCTGCCCTTACAAACATTCCTAATAATAGGTGATTCCTCTTTGATTTCATTGTTAAGAAAAACGTTTTGCCTTTCATATTTACTTCTATTTTTAATTTCAGACTTATTAAACACTTCATTCTTATTTGCTGTGTTTTTTTTATCATTTTCAATATCTACAGAAATGTAAAAGAAATAAACAAAGGTCTTTATTTGTAATAATTGTATTTGTGTGCAGTTGTATATTTACATAATATATGCATCGGGAGGGAGTGTTAAAAAAAAAAAATAGGATACATGTAAAATTGACATATTTCCGTAAGTTAATAGACGTCATAGTATTCGAAATCTTTATATAGTTATAAAAAAGGGTTGTAAATAAAACAGTATGATTGTTCAATATGACGAGCTTTAAATTTTTGGTCAAGAAAAAATGATTATGAAAAAATGTTTAAAAAAAAAAGGAAAATAGATACATATCTTCTGGGAGAATAGTTGTCTTCCCATTTTTAGGAGAATATGTCACTCATAAAATACATATATGTATATATGTTGCATCTGTGCACGATTATATGTTCTTATACAAATATGCATTCATATTTATGTACATATAAATTATTACATTTTATGAATTATTATGCTTCAAAAAAAAAAAAAAAATTAAATTAAATTAAATTAAATTACTGCATTAAACTATTCAAAATGTGGACACATTCATACGAAAACAAAAAGTTCACTAAGAGAAAAAGAAATACAAATTTCATGATATGGAAATACTCTCCAAAAAAAAAAAAAAAAAAGCTTAAGTTTGCATAATCTTATATACAAAACGTACACATTGTTTACACAAAATTTTTAACACATAAGAACAATTTTATAAATAAATGAAAAAAGAAAATCTTTATGGATACATATTCCTTGCAAATTTATTAATCATATTTGCTAATTATGTGTTAAGTTACAAAATAAAAAAAAGGAAACTAATGCTCTCCATGTGTAAATAGATACATGTGCGCGTATACATATACATACATATGAATACTTTTAGTAGCAAGTATGATCAGCAAAGCGCAAAAAATAAATTTACATTTCATGAGAAAATGTAACTAGTGTAAAGAGTAAAAAAAAAGGGTAAAAAAAAGGTAAAAAAAAAAAAAGTAAAAAAAAAAGGATAAAAAATGAGTAAAATTTATAAATATTGTAAAAATTGTAAAAAAATGTAAATCATTACACTACCGGATATGTACGTGCATAGAGTAGTGCACTTTAGAAACACAAATCAAAAGTTACACATCCGACAAATTCTCCAATTTCGTTTATATGAGTACATGTACATATACTTACATATGCATATAAAAGCCCACAGATATATTTTACAGAATCATTTTAAAGCTGTACCTTTTATTAATATTCTCCCCTTCGAATCGCACGATATGTTAGCAGTAGATGTTCCACAGTCTTCTTCATTAAATTTTTTGTTTTGGTTGTATATATTTATATTTTCATAAGATGTGTATAACGGGGAGTACATATTTATATTATTCATTTTAATTTTCATTTTCATTTTTGGAATTTCATACAAACAAATATATGGGTATTTCAATTTTGAAACGGCCAAACATTTTCAACGGTACTATATTTTTACAAAAACAATATGTAAGTACATTTGTTGGAATGCATTTTTCCTCATTTGGTATAAATTTATTTGATACAAATACGTTAATGCAATTTATTTATTTGTTTTTTATTTTATTTTATTTTTTTTAACATATATGAATTTAAATAAGTTCAACAGCGCTTTCGTTTAAATGTAACTGTTTTCTGCAAATTGTTTTAAAAGAGAATATAAATATATAACACAAAAAAAAAAAATAAAAATGAATAAATATATAAAGAAAAAAAATGTGTAGTATGTTTTATTATATGTATAAAAGTGATTTTTTTATATGTAAAAAAATAGTAATAAAAAATTTACTGTTTTGTGACACGTACATAAATACATATATATTCATGAATATATATACACAAAAAATATTTATATATATATTTAAATGGTTAACTCAAATTATCTTACTAAAATTTTATTTTGTGAAAACATGACAAACTTTAAAATTTTTGCACTTTGAAATTTTCCAAAAATACACGATTCTGAAAATAACAACGTAATATGAAAAAGGATAAGAATAAAAGTGAAAAAAAAAAGAAGGAACATAAAAATTAGCATCTATGTGTGCACATAAATGAAGTTATATTTTATAAATTTTTATTTTACATAAAAAATAGTACTTTATGGTTATATTTATGATAAACAGAAAATAATGTAGTAGTGTGCACGGATATTATAAGTTTTAAAAAAAATAAGTTATTACGATAAAGCAAAAATATTTTAACCTTATAATACGAATTTACTGAATTTCAAAAATGCATTATTACACAATCACACAGTTACACAATTACGCAGATACGTTACTTCATTATTAAGTAATTTTACAATTATGTATTTATAGAACTACTTAAATACACAATTACAAAATTTCAAAAATATGTAAATGTTTAATTACGAATTTTTTTTTTTTTTTTTTTTTTTTGCACACAAATAATCCTTATTCTTTTAAAATAAAATTTAATATATTTTTTACCGTTACTTTGTTGAATAACTAATTTTAGATGTATGCATGGAATGCATATAATTATGTTAGTATATGATAGTACCTGCACCCCCCCACCTATATATACGTTAAACATAAATATGTCGTCTTTGGACAATATGCTGATATTTTTATTAATCATTCCTTCAGTTATTTTAGGTGTATCAAATCATTTTTTTTTTTACGTTTTTATTTATCAGTAAAGCATTTTATATTTTCAGTAGGAATGATATATTTTATATATCGCTGTTGTTCGGAAAACGTGGAATTAAAATATGGAAATTATTCATGAATTGTTAATTATTTTTTAAAGGTATATTTTTTCAAATTATTGTAAAGCTGCAACAATTAAGAAAATTAAAAATATCATATGAAAGAAAAATTTATAATCTATTATTTTCCACTTACGTTTTAAACTATGCGAGAATAATACACCTATAGTTTATGTTTATGAATAAAATACATTACTGAACTGTGAACAGTGTTTTATACAAGTACGACGTCCTATATTAGGTGAAAAAGATGTTAAATTAATCCTTTTTTGCTTGCACACATTTAACAGGACAAGCGTTTACTCTACCAGAAAAAAAAAGTAAAAATGTTTTACAAAATATTTCCATATATAAATAAATACTATTTATACATCATTTTGTGTATTCATAGTTTCATGAAAATAAGAGAGGACCTTTTTCAGCTATCGTGGGTGTTGCTTTCATAAAACAGATATTAGTCAAAAAGCTCGTAATTTTTTGTTTTTTTTTATGTCTTCTTTTTGTTCATTCATTTTTGAATTTTTCCTTAACTAAATGATTTTTTGGAAGTTGTATTTTTTTCTTTTTTTTTGGTATAAAAAAAGAAAGGAGGACATTATTTTTCTAAAAAATACAGGACATTGGGAACATAAAATACCACCAGTTCGAAGATATATTCATTTCACCTTTTTTATTTAACTTTTATCTTTCTACACGCTAATATGAATTAAGAGCAATTATCAAGCAAAATGAAAAAAATAGAATTAACTTTTAATTCCTAAATTTTTGATCGCAGTACTTTTATTACCTTCTGCAAATACGTAAACAGGTACAAATGTGCGTATACATAGTTACCGTTTTTTTTAAGAGGTGTTTAATTTAAATCTGCTTGAAGCGAAAAAAAGTGTAAAAGAATAAAATTTACAGAAAGGCAAAAACTTTTTCATTGTAAGGGTTCATTTTTATCGTTTTTTTGATCGTTCCTTTATCGCTCTCTTGTTGTTCTTATTTTTTTTATATACATGGCGAATCGTTAAACATTAATGAGTACCTCCAACCTTGCCATGGCTAATGTGTAATATAGAAAAAAAAAGAAATAAAAGAAATTAGGAATAAAACAGTTAAATTTTAAAATAATTTTCATTTTCTACTATATACGTAAAAAGTTTATAAAAGCCAACTAATTTATATTAATTACACAATAAACAGGAACGGAAAAAATTGTTCAATATAAAAATGGTGGAGCAATAATTTATTATACTATTTAGCAATACTTAAACAAAAAAAGCTTTTAAAATGTATAAAATAAAATATTATGCAATATTTAGCAATTGTTCTTTTTAATATATAAAAGATATTTATATATCTTTAATGAAAAAAAGAAAAAAAAACAGCCCAATGGTAGAAGACTACCGATGGGCCAGAAGACTTTGTCGGCTAAGCCTGTGGGGTGGCAAGCTTAGCCCTTTTGGGTAATGTGAGGTTCGAACTCACGACCTCGGGATTATGAGACCCGCGCGCTAACCGACTGCGCCAATTACCCTTAAATATATATTTTTTTTTTTTAATTAATATCATAAAATAAAAATGCTTATGTCAGCTTTTAAAATAATTCATATATTACGCATATAATATATTTATATACATTTATTTTTATAAATTTAAGCATATATTAACAGTTTTTTTTAAATAAATTTTTATAAGTCCTAACTAATCCTCTTTCTTATATATGTAAAGTATGTTTTTCCTATTTATAACTATATTTAAATTAGGTATTTATTGTATACATTTATGTACATCATATTTTAAGCTCACTCTTGTAAAATTAAAAAAAAAAGGGCATTTTCATACACATATTTTTTTAATATCAATTATTAAATTATTAAAAAATTTCTAGTATTTTTTATGTGAAAAGAATAAAAAAATTTTCTTTTCAAATTTCTGTTATGCTTAATTAACCAAAATATTTATTTAGAACTTGAAAGAGGGGCTACATATAACTGTTTATTTTCTTCTTTAAATATTGCTTTACAATATTTAAGAAAAAATAAAAAAAAAATAAAAAAAAACTTATATTTTATATATAGTAGATTTATAAAAATGGAAGGAGCCAATAAATATAAAAACACTCAAAGGATAAACGTAATTGAAATATTTCGTTTAAATATCTACATTTTCAAAATTACATTGGATGAGAAAAGAACACACATAAAAAAACAAATTCTTATAAAAAAATCATTAAAGATATTATATTATACATTTATTTTACATTTAATAAAGAAAAAAAATAAAAATAAAAATAAAGAAAATAAAATAAAAGAATATTATTTTTACCTCGTACATATTTTGCCTTTCTAGAAAAAACCCTAAAATATATATACATATTTATGTATGATTCAAAGAATGACATTCTTTTTACGTATACGCTCTACTTTCAATCTGAATAAAGTATAATATATAATTAATATATTCCTTATACAAAATTATGAATGCATTTAATATTTATATTACTTAACCTATTCTCCCTTTTTAAATCTTACCTTTACATTTTTTGTGCCATGTGTACTTTGTAAGCTTACATGTAATTCATTTCTACATAGTATTGAACAATTTATATTTAAGATTTGATAAAAAGCACAGTTATATTTATAAAACTTTTCTCTGCTTCTTTCACTGCACCCATTAATTTTTTTTTTTTTGGGTTAATAACCACTTAAATACTGCTTATTAAGTCACATATAATTTATTCTCTAGAATATCAGTTGTGATTTTTTTTTTTTTTAGTTTTAATTTTTTTTTTATATATGTATCACTTCATATTAGAATTAATAAAATTGCACCGATGAGTTAGCATGGTTGCTAAGTGTGACTTCAAATCATTTGGCGTAAGTTCTTTGCGCAGAGGTTCGATTCCTCCTTCGGTGCGTATTGATATATAAACAATGATTTGTGTAAAAATGTAGTAATACGTGTACATAATTTTGTATGTTTATTTAATAAAAATGCTCTCATTAATCTTTAAATAAATTTAAATAAATATATGTATAACATGGGGAATTATGATTTTCTATCAAATTAGCGTTAATTTATTTGGCACAAGCACAGACATATAAACGTAGAGAAAATAATGCAAAGGATAACGAGTATTGTAGTAAAAAGAAAACATAGGAAAATTACATTTTTAATAAATATTACATACTTCCTAATTACACTACTGTAATAATGGGATAGAGGCCTACATATATTCTTAAAAAAAGGAATTAATAGTGATACAAACGGTACAAGTGTAGTGATTATTATACGCACACACATATATGTTCACATGCAGACGCATCTACACCCCACATTCTTATATTTATGCATATATATATGTATCGTGATAGATAAAAACACCCTTCTTTATTAACATTTTATTCACATTGATATCTTTTTGTTCCTATAGAATTACAATAAATTACAAATATGTGCGGTTTCATTTTACCTATGATTTTTTTTATTTTTTATTTCGAAAAAAATTAGCTTTTATGAAAAGTAACATGAAATTTATTTTTTAAAGAATGTCTAACATCATCATAATTACAGATAATAGAACCGATAGCAAACTTATATGTGTATTTATGCTTTATATTTAAAAAAAAGGCTTTTGAAATTTATTTTTTTTTTGATCCAGGACAAATGTGAAATGTTTTGCATTATGACATGAATGATCCACATTTTAATTTAAATAGATATAGGAATATTATTTTAGTGGAACGAGGAGTAGTCAGTGTGTTACCTATATATATATAGACAGATAGATAAATAGTTACATACATACGGACTAAAAACTTTTTGAAATAATAAAAATATATATGTGCCTTTAAGCCATATATTTTATTAAGAAAAATTGAACAAGTTATACTGGTTAGATAGTTGGGAAAAAAAATGCATAATTTGGAAATCATTCATAAATAGGAATTTTAAAATATTATCCTTTGAATGGCACCAATTATTTTACTAACAAAAAATATAAAAATGTATAAATAATTGGTGAGAACTTAAAAAAGGAGTAACAAAAAAAAAAAAAAAAATTTTTTTTTATGATCAAGTTATATCTTCCTATTAGGTTTTATTTCTTAGCAACGGAAAAAGTGGTTTATAATAATAAAAAATCTATAACATTATAAAACTGTTTTTCTCTGAGTTCTAAGTATAGTTCTGCGTAGAGTAGTAATATGTATTTATGTGAAGTATACATACATATATATATATGCATATGAATTTTATTTTATTGTTCTCCTTTTTTTTAGAGGCACCACTAAAGCTACAATTAATATGTCTATGATTTATCAACAATTTTAAAAACTTGCGACTTATGGTCTTTGGTACATTAATATTCTTTTTATTTTTTTTAAAGAAGTATTTATCATATCTGTGCTATATACGGTAGTTCTTTCTTTTTTCTAAAAAATTTTACGTGAATGTTTACACACTAATATTTTTTTTATTTTATTATTATATGTTTTTTGTTTTTTTTAAATAAATTTATTAACTTATATTTCTACATTTTAAATATTTATAATAACCTTTTCAGTTTTATTGTAAGTTTTTCACCTTTACTTTATCAAAGTTTTTTCTTTACACAATATCTAACTTAATGTCGTCCATGAAGAATTATTTTTGCTTATAATGCAAGTATATTATTATTAGTTTCCTTTCTTGTGTACCTATTGCCTCTTATGGTAAAAGAAATCAATTGTACATAACTTTCTTCCATCTATTCATCGTTGAACTGGTATAAACTTCATAAGTATGATATGTATATATATAACATTATTTACGAATTTTTCTAAATATTTATGAATGCGTATTATTAAAAAAAAATAAGTAAATAGTAAAGAACAGATATGACCTAGGCCAAAGGATAAACATAACTTAAATATAGACATGCATATAATCTTCGTACAAGCAGAAATACAACTTAAACAACAGAAATGCAACTTGAAAAAAAAAAACGATCTAAACGGAAGCACCAATATGATCTAATTAAAAAAATGAAATTAGTTGCACAATGTGATAATGACTTTTTCGAGGAAATTTATTATATTATATATATTTTTTCATATTGTTCCACATCTGAATTATTATATTGCATGTTTCTATTTCTCCTAAGTTTTAAAGAACATAAAAAGATAAAAATTGATATGTGCATAAAAAATATATGAAATAAATATAGTACATAAAAATAAATTAAAAATGTTGTAAAAAATAGTAGTATATGGTAAATACAGTAATAAAAATTAAAAAAATTTATTATTTAAAATGTTATTAAATAAAAACATTAAAATACAGATAATAATAAAGAACAAAATGGTAAACAAAACAATAATGAAGCAAAAAGAAATATTATTAATAGTGAACACGCAATAAACACACTTCACTAAAATGAAAAATAAAATAAAAAACAAGAAAAAAAAAAAAATTTAAATTTAAATAAATAAATAAATACATATATATATATATATTTATTTATATATATATAATTTTATATTTACTTACTAATATATATATACATATATATATTTATATACTTTTATTTATACATATTTTTATTTATACATATTTGTACTTTTATATATATAAATATATATATTTACGAGAGGAAAACAATATAAAGAAAAGGAAATAAAAAAAGGATAAAGTACAATAAATAATTAATAGCATAAAATTAAAAAAAAAATTATCTAAGAAATTTACAAAATAATAATAGAAATAGTAATAATAACACAGAAATAAATAGAAAACTGCTAACGCACAGACTGGAACATACGAGAAAAATATAATGATATTATTGTACAAAAATAGTTTTCTATATTAAAGAAAATATAATTTTTTTTTTCATTAATGTTTTTGTTTTTCTACTAATTTAGGAAAAGATGAGCGGAACAGAGGTAAAAATGCATCTTTTTAATGAATTCAGCATTTCATATTATAAAACATATACTTGTTTATACATAATGGGTTTACACATTTAGATTCCATGAAGTCGATTTAATGTTTTTATATGATTATTATGCAAGTATAGTTATCGGTTATTTTATTTTCCTTTAATTTTTTTTTTTTTTTTTTTTTTTATGTTTGATATGTATATAATCACTTAACATCTTTGGTTTTCCTTTTTGCTAGTTGTTTAAAAACTTTAAAACATGAATAATAAAGAAGAAACAACAAAATTAATAATTAGGAGAAATATTCGTTGGTGCATACGTATATCTGTGAATATATATGTGTATATGTGTATTTGTGTGCGTGATATATATATATATATATATATATGAATACCTATGTAAGAACACATATGGACGTCTACTCACTTGAATTTGCAGGAATTAAATCCTGATATGCTTGGAGTGTTGAAGTGCGCCTTCGAGGAAGGAGTCAAGGTAAAGAGCGCAGCAGAAGTAGGAAAAAGAGCAGTAGAATATTTTAGAGGAGATGATTTTGTGCATTTTTTAAGCACGAAGAAAGATATGTTAAAGAAAAAGTTTCCAAATTTATTTATTGGGAGAAGTTTAGATGAGATGAAAGATATAGAAGAATTTGCTGAATTATTTATACAACAAGGATATATATATAAAGCTCAATATAAACCAATTAAAGGAATAAATGAAAAGGATGAAAATGGAGTATATAAGAGGCCCAAATGGCCAAAGAGATTAATTATGACTTCAAAACAAAATTTTGATAAAACAAGTTTTTATATTTTAGTGCATGAAAGGAATAAGAAATTACAATATTTTATGTTAGTAATCTTAATATCGATTGTTTTATTATGTTGTATGTTTCCTGTTTGGCCTTTGAAATTAAAATTGGCATTATGGCATTTGTCTGTTGCATTTATAGCTTTAATATCAGTTATAATAGTAGGAAGATTATGTACTTTTATTTTCTTCTGGTTTTTTGGAGTTGATTATTGGATATTTCCAAATTTATTTGATGAAGAATGTAATGTTGTTGAATCGTTTACACCATTTCATTCATGGGTATATAGAAATGATACTTGGATTCTTGTAATTGCTAGAATGTTTACTGCTGTTTTGTTAGCTATAGGTATACATCAACTGGGAAAAACACACTCAATATCAGATATTAGGGATTTTGCAACTCAGTCCTTTATTGATATAATAGAATGGGGAAATAAGAAATTAAGCGATTCTCCTGAAAATGTTTCCATGTATAAATCCATTGGTGCAAAATCAGCATTCGAAAATCAGGCAGAAGATGAGGAAGAAATAGTTTATGATGAGAATGAAGAAAATTATGACTGTCTTAGGAAATGTGGATTTCAAACGTTCGAAGAATTAGTCAGGAAGTGCTTTTTAAAATGTGAATGCATGGAGGTAAGGGCTCATTATATTAATGAAATAATAAATAAAAAAATTGTCGTAATGAATGATGAAATTATGAAAAAGCAACAATATTTATGAAAATATTGCTCCTACTGTTGTAGATTACGAGTTGTCCTATTTTTCAATATGATTATTTTGTTTTACTTTTTAACATTGTTAATTTATTTTTATTATTTTTTTTTTTTTTTAGAAAATTATTAACTCAGATTGTTACAAGAATAAATGTTCCAGAGTAACTAAGGAGGTTTTATATGAGGCATATAAGGAAGTTTGTTTTGGAAAAAAGGAGAATAAAGATTAAGAAAAAATTTTTTGTTTAACTTTTGTGCAATATTTATATTTTGAATACTTCCCATGTTTTCCTAGAAAACTGGGGAAGTAATGTACACACACAAAATAACCGTTTGAATCGATTAAATGTCCATTGATTTTGTTTTTTTCCATTTTTGATTATATATAATCAAATTTATATATTTTCTTTATTAAGAATTAATATGTTATTATATTTGTTTCATTTTATTGTGTTTTGTCATATTTTCTCCATTTTTTTTTTTTTTTTTTATTCCCTTTATCCCTTTATATTCTGTGCATTTCTTTTCTTTTTTTCTTTGCTGCTATTCTACTAAATTCTTTACAAATATATGTAAAGGATTTTTATATACATATGTTAATTTTTTGTATTTTGAAATACAATATGTAAAAATAAACAAGAGTATTTTTTATGGTATTTGTTTTTTTAAATAATTCTTTTAAAGGTTTTTATAACACCGTGATTACTTTGTATCCTTTGAGCATGTTGAAATGCAACTCATTTAATTTTAAAATTATTTCGTCATTGTAAATTTTGTTAATTTTTTCTTATTAAAGGGTGTTACATATATATATATAATATATATATGTACATATGTATTTGCATAAAATATACATGAATTAATGAACAAAATCAACAGAACGAACATGAATTAAAATTATTAAGGGTGTATAAGCCAAGAGAAACAAAAAATATAAGGTAAAAAAAAAAAAAAAAAGCATTTATGAACGCATAAGCGAAGCAATAAATAATAGAATAAACAGTAGAAAAAATGCAACGATAACAATTTTTTTTTGCACATTGAATAAAGCGAGCATATACATATATATATATATATATATGTGTGTAAGATAAAAAACATAAGAAAAAGTAATATTAGAAAACTCCATAACTATTTTTAATAGTTTATGGTACGTAATGTATACTAAAAAAAAAAACGCAGGAGAGGAAAATGAAATTACCAAGAGAAGTAGTTTTTCAAGTAGCAAAAGGTTTTCGAGGGAGAAGCAAAGGATGCTTTAAAATTGCTAGAAGCAGAGCAATGAAGGCATTGCTCTATTCGTATATCATGCGGCGTCAAAGATATAGGCGACTAAGGGTAATTTTAGCTCTTTGTAGGGAAAAATAATAAATATGCATATATATATATATATATATATATATATATACGTGCATACAATTATTTGTATATATGCAGTTGCGTGTGTATATATATAGAGTTACATGTTCATGTATATCGTAATTATGTGCATATATAAAAATTTTTAACTCATGAAGTGTTAAAATTGTTTACTTGTAAGGTTCACTGGATAGCTAGCATAAACAGAGCGTGTAGGGAATGGAAGTTTACCTATTCTCATTTTATGTATAGTTTATTAAATAATAACATTCTTCTAAATAGAAAGAGTTTGTACACCCTATGCTACACAGAACCAGTAAGTTTCAAATGCTTGATAGACGAATCAAAATATATTTTTTTCCAAAGAAAACTCAAGTTTAGAGACATATCACAGCTTTAGCGGGATTTATCAGTTTTTTTTGGGATATTAAATACACATTACCCTATTCAGTCCTTCTGCAGTTATTAATTTTGTACAAAAATATGTATATACATAGATATATATGTATAAGTATTGATATATATCTACACATTTAAGTAAATTCTTAAAATTAGGCAAGTATCTGAAAATGATCCATTAAAATATGAGAAGATAGGTGTTATTACTATTTGAAGAAGGTAAAATTACATGGTATTCGAATTCGTCAAACTTTTTTTAATAAAAATGAATGAATTAATAGAGAGAGTTTTATAAATAATAAAGTTTATCTCCATTTATGCAGAAACATTATATTACACATTTTGAATTTTGCACTTCGCGTTTTTCGTTTTACTTTTTTCAGGAGGCGTTAAAAAAGTTTATTGCATAATTGATGCTGTCAAAAATGTAATCAGTGTAGATTTTAATTTGTTCGCTATTATATTGTGAGTAATTTGTATAATTCCGATTCTGTTCTTGAAAAGATGAAGAAAAAAATTTTCTGAGAGAAAAATGAAATTCATTTTGAAGTATTGAGGAACATAGGTTATTTACTTGATAATTATAATTTTTAGGTGTGTTAAAAAAAAAGTAAAAGCAAAGTTTTTCCTTGTGTAAGTCATCCCACTTTTGTAGCGTAATTTTTTTTTTTTTTCGCTCAAACTCAGAGTGAAGAAAATTTGGATTGTCTTTTTTTTTGTTTTTATTAAGAAACATGTCGGCATTTTTTTCAGTGGAAATGGTTTCTGTGATAGCATCAGTGCTAAAGGAACCACTTGCTTCCTTTTGTTGACTTGTATCAATATTGAGTAGTTTCGCTTTTTTTTTATTTTTAATTAACCGTACATAATTTACAAGAAATACATCATACTTAAAAAATGTTTTATGAAAAAAATAGAATTCCTTTATATAAATGCATAAATAGAATTTATGTAATATGTGTATATTAATCATTAAAGGGTGTAGAAATATGGTGTACTTTATTAATTTTATTAGTTGTTCCAAATGCTTCAACTCGTTTTTTATTTTTTTGTACAAGTTTTTAAATTGTACCGATAAATTATCCTTCTCCTTATTATGGTGAAGTGTTATATATTTATTTACGTCATTCGTATTTAGTATTTTAATAATATCTGTAACTATTACTAACAATTCAGCATACAAGTAGAAATATTTTTTTGTGTGTCTATTTTCGTTTTCATTTTCATTTTTGTTCTTTTCCAATTTATTTAATGTTATATTACTTTTGATACTTTCTTCATTATTGAAACTTTTAAAGTGTTCATATATTTCGTTGAGTACATAAATAAATACGAAATAAATATTTATATCGCTAGATATGCACAATATACACCTTTTAAAGGAATTTTTGTTTTTTAGTAGTAATAAATACAAATGTAAAATAGAGAATTTTATTAGTATTAAAACTTCTTTATTTTTTTTTGTTTTATTACTCGACATAAATATTAAGTTAAACCATATGTTATCATTCTTATCAAAATTAAATAATAAGCTTATTAGTCTTTCATCAAAAAAGGAGTTGAGAAAACAAGAATTAAAAAAAATAATTATATAGTAGATAAGTAAAAGACACGTATCTTTTTTTTTTAGATATTTAATTAGTGTGGTTGCTAATTTTAATATTTCGTTTTTATTATTATCTATAAATATTACTTGATAACTCAGTAATTGTAATATTAATATAATTACGTGATTTTTTCTTTCAATTTCCAATTTTCCTTTATTCACGTTGTTGTCTAAATTATCTATAATATAGTTAATCAGAAAACTTAAAAATTTGCTTTTATTAAATTGTTCACTTAATTTTTTAACACACTCAAAATAGGTAATTCCTTCTTTTTGTTCCTTTTTATTATTACATTTTAAATTACTAATAACATACTGTTTTAAACTTCCCCCGTCTTTTGTAATTTCACCTTCTTCTATCAGATGGAGTGTATTTTGATATAATGAAAAATCAAAGAAGTATGAATTCAAAATGCTTAAATAAAAGTTTAAAATAGTTATACAAATGTATGAGCCTTTTTTATTATTAATTAATTCTTTGAAATATGTGTTAAGTATATCTAAACAATTAAGGGTATTAGAGCAAAATTTATAAAAAGTTAAAACGTCATATAATATAAAACAGCATATGAAATTAAAGAAATAATCTATGTAAATATATGAGAAGTAACCAATTTCTTTACCAAAATTAGTTAAAGATTTTTCATCAAAAAAGTTGATTTTACCTTTAAAATAATTGTTTATGTAAAAATTGAATGCACTGTAAATGCATTCGACAATATTTTTGTTCGTAAAATAGGAAAACTTTTGTAAAAGGACTGAAATATATTTATATTTAAAAATTAATGAAGAAATATTGTTACATGTTTGTATTATTCTGAAGCAATTTATAGTATACAGAAATAGCAATTTCTTATACCGCTTGATTTTTTCAATTAAATTTGTTATTACATATAGGTTCATTTCTGTTATGTCCGTACTTTCCTTATTTATACCGTTCGGTTCGATATTACATGCAGCGGAAATACTGTTTGGATTGAGACTTTGTTCTTCGCCTTCTTCAGCTTCGGAGTTTGCTTTCCCCTTCATTTCAGTCCCCTTTTTTTCTGTATCTTTTTTTTCTACTATTTTTATACATGCCTTTCCAATAGAAGTTTTGTCTGTCCACTTCTTCCCCTTTATCGCTGCTTCACGCTTCCTTTTCCCTTCTTCTCTTATCTTTGATAGAGCTTCTTCTGCACGTGAGTACTTGGAATTTTTGATAGGAGTGAATTTGCTTTTTTTTGTATTAATATTTTCAGTGAGCTCATTTTTATCATTTTGTGGAACAACATACTGTAAAGGATTGTCTCCTGGTAACTTTCGTAAAAATCGATTTAACCCATTTTTCGACCGAACGACTGATAACTTTTTTTTTTTTAAATTATTATTCTTCATGAATTCAGAATATATCATCTGAATGTTTAAAAAATCCGATGTAAATAAGATTGTAAAATGTTCCAGAATATGTCTAACTATTTGCATTAAAATATTTTCTTTTATTTCATAGTTGGATGAGTAATAATCATAAAAAAATAAGAGAAAAAATAATAAAATATTGGTTGTTATTTTGTTTAGAAATAATTTATTATTGTTCTTGTGATCCAAATGAAAATTTTCTATGCTATAATTCGTTTTTATCGCCTCTTCATAATCATTTACTGTATGAGGAAAAGAGCTATTTTTTTTTTTATTTTCCTTTTTAAGATTATATTTATTATTATTTATTATGTATAAAATAAGTAAATAAATATTATTGTTATGAAAAATATTATGAACTACAGTGCTTTTAATATCTTGATCTACATAATATTCTAAATTTTTATTCCAGTTTTGTTTTTTCATATTTATTAGCGTGTCATAATAAACACCTATAGACGTATCATCTATATATAGGGTATTTTCCTCGTAAAACGTATCTTTACTTGTGTTACTAATATATATAATGTTTTGAAAAAAGGATGGAAATGCAAGTACATTTTTTATTTGCGTAAAAAATATATTATAAAGATCATTTAAGTATATATAAATATGGGAAACGAATATATACAACAAATTATGGATCATCATTTCATTTTTTTTTTTCTTTCTGTTTACTTGTTGTTTATTTTTTAAAACATACTTTAAGTATTCCTGTATCATTTCATTAAATTCGTTATAAAATTTTTCATTTTTTGTAAGAATAAGTGATAAGAAGTTTTTGTCTTTAAAACACATGCTAACAATTAGTATGTAATAATAGATCTTATCGTATATACACTCCAAATTTTTTTTTCTTCTTTTTTCTATTAAAAAACAGTTAAGGAAATTGTTCAAATAGAAGTGATTGTCTTGTGTCATATTTTTCATAAAAATGGAATTTTTGTTTGTGCTATATGTTATAGCAAAATTATCATCATCCTTGTTATATCTTCTTCTCATGGAGAGTACTTTTTTTTCTTCTTCTGTCATCATGTAATCATTATTGCATTCTTTTTTTATGATGATGCACTTTTCTTGTCCATCAATAGTTGAATTGTACATGTTGCTATTAAAGCTTTTCGAATGGTTACTTTGGCTATTATCAAAATTATTACAATAGGTCCCATGTTCCTTCCTAACACCTGCATTTTTGCACTCGCTATTTTCAATATACGTTGAATCTGTTTGATGCTTATAAGCATATATTTCATACTTTTGCAAATTATTCATACCTTCACTTTCATTACAAAATAATAATTTTATAAATATTTTTATAAAATACTTTTCTAATAGCTTGGCTTCTTTCAAAATGGAGAAGTTAATGTATATATTTTTTTTACTCAAGAAATAGAAAATACGTTCACATAAAATAATAATATTGTCCTTTTCCTTCCTTTCACAACTTTTTTCTTTTTTAGAGACTCTGTTATCGCAATTATTTAGTGAAAAGAAAAAGGGGAAATTGTCTAAGGTAAAGCTTAAAAATAGTATAATTGATAAAAACAAAATTTTTGTTTCTTCGCAGTTCGGGCAATACAGGTCTATCATATATACGTAATTCGAGTTTAACACACTGTTATTATTGCTGAAGTTGTAGCTGTGGCTGCTTACACTGCTTCGATCGCATTCATGAGGATTTGCACTTTCGTCCTCCTCTGCGCATGTATCTGCCTTGCATCTTTTGAACTTATTTATTGTGTATTCATAAAATAGTTTACAATAATTTTTATAAATATCCTCTTCTTTTAAAATATAGTTGTGTTTATTTATATCATTTTTTATCTCTTTATCTGTACAATCATTTTTTTCAATATTCCCCTGTATATTATTTATATGTACGGTACTAGTATCCTCTTTTGACATTTGTATGTTCTGCATATATATTGTATATTTTAGTATGATAAAATAAATCCTTTTTAAAAATTTGCATATTTCCTTATCCGCCTTGTAGTATTTAAAAAAGTACACTAAAATTGGCTGCTTAGAGTGATACAAATTCCTTATATTTTCTTTCGAATTTTCTTTGGAAATTTCAAATTTTAGAACTTGGAGAATGTATTTGAAAAGAAATAGTAACAGCTGAATATACAAACATTCAACAATTATATCGTTATATATATTACAGAAACTTGTTAATATTTTCATATATCTATTTAAAAAGATGTGTTTAAACATATATAATGTTTTTACATTATTATTATCTGAGATACCCATGATTTGGGTATTTTCTAATTCTATATTTATAACACGACTGTTGCTGTTATCACTGCTTCTACTACTAGTCCTATTCATTTTTTTTTTTTCTTTTTTGACGTTTTTTTCTGCAGATGTATGCTCATCCTTTTCTTGGATCTTCCTCCGTTCATCAGCTTCTTTCTTAATGTTATCAGTGAAAAGTTTATAATCATAATGTGTTAGTATATTAAAATTTATATTTGAAATATGGTTATTTATTGTGTACAAGTTCATAAAGCAGCCTTTTTTCATAATTACATGTAACATGCACATAACATTTTTTAAAAAATATATATCTAATTTAAGATATTCTTTCTCGTGATTTTGAAAAGTAACATTTTCTATATTTATGGTTTTTTCAAATTCATATACATTTACTATGTTAGAATAAATGCCGCTATTTTTGTTTATTTGATTCTTCTTTTTTTTGATTATTCTTTTCGTATATTTAGAAATTATGAAGAAGAGAAAATTAATCAAGGTAGATAAGTTTTTATTTTTGTCTTTTAGTTTTCTATTTTTCTGCTCCTCTTCCTTTAGCATGATAGGGTTTATGCTTTCTTCCGATTCGTTCAGGTTAAAATTTATATCCTGATCATAATTTACACTTTTATAAAAATTCACATCCTGGTCATAATTGGCACCATTAGAAAAATTCATATCTTTGTTATAATATACACCTTTAGAAAATTGCATGTCCTGGTCATAATTATTATAACAGCTGTACTTCATTTTGAGGTAATAATTATCTAGTTTTATAAAATTATATATGAGGTTCAAGCAAAAGCTAGAAATTTTGTTTTTTAAAGTAGATGTAGCAACTGAAATGTATAGAAGCTTGTAAATAAATAGAGACAAGTCTATATCCTTGTTTAATTCACTAATTTTATACTTAACACATTCGTTTTTTTGCAATATTAAATCAATATATAAACATATATCAATCACGTTTAGAAAATGCTCTAGTAATATTAGGTTTTTGTGAATTTTGGTATGTTCATTATTTGCACTGTTTTCTTGCTTGGAACTTAGCATTAATTGATTGTACGTAAAAAATAGTAACTTATGAACATAGGAAAAAATAGTATTATAAACAAAGTTTATTATATACACTATTTCATTGTAATCATTTTCAAAAAGGCAATAAATTTGCTTGGCTTGATGGTCCTCTCTATTGAAAATAACATTATTGTGTATTCTTTTTTTTTCTTTTCTTCTATCATAATTTTTATCCCTTTTTTGCGAATGTTTTTTCTCAGTACTTATATAATTAGAATGATCTGCATTTTGATCTTCTTCCTTATTGCTTTGAGAACTATTTTCTGTATACAAGAACTGCATATAACAATTATTTAGGAAGGAAAATAGATTATTCAAATTATAGATGTACGTGAAATTCATTTCGTCATCTAGACAATCATTTATAGGTGGTAGCTGTTTTAATTGCAATAACAAATTAGTAATATAGGGGGAATAATCTGTTTGTGATATGCTCTTTCTGTCAACTTTTATATTTAAGAAAAGAAAAGAATATATATTTGTAGTTGTGAAAAAAGGAGTATCTAAATTTTCTTTGCATTTATTTCTTCCTTTTAAAATAATGGGAAGATTAATGTGATAAGATATGCTTCCATTATTTAGTGACGTATAATTCAAATTTTTTGTTAAATAGTAATATTTATTAATGAACAGAAAGAAAGACCTAAATATGTTACTGTTATTATAATTTCCAAAAAAGCACATCTGTTTTTCTTTATTATTCACATTTGAATCATGAAATGTGTGCAAATAAGAATATTTTGTAGAAAAAAAAAAGAAAGATCTTAATTTTTTGATATTTAATAAAAAATTATTTGGTTGCAGTGTTTTATATAACCAAAAAGGAATAAAATATATTATTTTATGTTCTATATGAAATGATATTTTATTTAAATTATCAAACGAATTTTCTGTATCATGTTCTATATATTTATTTTTATTCCTGTGTAAATTAAAAAAATTAGTACTATACTTTTTCAGCGCCCAATGTGTTTTCATATAATTATCATTACTAAAATTATTTGTAGTATTTTCTTCTTTGTTATCTATATAATACTTTTTCATATGTTCTATCTTTATTTCATCAATTATAGAATATTCTAAACTAATTGAACTAGGATTTTGCTCAGAATCCATATTTCGATTTAACAAAAATGAGGTATCTTCTTCTGTGTTTTCTTTTTTCTTTCTCTTTTTTCTACTTATTTTATGTTCTAATAGTAGATATGGTTCTAAAAATATTCTGTATTTATTTAGCAGTAATATGTTCTGGTCAAATATTAGGTAAAAGCTTAAGCTAATAGCTAATGCTTTAACAATTTCATTCTCATAGAAAAAAAAACAATACAAATGCGATAGGAAGAAGTATTTTTCCTTGTATATCCTTTTACATATTTTGCTATTTCTATAATTTGTAATGAGAAGTAGAATAATTATTTTTAACACGTAAGCAAATGAATCGATATTACTTAACTTCGTTTGTTCTTTAATTAGAATCTCTTTTATCAATTTTAAGTATAAATGGAAAATTTTCTCATAAATGGAAAAGATTATACTATTCTTCATTTCTTCCTCTTTTCTTCCTTCTTTCACTTCTTTCACTTCTTTTTCTTTTTCTTTTTCTTCTTCTTCGTCTTCGTCTTCGCCTTCGCCTTCCACTTCTTTTCCTTCTGCTTCCTCTCTTTTTTCTTCCCCTTGTGAGGTTCTATATTTGCTGTATTGAACATTTCTTCTTAAAATTACGGATATAATACGATTAAAAAGTTGTGAAGGAAATTCCTCCTTATTAATATCTATATTTGTTAATGACGTTAACAAAACTGTTTCATCGTTCACAACTTGATTAAGCAAAAAGTCGCTTATATAAAGATTTATAATATTTGTGTTAAAGTTCAAGTCACTTGAATATTTAAATGTATTATAAGTTTTACTGTGACTGTCTGTCGTATCCTGTACTTTCCTATTTATATCGCTTTTATAGGTTTGTTCTGGTAGCTTACTACTTATATGTCCTTTATCTCTTAAAAGGTCATGCCCCTTTTTGCAATTATCAATTTCTGTATTCCCGGTAGAACGTAATGTTACAGATTTATTTGATTCATCCTTTAACTTTATTTTGCTGAATTTTATTTTGAATTGGTGATACATTTTCCACATAATTTTAAGCGAAAATGTTCTGCTTTTCTTTTTTCGCTGAAATAGGAAAAAGTATAAATTATGCACATTTAAGAAAACGTTTTGATAAAAATAGATGTTATTAATGACTTGTTCCGTAGTATATTCGTTTTTCTCATTAGTTTGGTTAAAAAATGGGGAAAAATAATTTTCATACAAAAAACTGAAAGAACTGTAAACTGTTTGTTCAAATATTATTATGTATTTCTTCTTGATGAAATGTAAAAGAAGTAACACCTTTGTAAATATTTTAATATTTGATAAGAGGACTTTTTTCTCATTGATATCTTTATGTTTTAATAATTCAAACATGGTAGATATTTTTTTTTTTATATTTTCTAATATAAAAAATGTATAATAATCTCTTAATTCCTTTTTACTATATATACATATTTCATATATCACGTCAACAAATTCGCTTAACTGAAAGGGGGATATGAACTTGTCTGAGGGGTAATTTTTTGTTTCATTAATATTACGATATGATTCGTTGAACATAAGAATGGAATTATTTGAATTAATTCTTTTCCTTGGATGTATTTTATTATTAGAACTATTTAAATCATTGTTTGCGCTATATTCATTATATTTGATAGTTGGGTTGCAATTTGTCCATTTCATTTCATCATGGTTATCAAATTGTACCTCTTCTTCTTTACAATTCTGATGATACTTATTAGTATGTTCTGTTTCTATATTGGTAAAGGCATTTTTCCTAAAATGCTCTTCTCTTCTTTTGATGAAACTTTTTTCATTAAAGAGTAAGGCATCTTGTGTAGTCTCTACATAAGGTGTAAGTAATTCAAGTGGGACCTCACCATCGTGGTCCCCCATTTTACACTTGTAATTATTACCATGACTATATTCTTTTCTTCCATTATTTTCAACAAGCTTTTCATTTATGCCATTGTTATTCATGGTTGTATAAGCATAGCAAGTACTACTATAGTTAATCGTTTTTTCCGTATTTTCTTTTCTCTTTGTATTCATAGAACCGATTGTGTTCTCAGTAATCTTGTCGTAAAGGTGAGTCGGACTTTTCTTTTCTTTGCACAAATTCACTTCGTTATTATATGTGGTCATGTGATTAAAACTTTTTGGATAGCTATTACATAATTTATTATCTTCTTCCTTAAGAAAAATCGTTCTTTCATGATTTATGTTAAAAACAAAATTAAAAAAAAAATATATTATTTCATTATTGTAACTATATATTACGGAAATAATATTATGCAATAGGAGAAGAAAATTTTTAAATAATTCAATAAATTCTGAATTTTTTACTACGTTCTTCTTATTTTCCGAAGGGTAATCAAATGTTAATATGTTCATCTTATTATTGCAATGTTTTAGTTTATCAACAATAAATTGATACATAGAATTGTCTTGCTTATATGGAGTTATATAACTGGAGAAATTATTATATTCAGAAGATATCAAAAGAAAGCTATTAAATAACATATTTAAGTTATTTTCAATTATCACATTTGTTATACTCTGAATAAAGTTGAAGCAAAAATTGACATTCTTCTTTTGCTTCTCATTATGTTTAAAAGATTCATCCATTTGAAAAGTGCTCCATTGTTTGTTGTCGTTTCCTATTTTTTGCAGTAGTACTGGCCAAAATTTTTTTATACTGTCTTCTTTAAAACTTTTATTTCTGTGTTCAACATTTATTGATTGTAATCTATTTAGAGAGTTGTAACATTTAAGAGTCTCATGTGCTTCTGCTTCTTTCAATGATTCAGCAAAGGCAGAACTTGAGTTGTTATTACTGAATGATCCATCACTGTCGTAGGAACAGCTGTTGGCACACATCATGCATGAAGAATAATATTTTTCTAAAAACGTATTTAGTGTTGAATAGCTAGTTGATAAGAAAAAAAAAAAATGGAAAATATTGTTGCTAGTGTTTATGAAGGTGAAAATGTCTAATTGGTTGTTACTGCTTAGTTTGTTGTTGCTTGGAATGTTACTGCTTAGTTTGTTGTTGCTTGGAGTGTTACTGATTAGTTTGTTGTTGCTTGGATTGTTACTGCTTAGTTTGTTGTTGCTTAGCTCGTTACTTCTTAGGTTGTGCTGATTTTCATCTTCATAGTCTGAATTAGTGTTATAAATGAAAAAGAGATTCGACAATGAATAGTAATATAACAGGAAATCATTGTACTCTTTGTAAATTTGATGATCATAAAAAAAAAAGAAAATTTTGAAAAAATACAAAATTTCTATATAGTGCGTATTTAAGTGAATATCAAACAGAAAAAATTTAAACATATTAACTAATTTAATTTTTATTTTTTTCATTAGAATAAATGAAACAGGAGTGTAATTAATATAAAGACAAGTTATTTTTAATATTTCTATTTGTTTTGAGTTGTATTTATAGGTATATCTATGAGAATCACTGAGAAAAATATCAATACTTTCAAATTGATTTTTCTTTAAATCAATGGATAAGAATGAAGAGGAAGAAGAGATATTATTCACATCGTCTATTGCTATGTTTGAAGCAATATAACTACTGCCTGCTTTATCATCTTTTTTTGTTTTTTTATTAAGACAAACATTAAAATTACTCTCTTCAATGAAGTCAATCATAATTTTTAAATGATCATCAATAATTTTTTCTGTTTCATTAAAATAGTGAATTATTATGTTATGCAGAAAATCATATATAACTGTGAAGTTTTCTATGTGAAAATTGAGAGTAGAGCAGTTTTGATTTATTCTATTAATTTTCAAATAGGAAATCTTCAATATTTCTAACATAAAAAGAATTAGGACTTTGAAAAAATATATGCAATTATTTTTCGTTATGAATAAATAATGATACATATCATTTTGGTTTAGTTCTAAAATTGCGTTTTTTCCTGTTGCGTTGAGTAACTTCTTCACATTTTTATTATAATAAAATGAATTTATGTTGTTTATTAATTGAATATTATTTTGTTTTCTTTTACTGGGAAATTCGTGCTTGTCTTGTACATGCATGGGATGATTAATAACCGCAGTTATAGCATTTGATTCATTATTATTTTTATTTTTGCAGAGAAAAAGTAAATAGAAAAGATTTTGATTTAGCTGGAAAAAATAATTATTTATATATATATTGCATATGCTATTACAAAGGCATGCTCCTCTTTTATTTAAATTTATATATAGACTATATATCATGATAAATATAATATACGACAAATTGTTCAGAATATTGTTTATATGATTAAAGTCATTTTCTATTTGTTTATTCTCCATATAAGTTGTATAGATATAATGAATATTATAACTGAGAGTATATAAAAATTTATAATTAAACAACAATATATCTTTATTAAAAATGTATATATACTCATTCAAAATTTTGTTAACCTCTTTATTCATGTATATTAGGTCATCTACACTAATTTTTTTTTTTATTATGTTTATTCCTAGCAATTCAAAATAGTTGAACTTCATCTGCATATAGAAATGTAGTAGTTTCGTTTTGTTAATATAATTGGCGATTTTGTACGATATGTTTTTGTTATATATGTAATTTCTATTTAGATACTCTGAATAACAATCTAACGTATTTGCTTTTTCTTCGTTTTTTTCATCATATTTTTTGGAGGATTTGTGCTCACTTTTGTTTGGTTGTTGCTCTCCAACTTTGAGCTTCGATTTTTCACATAACTCTCCTGTTCCTCTTATATCATTTATATCATTAAAATTTTTTTTGAACACATCAAAACAGTCGAAGAAATTATATAAATAAAAAAATGTGTAATTATTTAATAGTTGTAAATAGTTACTTCCCCTACTATCAGCTTCATCAATAAGAAGAGAAGGTATAGATGATGGTTTATAGTTAAGGCAGTCATATTCTTCTTTTATTTTATTAGCTTTATGTCTTTTATAATTTAATAACAGATAGATGGATTTTTCATTTACTTTATTTTTAACAAAATATAAGGAGTTATAATATGCAAAATCATCGCTTTTTAAATAATTATTTTTCGTAAAAATATTTATATAGTTGTTCTTTTTCATTATTTGATTTATATTTAACAGATCTTTTTCACAAATTTTGTTGTATGTGCTAGTACAAGATGATGTTGTTCTACTGTTACTTAGGTTCTCTTTTTCTTTTTCAGGGAATAAATAGTTTGTGGATTGAAAATTTTGTGCTTCCTCCAACATGGACTCCTTTGTTGAACTAGCATTTTTATTTTCCTCATCTTTTATATTCAAATTGTTTTCACAAATAAGGTTTTTATTTGAATTATTTGTTTTTTTCTTATATTTGTTGTTGTTCTTTTCATTAATTTTACTAAGCACAACTTTTTCATTTGACAAGTTTTTTTTTTTGTTACTTAAATTTTTATAATTTGCACCTGCATCATTTTCGTAAGCAAGTGTATTATTTTCTACATTTATTTTGGATATGTGTCCATTACTATTATATTTTAAAATATCATCATTTTTGTCACAAGAATATAAACGAATTAACTCGTTAAGAATTTTAATAACTTCATTGAATTCGTTGATGTTATTTTCTGCTATAGATTTTTCATAATTTTGGGGGCATAAGTCATCACCTTTTATAACGTTTAACGTTTTTGAACTGCTGCTGGATTTGTATTTTTCTTCATTATTTTTGAAATGAGCTAAAAACTCTTTGAGGAATTTATATATATCTAACTCTTCAAATTTTACTTTTATTTCGTCGTCTTTCTACGTTTTGGCGTTAGCATATATAAGGGGTGGAAATAAAATCACGTGAAGATTGTGTGGCATTAATGCGTGTACAAAGGAGTATGCATTTATATGTATATGCTCATGTATGCATGTATGTATATATGTTTACACGAATTTATGTATGTATGTATGTATGTATGTATGCTTGCATGAATATATGTAGGTATATCTATTTATATGAACATTTTAAATCAGTTAAAAAGTACAAGAATAATGCAGTGAGGTGGTAAACGTTATGCCTACATAAGTTAGATTAAATGAATGGAATAGAGGAGATTGAAATTATAACATAGATATAATATATGGACCTTATATGTGTACCAAAGCATGAAAAATATTGTAAATAAAAGAAATAATTAGTATGAATTTCATAAAAAAAAAAATAAATTATAATAGTCATTAATTAATATAAAACTTCTCAACAATTAGGATTATGCATATATATAAATATATGTCCATATGCACATGTGTATTTTTTTTTATCTATTACTTTTGTAATGTTGAGAACAAATGATAGTACGTCTATTAAATTTTTGAGAGGAATTAACGAATTTCTATCGTTAATATAGTGAAGAATTATATAAAAAAAAAAATTTCTTTTTTTAAAATCTGTTTCATCTATTAAATTTTTTTGGTATTTTTGCATTAACATTATTACTGATCTGTCTCTAATGTCACCTATATGATGCCCTAAAAAAAAAACAATCCAAAAAATTATTGTTATATTTTCGTTTTGTATGGAGTATTATAATTTTTCAATGAAATAGCTTTAAGTAAAGAACTTTAATAATTAGTTTAATCATTTGTTTACTTTTTTTCTTTTTTTTTTTTTTTTAATTTTAGCATCTTTCCCCACTCTCATTTTTTGTTATTTTACTATGTTCTATTTTTGTCTTAAAATTAAGAAGGTTTTAATATAATACCTATTTTCTGTATGAGGTTGCTTAGGTTCTCATCATTCATTTTTTAAACTTATGCATTATAATCATAAGAGAATAGTATAAATGTAATGAAATAATAGTACGCATGCATATATAAAGTTGTATACGATATGTGCAGTTGCAGTGGTAATGACTAAAATTGTTAGACAAAGAAAAGAAAAAAAGAAAATTGGAAAATTATCATTATTAAGCATGTATCTTTTTTATCGGACAAAAGCTTTAAAAACATGAAATATAATGTTCCTCAAAATATTAGAACTCTTCAGTTAGGAGAAAATTATTTCCCATGTCCATAAATTTATTTCAATTTTGCATTTGCCGGAAAATGTATAATAAATACGAATTAAAAAGTACTATACTGAATTTTGTCATAGAATTACAGAAACATTAAGTCGTCAGTTAAAAAGCATTCAGAATTTTAAATCATAAATGGAAAGAGTGCGATTTTCCCCATCCTATTATTCGCAATTTTCATTATTATTTCATTTCGTTTAATTTCATTTTCTTCTTTTTTTTTTTTTTTTTGATGCGTATAAATTTTGCGAAAATAATTTTACATCTTATATGTTATGTAAAAAAAAAAAAAAAAAAGAATACATTAACTCTTTACTATTATTACAAAAGCCTGAAGCTTAAAAAGTAACTTCAACACTGTTTTCAAAAGTATATGAAAATTAAATAAGTTCGCAAGAAGAAAATTACTTCTTTAATTAATGAGAGTAATTACGTTATTGTCTAAAATATATACAATATGATGATATAAAATAATAACAATGATAATATATGTTCCCATTTTGGATGTAAGACATAATGTTAAAACTATTTAATATATAATTTATTGAAGTCTTCAATAACATTCTCACAAATTTTGACTAAATCTTAATTATTTTTATCAAAAACTAGGTATATTTAATGTGTTCCACATTTTAATAGTAAATGTCCGGTTCGTATATCCTGAACGGGCATTCATATTTGAGATTAACATGGTGTTCATGGGGGTTTCAAGAAATGTGTATAGATGTATACTGGTGTATATGTTTATTTTTATTTATTTATCTCAAAAGGTAGAATAATGGAAATTGTGAAACGTTTGCACTCATGAGATAATTTCAAACGATGCAAATTGTATATCTTAAAAAAAAGAAAATATATATATTAACAAAAGTTGGGTAAAACGAACGTTCATATAATTATAAAACTTTTTTAATAAAACATTTTGGAAAAATAAGCGGTTCGCACTTATGTCGTTACTATGATTTATCGTTTGCTGTATTTTTTCAACCAGCTCAAATAATTGCTCATGCGCTCATATAGATATATATTTTTGTATGTATGTAATTTACATCCTTTACTACGTTACTGCGAATTCTTAAAATGATATTTTTTTTTTTGAACCCTTCTTTTTGAGTTATATAAAATTATATTGATCTATAAGGGAATACATTTATTGTCCAAATCGTCAACAGTATATTTAATGATATTTGGGCAGAAAAACTTCGTAAAAATAAAAGTGCGCCTATTATTATTGGGTAATTGAGGTGCCTTATAAACAGATATATATATATATATATATATATATAATTACATCATTACATTTGATCTACTTTTACAAAATGGTAACAGTAGGAACCATTTTACCCTCAATTACCTAAGGTGAAAAAATTAAATAGGTAAAAATCCAAAAAAAGTAGGATGCTAATAATTTTTTTTCTTCTTATCTATTGATATAAATACATGTCTGAGTAAACGAAAAAACAATAATTTAATTGTACATGCTTAAATGATGTTAGAATATGTTATAAAATATGGATTATAACAAAGATTTAAACATTTTTTTTTTTTTTTTTGGGGGCTTGTACATTTTTATATAATTAATAACATACCGATTTACAAACATAATAATTTTGTGTTTATGTAATTTTTTGTAATAGCGATATGTTTTAATTTTGTAATATTCTTTTAATAAAAATGGTGTTATACTTAACATGATAATATACATCAATACAAATAATTAATTTAGTTCGACTTCGAGGAAGGATGTAAAATATATAATGCCCTTCAAATTGTGGAATTATATTGGAGCATGGGTTTAGATGTAAAATAAAATAAAAATAAATTAAAAAAAAAAAATAAAGATTGTAAGATAATAAAGTAAAATAGAGAGAATGATTGAAGATGACATACATATAATTCAAAACGATCCTTTAATTATAGTAGATAAATTTCCTTATACCAAAAAAAAGGACGCTGACACAGGTATAGTAAGAAATATACTACAAATGTATATATGTATATATATGTGTATGTACATTTTATGTATACTATTTAGAAAAGAAAATGTATAAAAGTGAAATAACTGAATTTAAGTTAATGAATATTAGTATATAAATTCAAAGGTATATTTTAATATTATTTCAACAAATTACGAGGTTTTAATTGTAGTAATGAGGAAGAAATTCCTTTGTTATAGACTTTTTCAACTTTATTTGTGTAAAGAGAGAATATCATAAAATAGGCATGTGCAAATGTACACCTAGATACGTGCATATATGCATGTATATGTACCCAAATTTATAAATATATTCCATATGAAGCAAAATTTTTGAAAAAATATCGTAGCATTTCGTTGTTCCTTTAAGCATACTATGTAACGCATATACTGTTGTATATATCTAAACATTTTTCCTTTTATCTGTTTCCTTTAGACAAAAAAGTAAAGAAGAAAGAAATTACGAAGATATATTTCTTAACTCATTTTCATGCTGATCATTATATGAATATTAATAAATATTTTAATGAGAACGTTTTTTCCTCAACTATAACAAAAAAATTATTAACAAATATAATAGGAGTTAATGAAAAATATGTACACAATTTAAAGATTAATAGGAATTACTATCTATTCAATTTTGAAATTGTTTTCATTGATGCTAATCATTGCCCTGGTTCAGTAATTATTTATTTTGAATTTGCTAATGGCACGAAAATTATACACACAGGTGACTTTCGTTATTCGAATGTTCATAGTTTTTTGATAAAAAAGTTGCTATATTACGATACAGCTAATGGAGGAAATGAAGATGATAATAAAGAAAAACCGAATGATATAAAATTAGCGGAACCTAGGAATCATATGTTGTTAACAGAAAGTGCAAGCAAAGAATGTGTATATTGGAATAATAAAAAATATAGTGTTTGTTACGTGAGTGAAAATTTTAATATTTATAATAGTAATACATATATTGTAGATATTGAAGAATTCAGAATAACATATTTAAAGAGTATTGAAGATTTATTAGTGAAACTTGAAAATATGGAGGAAGCTTTTTATTTATATGATTCTATAGAACAAGAAAATTATTTTAATTATTTCATTTTTATAGAATTGTCATTGTATTTTAATCAAAATGAATTAGATATTTTACTGTTATATGACAATGATATGAAACTAAATGATAGTGTAATTATAAATAAGGAAAACATAAAAAACATTCAATTTGTTTCGGGATATCAGAAAAAAGAAGAGTTGTTAAATAATGAAAATTCTAGGAGTATTACCTTTTTAGTGAAAAAGGAATTGATAAAATGCAAGGATAATAACGAAATGCATGATTCTATGTTCAAGAAAGGGATTAAGATTGATAATATAAACCGTGAATACATAGTAATGAAAAGTGAAAAAGATAATAATATAAATGAAACTCAACAGTGTGAAAGTGTGCATACATGTCAACTAGAAAAGATGACAAAAAAGAAGAAAAGAAAATGTATGAATGATACCACTGAAGAGGAAAAAAATGAAATTAGGTCAAATATAGACAAAAAATTTTATCTGAACGAAAAGAAAGAAAATTCTAATTATATAAGGACTATTTACCTTGATACAACATATGCACTGTCTAAAAATAATTTATTTGCTCCACAAATGTATTTGATTAATTTCATTATTTATCTGTGTAGAGACAAAATAAAACGAGATTCTTGTGTTATGGGAACAGAGGAAAACAATAAATCCCGCCTTGCGAGATTAAGAAAAAGGATAAAAGGTACTCAAAAAATTATGGAAGACCTAGAGGGAGAGAATAAGTGCATAATGTACGATGGTGTAGAGAAGAGGGCAGGAAAAGTGGCATCAAAAAATGAAATAGGTCAGAAGAGAGATGAAAAGAAAAATATGTCCTTAAATCATATAAAGTCAAAGGGGAAAAAAACATTATTTTTGTTTGGGACGTATAATTTGGGAAAGGAAAAAATATACTTAAGTGTTTCCGAAGCGTGCAACATGAAAATATATTACAAGAATGAAAAGAAAAGAACGATAATCGAATCCTTCTTAAGTAATAAGAATATTTTAAATAGAATAACAGATAATAAGTTAGAAGCGCAGATTCATATAGTTGATATTAGTTACTCTTTTATATTTCCCAAAATTGAGAATAGTAAATTTAGAAATTTAATAGATGAAGATATTGAAAAAGAATATGACTTTTTTTATTATATCATTCCTACAGGGTGGGTTAAAAAATATTCTTTTTATCGCAAAAATAACATTTCCATCTTTTTAATACCATATAGTGAACATTCAAATTTATCTGAATTAAAAGATTTTGTAAAATCTATTAAACCATGTAATATATTCCCCACTGTGTTTTCTAACCCCAAAGAAAAGATGAAAATATTAAATATCTTTAATCCATATCTTAATTTAAAGAAGGAAGTATACCATTTTTTAAAATTAAATGATGAAAGTTATATAGTCAAAAATAAAAAAATATCAAAAAAAAGTGATAATGGGGAAGAAAAAGAAAAAAAAAATGTAATATGCAAAACGAAGGCTGAAAAAATACTCGTTGATAGAAATCAGCAGAAGTTAACTTTGTATTTTCCCATTACAAAAAGGGAGATAATTAAAAAGGAAAAATAAGTTTTGCATATTTTTTGTTTTTTCGCCTATGGACACATACTTTTTATATTAAACTTATTCTAACAAGGAGCTAAATTTGTGATCAAAATTTCTGTGTTTTGTGCTTTTCAATGTACAAACGTGGATATTTATGTTCATGGATTTATATATATATATATTCATAAACAGGGAAGCGTTTTTTATTTTAAACATTTCGAGTTTTGGTAACCCCCCATTGTATATAAAACCTCTACAAATGAATGCATAACGCGTCATTTTGAATATTATCTTACAGTCGCTTTGGGGGTGACAAGCATTTCTCATTTTTAGTTATCGCAATTTTTTTTTTTTTTGTTTTAATTTGCATTATTTTGATTAACATAATTTTATTTTATTTTTTACTCCTTTTATATTATCTTTTTTATTTTTGTGCAATAATTTTCCTGTGCTAAGAATAGTTTTAAATACGAGCAAATTTTTTGAAAATAAAGCCTAAAAATAAGAAAAAAAACCATGCTTAATATAAAATTGGTATATAAGAAGCACATCTTTGAGTATTTAAATTATGTACCTAATACTTGAGAACTTATGAATTTATTTGTATATGTGTATATATTTAGATATTATAAAAGGGAAAATTTTCAATTTTCAGCTTCAGGAACATAAAAAAGACATCGATATATAAAACATGGAAAAGAAGAAAAAGATAAAAAAAGATAAGTCATCAAAGAAAGATTCAGGAAAAATTAATAAAGTTAATGAAGAATTAAACAAGGAATTTATAAAGACGCCAGAATCAAATGCCAGTAGTAGAACTACATATTTCCAGAATAATGGAGATAACAGTATAACTGACAAAACGACATTAACAGTTATAGATTTTGAAGGCGAAAAAAATGTTACGAAGGATACAAAATGTAAAATAAGTAAATTTCAAAGCGTTAAAAATAAAACAAATAATGCAATTATTTAAATAGCGCTTTGAGAGGATAATCATAAAACGCTAGAAAAAAAATATACGCATATATATGCATATGTATATATATATGGATATGCTTATGCGCATAATATATACCCATATGCATGAATTTATACATGTTATTCTTAATTAAATGTAGATAACTTAAGTAACAAAGTAATGTGCCACGATGGTGAACAGGAAGAGTGCGCAGATTGGAACATAGATGATAGAGATGCCTTGTTTCCTTCTAGTGTATATAATTTAACAAATGTAAAAAATAGTGAAATATTTGAGAGGAATATGCCATTTACGAAGGATGAAAAATCTTGTGAAAAAAGTACATCTTCTACATATCAACATGATAAAGATTACAGTCTAAAAGAGTTCAATAAAAGTAAGCAATTTATAGAAGATATGGAAACATTTAAAAAGAAGAAGAAGAAAATGGATGAAATTATTATGAATATAGGAAATAAAAATGAAAAACATTCAAAAGAAGTAGATACCAACTTAAATATTGAAAAAAAACAAGAAATGAAATCTCCCCTTAGTATAGAAGTAATAGGATATTTATACATTTATAAGCAAGAATTATGTACTATTAGTAATTTTCATAGTATAGGATGTTACATTAAAAAACGTATGTATTACATTCTGTATCAATATGAGACTGCAATTTCCACTTGTGAAATAAGTTGCAAAAAAAGTACTTTGCAAATTTAGTTCTACTCGTTCGTTTTATTTTATTTCTTGTATATTTTTAGTATGCATAATTTTATTTTGTTATATTTTATTTCATTTGCCATATTTAACTAACTTTTTTTTTTTTTTTTATTATTTTCAATTTTCCCATTTCTGAATTATCATGTTTTAGGAAAAAGAAACATTTTCGTATATATTAAAGAAGCAAAAAAAAATTGAAAAATAGTAATTTTAAAAAGCACATTTAAGCATTAAAGAATAAATATATAAGCTTGTAGTGATATGGGGTGATTTTTATAATTCCTTAATTTTTTTTTTTTTTTTTTTTTTTTGGAAAATCAGCAATTTAAGTAATGAAGAAAAAGATAAGTACATGAAGAAGTATATGCTTAAGCTGGAAGAAAAATATAAAAAAAAGAAAGAAGAAGATTTAAGAAAAGAAATAGATGAGAATAAGGAAGAGATAAAAAAGTTTCATGAGAAGGAAAATATGTTCCTTAATTATTTAAAAAACCCAAGATTGAATTTATCAAGAAATGAAGATTTAAATGATTATTTGTCTATTTCTCCGACAACCATAGTAAACTAAAATAAAACCATATTTATGTGTAGCTGGAGTTATACAATAACAGAGAAAAAGGATTGAACAAAGATATTATAATTTGTGCATATGTATATATATGTACACAAGTATACATGCACACTCAAAGACATGCACATACATATAATACCTATGTTGAATTCCATTAAGCATTTTACAGATATAACAAAAGACGAAACACTAACGAAAGATTTATTAATTACCAACAAGAGCAGTACTCTACTGCACATTATTATAATACCCCCAGCATCAAAACATTTTTACATAAAAGATATAATTAATGTGTTTAATAAGAATGAGGAGAATTCTAAAAATAATTTAAATAATCTAATAGCTCCTGGACATTCCTTAAAGGTAAAAGGGGGAGAATTACATATCAACTAAGTAAATTGCATCACTGAACAAATTAAATACATAACTTTTATTATTTTTATTTTTTTTTTGTTAATTTGTTTTATTTTACGTATTATTTATTTTGAACTTCTAAGATTAAAGTATGCTTTAATGTTTTCACCCTCAACCAACAAGAAGATCAAATAAAATTACTATCGGAAGCAGGATATAAAACAGTAGATGTACAGATAATGAAAAAAGATAAAATAAAAAAAATAATAAAATAATAAAAATAATAATTAAAATAAACTAATTAAAATGAGCAATTTTAATATTATATAATTATAATGCAGTCATATAGGAACTGTGTCTTGCGTGCAGTATGAATATATAGCTCTTACATTTATAAAGGGACACGTACTCACGCGCATCATCGAACAAATTTTTTATAGATAAAAGCGTTTCAATCAATGCCAAAAATTAAATTTGATAAAGTTTTAAATTTTGGCCCTACTCGACCCAATGAGAGGAAAAAAAAATCGTAACAAACTTATTTTAATAAAAGAAAAAAAAAACAATAGAAAGAAGCTTTTCGGGTTGTTCTTCCGTTTTTTATTTGTCCACGTGTCTAATAGTTCAATTGTTCTTTGGTTTAATTGTTCATACTCCTATTTTTTCATACGCATATTTGTTCTGTTATTTTTATCTTTCCCCTCTTCGAAGACTTTTAATTAAAAATGAAGGCAAGGAAGTCAACATTTTAATATTACCTAAGAAGCTATTTAGATTTTATGAAGAAAAGGAAAAAATAGAGAAAGAAGAAAATATTATAAATTTGCTGATAAAGAAAACAGAAGATTCACAAGAAATAAAGGAAATAAAAGAAAATGAAGACACTTACCATACATATAATAATGTAAAAAGCTACTCATATAATTTCCTCTTCATATACAAAAAAATAGTTAACAATTTTGAGAACTTATATTTCGAAAATGTACTACAAGATTCTTATTATTTTAAATTGAAAAATTCAGAAGAACAAAATGTCTCTTTTGCGTTCAAGTAAAAATGAGAATATACAATGCATGCATTCTTCGTATCTTTGTTGTCGTAGCGCATATATATATGTGTATATACTCATACCATGTTCACGTATTTTCGTTCACCATAGAAGCAACAAAATAGGTATATATGAGAAAGACTACATTATCGTAACAGACATCGAATGCAATTTCGACGAATTAGAAGATAAAGGAAAATACGATTTCATTAACTGTGGAAAACTAAACGTTTTTCAATTTTGTATTAAAGCTATGGTTGAGCCTCTATTGTTAAATTTACTACACATAAATAAAGATATAGCAGGTATTTTTGCATAAAATTTTTTTATTTGATTTTTTTAGAAAAAAAAAAATAGTAAATTAGTAAAATAATAAAATACATGCTTTTACTTCAATTTATTTAGAGAACCTTTATGAGTATAAATTATTAGAATATATAAAGAATAAAAAAAAGGACAAACTAAGTTATTTTTTTTATAGCAATTCGTTGAATTCTTTTAAATATCCTGATATTCAAGTATGAATTTGTTCTTTTTTTTATACTCTGAATGTAGAAATTTCTTTTATCTTCTTGATTTTGTTATTGTTTGTTCAATGGAATGTCTTCTCAATTGATTTTTTTTTTTTTTAATTATACCCTTTTCCCTTTATATTATTTTTGTTTTCTCCCCCCCTATTCCTTTTTAAGGTTAACAGTGGATACAGCTTCGCCGAAATAGAGATTATAAACAATGGACTAATTGAGGTAGAAATATCCTGTGACATATACATAAAAGAAAATGATGTTAAGGAGGGAAAGCAATTTGTTTTAGATAAAGAAAATAAAGGATCATACAACTACGATGAATTGTTTGATGTGACTTTTCCATGTTGTTTATATGATAATATGTCCAAAGGAACTTGCGAGGTGAAAGAATCAAGGAATGACGAAGGAAAGAACAAGGGAAACAAGGGAAACAAGAAAAAGATGAAGAAGAAAGGAAAATATACATGTCCAATATATGTATATCCTCGAAGTTTTGTATTATCCTATAAAAAGAGAAAAAGAATATATGTTATTTTTAAGCCACAAGAAAAACATGAAAATTATAAAAATTATTATTTTATTTTAATTCTAAAAAATTTAACCAAGGGATCAGATGTAGATATAGAAGATTTGTTAGAAATACATAAAAACAGGAAAGAAATAAATGGTGGCTTTCCTCTAGTTTGTATTAATGAGAATAAATTGATAAAAAATAAAAAATGGAACAAATTATTTGGAAATAATATTTCTAATTATGAAAATACATCTTCATCATATAGTGATGCCTATTCAAGTTATTCTGAACTAAGTGAAGAAAGTCTAAAAAAAAAACAAAAAAAAAAAAAAAAGTTATTTTAACAAGAAAAATAAGAAAAGAAAATTTATAAGTCTATACATGAATTTATACGCTAATATAATTAAACCAAGTATTTATTTAAAGATGAAAAAGTTATCAGAATGTTTTTTGTTGAACCCCCTTCATTTGTATAAAACTAGTTTTACTATAAAAAATCAGAATAACTTTTATGTTAATTACTACTTTGAGAATTTAATTAATTTGAATGATTCATCAAACTGCGATAAAGACATTTTACTATATCAAAATGAGACAAAAAATTTTAAAGAAGAGAATAAGAAAAGGATGTTGAAAAATATGGAAGAAAAAACTTCTCTTCATGCAAATGAAATAGATCAGAATGATGAAAATAATGATAATGACATAACAAGTAAAAAAAAAAAGCTTAACGACCTTTCGAATGACATAAAAGAGGATTGTATATGTTATTATGATTATTTTAGTTTATTAAATGATATAAAATTAATGAAAAATGAAAGAAAAAGTAATAACAACAAAGGAAAAGAAAACGTTAACGAAGGTGGACCGAATAGTAGTACATATAACACTGAAGTAGAAAAAAACAAGGTAAATTATAAAAAAAGTATGGTAGCTATAGGAGTAGACCCAGTAGTAGATAAGAAGAACTTGAAATTTGGGAGAAATAAAGAAGAAATAAATGTACCTGTGGAAAATGAATGTTATTATAATTTAAACAAAAAACTCATAAAATATTTTTATGAAAAAGGAAATAGTGATAGTGTTAGAGTATATGTGATGGTGAAAAACTCTGTCAATAAGGAGCTAAAAAAAGGGACATTGAAAAATGTGAAAAATGAAAGAAATGAAAAAAATTTAGAAATTGCAGCAAATTTGCAAAATGCACAAAATGAACGAAGAGAAAAGGACCAAAATAGGAATGAAAAGGTTGATGGAAGACATAAGGGAATTCTCAAAATTGAAAAAGGGGAATACTGCTTGAAACCACAGGAGAAAAAAAAAATTACTTTGTATTTTTTAGTAAACAAATATGGCTATCACGAAATAAAAATGAACATAATTTTTTATATGGGTAATTATAAAATAAAAAAGAAAGTAAAAGGAAGCATATTAACTAAATGCAAAGGGGTGAATATTGATAAAGAAAGTCTTGTCTTCAAAAATAGTTATTCGCATTATTGTTTTTATAATGTAATAAAGATAAACAATTTAGATAAAGATTTAAAATTAATAAACATTAGTGATTTTGGTAATAACAAATATGGTTTTATATCTTTATATATTCTTTATTTGTATGCCTTTAAGTATAAGGGGAAAAAACAGAATAACATAATAAAGTGTACAGACCTACTAAATAACTTCAAAACAAATTTTTACAACTTTTTGGAAAATGAATTAGATAAGAACCACATTAAAAAAAAGAATAATTTGTATAATTGTATTATTTGTAAATGTTTTTTTAAATACGATAGTTGCATTGATTGTTTTAAAAGTATGTTTTCGAATTGCAATGATAGGAAACCTCATTTCTATTATTTCAACAAAGAAAAATATATAGTACAAGATTTGGAAAAATTTAATAATATAGAACAAGAATCATTTAATGAAGTTCATTTTAATAAATATTTTAAAAACATTTATAAATATCACAGAAATAAAAATGTGTATATACATAATAGCGATATAGAATATAAGACTCATTTTGTTGTATACCCTTCGAGCCTACTATTGCTCCCATTGAGAGAAACCTTTTTCCTCTTTTTTTTCTTTTTCTCTCATGTAGGAAGTATAAGCCTACATCTTAACGTAATGACATACGAAATAGGCAATATGTAATATGCAACATGTAGCACTAAGCACGTATCGCGTATCATATATAGCGCTATAAATAATAAAATAATAGGAATAAGAATTTAACATATAGCAAAATGCACAAATGAATAAAAAGGAAACACAGTCAAAAATGAAGCTGTAAAATGTTAAGGCAATACTAGTACATCATTTTGACAAAATCCAACTAATTCTTAATCGTGTTGGTGTGGATGCAATTTTTATTGTTATTTTATTTTTTTTTTTTCTATTTTTAATTTCCTTTTAGGTGAACTGGAATGCATTTAAGAAAAATATTTTAATAGAAGGAGAAAGCAAAAACCAGAATATAATAATAAAGTGTGAAAAGAAAGGTCATGGTGAAAAGTCTGATATGAAAAAAGAGAAGAAGAGAAAGAAAGAAATTGACGAAAAGGGGGAAGAATATTATATCGGAATATGTAGTGATGTTTTATACTTAAATGTGGAGAATTTAAATGAACTTGAAATTTCTTATCACTTTTGTGAAGAGGAAAACAATACATTTGAGTACAATTATCATAAAAAGAAATATGTATTAATTAATAATTGTGACCCGGAATTGACATACTACTACAAAGATTTTGATTCCTTTATGAAAATTAATAGTATAAAAAATGTTTCATTAGAGTATTGTTCAGGAGGTAAAAGAAGAACATATGATAAAAAATGTTATCAGACTAATCAAAAGAGTAAAGCAGAAGTTGTTCAGAATGATAGTTATGTAAACGAAGAAGGTAGTAAAAAAAATGTAATTCATGGATGCATTATCATGTCTGATCCTAATATAAATAAAATAAAGGGAAAAGAAAGTAAAAAACACGAATTTAGGTTATTGATATTTCATGACGATGATGTTACTATAAACAAAAATTTCATAAAATTAAAGTTCTCCATAAATTTAAAATATTTTGAATATCGTGAAATTATAAAAGTGAATTCACGCTTTTATGTACATACATTTGACTTTATTTTAATAAATGAAAACAATTTATTGTTATCTTTATTTAACTATATGAAAAAGGCTATGTGCGACTCGAAATCTAGGGAAATGGGAAACACATGTGCTGATGATGAAAAAAACATATATTTAAGAGAAATAGCGGAAAAAGTGGGAGAAGTAGAAAGTAAAGACATTTCTGAATCATTTGTGAATGAAATGATGGAAGAATTAAATTTTATAAAAGTGGTAGATGATAAGAATATATCTAGTAGTAGTAATAAAACGATAACAGAAAATTTTAAAGAAATAAACAAATTTTTTAACATTAATTTGGATGAAAATATTTTAAAAAAATTTGGAAGTTTTATTAACCAAATGAGGTCAGAATTCGCTGAAAATATGGAATTCTGTAAAAAAATAAAAACAAATAGGGAACGCAACTTAAGTAATGAAATTGAAAACTTTGGAGGAGATACAAATGACAGAGTAACGGAATATAAAAGTTATGGTTGCGAAGTGACTATTGATGAGTCAGCTTTTATTGTTAATGACAATAGTGGTGGTAATAATAATGAGAGTGATACAGAAAAATTGATAAATCAAAAGATATCAAAACTTATATGGGTACACACCCTCCTACAGCGCTTAAGCAATAACATAGGTTGTGATTTTATCGATTTCGTAAAGAGGAATAAATGCGAACTGCACTACAACTATGAAAAAGGGGACGCTATAATCGAAGAAGCAGAAGCAGAAGTGGAAGTGGAAGTGGAAGAAGAAGAAGAAGAAGAAGTGAAAGATATAGATGCAGTTAAAAATGAAAAGGGAAAAAAAAAAGTAAAGGAAAAGGGGAAGAAAAAGAAAAAAGAAAAAGAGAAGGAAAAGGAAAAGGTAGCGGGAAAAGGTACACACAGTGGTACCATAAATTTGTATAAAAACTACTATTACGACGTAAAAAACGAAAGTGACATCATATATATAATTATAAGTAACAAAAATAAATATAATTTAAACTTGAGTTTGAGTTCTAATAATTACATAAACGATACTATAAACGAAATATTTCATTACAGCATAAACAGTTTAATTACAAATAAGGAATGGAATGGAATTTCTGATTTTATCAATGATTATAAGTTAAATAAAAAAGAGTGTATAAGTTGTAAGAACATAAACTTGGAGAAATTAAATTATGAGAATTACAATAAACTAAAGCACATAATTGCTAAATATAAAGACAAAAACGAAGACTATTATTATAATTACTTGAACAAAATATTAAATGAAAAGAATGAATATTGTTTAAACTTAAAAAATAATTTCTCCTTAGATTTTTTCCCCTTTGATAGTATTGTAAATTCTATGAAAAGTTCATTTATAAAACTTTATATACACACGGACAACATTAATTTATACACGGATAAAATAACATTGAACTTAAGCAAACGTGAAAGCATTTGTAAAATATCCATTATTTCACAGATAAAATCATTACATTTATTAAGTCATCATAAAATTACAAAAAGAGGTGATGCATGTATATTTATTAACTCTATTTTCGTAAATAAGGAAATTTTAAAAAAATATGAGGAATTAAGCAAACATGAAAGAAGTGAAGAAGTAGAAAAAATATGTAAATGTTTTTATGAAATATTAAAACCATTTGAAATTACAATATTTAATTCGTGCAATTTGAGGAAAAGCATTACATGGAACTTTAATAAAATTTCCTACTTTTGCAATAAAAAGAATAGAAGCGTAAAACAGGACACAGGAGTTGCGGAAGTTGAAGAATTTGAAGGAGCTGAAGAAGTTAATCAGGTTAAACTAGGAAAAGTCGCACGAAAAGAATACAAGAAAGGAGGGGGAAGCAACATAAGTCCTAATGGAAAATACACAAATATAAATAGTGATGTAACTAGGGAAAACATGTCCTGTTCTTCTGAAAGCACGGATATTACTGATGAGAATTGTGAAATAAGAATTGAGAATTCGAGTAACTATATGAATAAAAAGGAGAAAAAAAAAGTGAAAATACATTTGGAAAATATATTACATAAAGAAGGGAATCATTTGTATAGAGTCATCTGTAGTTACAATTATCTTCATCATATTGACACAAATAATGAAATTAAAAATAAGTCATCTTGTAATATTTTAAATGAAGGTTTAAGAGGGCAATTATCTCTTCATTTTTATTTATCTATAAATATTGAGAAACCTAGAATAATGCTATTATGCAACAGTAAAATGTAATGAAAAAAGAAAAATTTAATAAATATAGGAACGTATAAGTGAAGGATGTACATATAAAAAGGGCAAATAAATAAATAAATTAATATATATATATATATATATGTATGTATGTACATGTACATGTAGATAGGAGAATAAACCAACAGACAAAGAATAAGCAGCGATAAGCTCAAAAGAATAATTAGCAGTTTTACAAAATAGTTATGCAAAGAAAGTAATCCTTACAAGTGAATTGTATATATTATCGTTATTTCATATTTTTTTTCTCTTTACTATTTTTTTGTTTCTGCGCAGTTCTCATGATAAAAGAGTAAAATTTGATTTCAATTATTTCAACAAAAAGGCTTACAAAAGAATTGACAAAATGTATAAAAATCAGGCTATTAATGACATATTATATGAAGATGTTAACAAAATAAATGCATATTTTGATCAAACATTTTTGAAAAACAAAAAATTGAGTTTATATTTTATAAATCAACAAGATATACATCTTTATACGTACATATACATGAAAAAATTTTTTGAGATAAAAAATATTTATATAGATTTTGAAGAATTTGATCATTCAAATACTAGAATAGTAAGATATATACTTGTAATTATGAATGACTATTTGCTTTATATATAGCATATACGATTTTATCTGACATAGCTAGCGGTTCTTATTTTACATTTATAATTTTTTTTGTTTATCTAGGGGTTTAGAATGTCGTAACGTGCATACACACATACGTAAACATGAACATATATATATATATATATATATATATATTTGTATATATGTATACACATCTGCAGAATTCAGCAAGTGATTGCACTTTATCATTATTATTATATATATTTTTTTTCCAGTATCACATAAAAAGTAAAAGCCGAGTGTGCATAAACTTAGAAATAAATGAATTGAAGTTTAAAAATGAGATAAAAAATAACACTAATCATAATATGTCCTTGACAAATAAATTAGATAAGAAATACATATACGAGGATTTTTTAACATTTCAGTATTTAACAAGTAAAAATCAGCAAATGTTTTGTATTGAGTGTCATTACAATGTATCCTTTTTAATTATGAAGGAGAATATGCACATATTTCAAGAATTTAATTACTTAAATAGAAAAAACCAAAAAATGGAACACTGTAAAGAGCTAAATGAGATTGAGAATAATATTTGCGATAAAATAAAAAGGGGAAGAATGATATATAATGAAATTGAAATGAGAAACAATGTATACTTTGTTTATTTTAGATTTCATGAATTAAAAATGTATAAATTTTGTCTGTTTTTATTTAACACGACAAAAATTCCTGCCATCTGGGCTGTAAAAGAGGAGGATTCTTCGAGTGATGTATTATTTAGAAAAAAGAAAAAAAGAAAGGAAAATTAAACAAAAACAAAAAGAAAAATACAACAAAAAAAGAAACATTTTCTTTTTTCAAATCACCATGAAAAATCATTATGAACAAATCTGTTCTAACTATGAATTACTGCACTAGCATTTTTATAAAGGAAATAAAGAACAATGAACTTTTTTTTCTTTTTTTTTTCCCCTGCAATACAGAGTTCTTGCGTACTCAAAAAAGAAGATGACAACATATTTCGTTTCAGCAAAACGAAAGATATTTTATTTGGAAAAACATATGACGTCGATAATACTAGCTCTGGAAAAGACGAAGAAAGAAAAAATCCCTTCCTATTTCCTGATTATATAATAGTAACGTTTACGTAAGTCAGCTTTTCTTTTTTCCTTTTTTTTTTTGCATCATGCACTTATTTTATGCCTACATTTCTAAATTTTTGAATACAGGCCAATAAATAAAGGCGATGTAACTAAAAAATACAGCATTCACGTTGCAGATAGTGAAAAGATAGATTTTTATTTAAAAGGAGTTTATATAAAAAAAAATGATGAACAAATTGAAAATTGTTAAAGTTTCATAGGACAAAAAAATTAATGTATATAAATAATGTAATTAAAACTGGAATAAAAAAAAGTATAATAAATAACAAAATAAAACGTCAGGCAAAAATTAAAGGGTAAGTGTTTATTTAAAATGGAAAATAAACAGGTAATATACGCAGAATGAACAAGATTAATCAAAAATATTAAATAAACCAAATGAACAAAACAGTTTTTTTATTATTTCACGAAATTTCAAAAAACTTCGCATGCAATAAAAAAAAATAAAAGAGCGCATGTATAACATGAATATGGATATTTTTTTTTTTCTGTTTCCCTTCACATACAAATATTATAAAAATTACCTTTTTTTTATTCAAATTTTGCAGAAAAGAGATTATTTCATTAATGACTATTAACTTTTAGTTATAATAATTTTTTGGTGGTCAATTTATCTGTTAAGCTACGTGATATATTAATTCTTAATTTCTTCTTTGCTTTTTATTTTTTTGAATATTCCCTTCTTTTTTTCCTTTATCATCATTTTGAGGATAATGCGCCATGGATGGTCCTGGCAAAATTTTGTTGTAAATATTATGAATATAGCTGTAGACATCTTCATTTTTATTACTGTTTGCATTTTTAGTGTTTTTTTTATTTTCATTTGATGTATGTTCATTAATTTCTTCGTCAATAGATCCAAAAAGATCTGGTCTGTTAATAACAAAAAGAGATAAATTTCCTTCAATATCCTCAAGAGGTGTGAAAGACGCTTCCTTCTTTGCCCTCTCATATAATTTGTCTTTTTGTTCTTTCCACTGTGGGTCCAATAATAATGTTTTCAGATGTTTCGTCATATCATTTATATCAATTGGTTGATTTGTTATTGGGCATAAATGCATATTTTCATTATTTATTCTATGTTTCTTGGATTTTTCGTAATTCTTTACGACAATAATTTTTTCTTCATTTTCATCATCATCATCAACAACTTGAATATTATCATCTTTAATTTCTTCCTTATTCAGTGATTCATTATCATTATCTTCTTTATTTTTGTCCAATTTATCAAGTTTGTGTCCTTTTTGTTGTTCTTTGATATCCTTTTTACTAGTAATAATATTATCATCCTTTTCTGAGGAACTTTCTTTCGATTCTTCTGCTGCATCATGCGTATATTTATTTCTTAGTTTAGTTATCTCTGTATCTTCTTCTTCCTCTACTTCCCCTTTATCTGTATCGTGTTTATCTTCTTCTTCCACTCCTTCCATATCTTCTCCTTCATCTATTACTTTACTTACATTATTCGCGTGATAATAAATATTATCTATTTTTTCCAAATTAGTATATTTTTTATCCGTATCGAATAATTGATTTAATACATAATTTTCGACATTATTAAAATCGATTGACTGTGGCAAATATTCAATATTTTCGTCAAAGTTAATTGTTTCTACAACGGAGAAACTTACCCAATCATAAAATGTGTCACATTTTGTTTTTTCTTCAATTTTTCTTTCTTCTTCTTCTTTTTTTTTCATATTATGGTTATAAATACTATAAGAATAATTTAGAATATCACTTTTGTTGTTTGAATATTTTTTTATTTTATCTATTATATCTGTATTTGGAAGTAAGCACTTTACATAGATGTCAATAAGTTTAGAAAAGAAATTAAAGTACAAATTATTTGCTCTTAAAAAATCATACTGATTATTATTTTTTTCTCTTTCTATAAGTTCATTTAGGAATTTATTTCCGTTTCTTGCAACAAACAATGCTGTTGTTTTAATTAAATCAACATCTACTGAACTGATAAATGGAGATATAATTGTATATATGTCTTCCTTTATTTCTATTTTTTCTTCTTGGTTTTGTATTCCTTCTTCTTCTGCTTGATCATCTATTGAGTAGATAATTTTATTTTTCTCTTTTTTATTGTCTTCTTTTACAAAATCACATATCTTTAAAATGTGTTCATTATTAGTAGATTTATTTAAGTCTTCTCTTTTTTTTATCTCCATAATAGCCTTAGGAATTATCTTCCTTTCTTCTGCACCTAGAAATAACTCATGTAACTTATATTGATAATAAAAAAAATAAGGATGCGTAGGGTTTATAAAGCCAAACTGTTTTTCTTTTTCTTTATATATTTTCTGTTCGAATATTCTTCCATTTTTTTTAACAAAAGCAGCTGTTTTATCAATAACACCTTTCATACTACTTGGTGGCAGAATCATTTCGCTCTCTAAAAATTCTAGCCTTTTGGTCATAATTTCTTGATCCTTAACATTTACATTTTCATCAAATATGCTTCCCTTAACTATAACTTTAGCCATTTCTCCTTGTATTACTATGCAGTAAGAGTATTTCTTGCTTTACTTTGATTTGCGTTTAATTTTCATTTATTCTATTCTCTATACTCTTTTTTAAATTATTTATATGATTTCACAATATAAGTAATATTTATTACTACATAATATTAAAAAAAATTATCAATTTTTCTACTTTTCTAAGTTCAATTAATTTTTTTCTACACAATTTGTTAATTAATCCTTCTCTGTTACTTTTGTATTTTTAAATAGAAAATACATTCATCAAATTCTATTTTTAAAGCAAGATCATTCTGATTAATATTTGCATATATATATATGTGCAAATTATATATTATATGTTTTTTATACGATTATTCTTTTTTTTTCTTTTTGAAGGTTTTCCCAATTTGCTTTTCATTTAATTACACAGTAATTTTTCTACATTTAAATTAGTTTAAATTCTTTTTTTCTATTTATATATACTAAGAGATCGCCTCGGGATATTGATAAAATTTCACTAAATGAAATCTATGATTTTACTAATTTTAAAAGGAGCACGTCGGTAACTAACATACTGCTTAAACATAATACATATAAAATAATTTTAAAGGTATTCTTATGTAAAGGAGATTTTAGGTAAAAATAAAAATAAAAAAAAATTAAGTATAAATTCACATTTTGGACATGTACGTAACTTAATTTTAATAATTCCAAATGTTCATATGATTTTATTTTTTATCCATTAACAAAACACGTCAATAGTTAAATACATGTACGAAGTATTTTATTACTGGTATAATACATATACTTAATGTACATATGCTCCTAAATTAAACAGAAAAATATGAATTACCAAAAATTGTAAATTTTATTTTTATTGACCATTTAAAAAATAGATGATCAGAAAAAAACTTTTTCATTAAAATGTATAGTAAAATACGAAAAAATTAAATGATATTAATATATACCCCCATAATACATTTAATGCGAAAAGAACAAAACAAGGAGAAAATGGAATACGCATATAACTTAATTTATGTACATTTATGAATACATAATATTATTGTATGCATATATTTGTGTTTAATGTTTTTCTTTTTTTCTTTTTTTGCGGAGTTTTTTTAAGAATTTAAAAAAAAAGAGAAAGCAATAATATATTTTTATTCCATGAGAATATTCATTTTGCAAAATTTTTTGTAAAATATTTACGTTATTGTTTTATAGTCATTTTTAATTTTATGACATTAACATATATATTTATTAAGGATAATTGATTGTTCACATATATATATAAATATATATGTATGTATGTATATATGCATGTATATATGTATATATGTATGTATATATGTATGTATATATGTATGTATATATATATTTATAAATATATATATATTACATTTTAGGAGGAAGTATGTAAGAATAATAAGTGAATATTTTTTATGTTCATCTCTTTTTCCATTCATCTGTAAACATTTATTTCCGATGTAAATAAGTATATATATATATAATTATGTACTAAATTTTTCAATATAGATATTTTTTTTAATTACGCAGTTTTTGCTAACAAATATAATTGTATCCACACATTTGTTATGGTATTACATTGTGTTGATTTTTTAATTTATCAAAAGAAATAGTAATAAAAATAATATATTTTACACGCAGCATAAGGAACATAAAAGCACAAGTTTACATAATGTGACATTTTTTTTTATTTTTTTTAGCAACATATTTTTAAAAAGGAAAAGTATTTTAAAAATAAATAAAAGAAAGATATATATATATTTATTTATTTTTGTTTTAGTAAATGAATTTTTTTTATTTCCTTATTTAATTTTTTTTTTAATATTAATACATGTATATATAAGATTTATAAATAAGGATGGATTTGTATGAAGCTAAAAAAAGGGAGTTGTATTTAAAGAGGAAAGATATAAATTTATATTACCACCCTATCAAGACTATTACTCTTTTTTTTTTAGAATTGAAAAATATAATTTTGAATATATACCAAAAACATAAAAAATACAATAAAATAATACTGTTGATTATAATAGTTATATTGCTTTTATTTAAAATAAGACATAAATATGAGTACTTAAATGATTTTATAATATATGTAGAAGTTGTAATATGGTGGCTTGCTTTAGGAATATTAAGTAGCGTAGGTTTAGGATGCGGTATGCATTCAGGGGTATTGTTTTTGTTTCCACACATTTATTTTATTTGTTCAACGTCTGAATATTGCAATTCATTGGATTTTGACTCAAGGGTAAATATGTGGAGATCGTTGCTAACTTCCGGAAATCATTTTGAAGTGAAATTAAAAAAAAAAACAAAATAACAAAATAAAATATTTCATTAAAAGTAGTTTGAATTGTTATATACGTTTGAAAAGATGCATATGTACATTTGCTTAAGTAACACATTCGCATAAATAAATAAATATATATATATATACATACATAAATTTATATCTGCTTGCACGTACCGTAGTAGATATTACCAGGAATGTAAATTATTATTTCATTTTTGATATTCGTAGTATGTTATTAAAGTTAGTTGTTACAAAGACTATATAATTAGTAATGCATTATGTAAATAGAAGTTAAATATATATATTTTTTTTCACCTAAAGTGCAAAAGTAGAAACGACGGGAACATAACTTTATCAAGATTATTTTTTAAAGTATATCCATATTGTTTTATATGGGGAATGGGAACGGCATTTGGTGAACTACCTCCTTATCTGACGTCATATTATGCGTCAAAGGTAATATGAAAAAGATTAGGAAATGACAATTAACGGAAGAATGGAAAAAATGGAAAAGTTTTTACCAAAGTGCACATATTTTATAGAAATGGCATTATTTTATGAAAAATAAAAATAATAAAATGAAATAAATTTGAAAGTGTCTTTTTATTTATAAATTATTTTTAAATGTATGTATGTTTTTTTTTTTTTTTTATAATAGTCCAAGTTATATGATGATGATTATGAAAATTTTGAAAAAGATATAATAGAAGGAAAACAGAATATGATTACGTCTATGAAAATATGGATGATAAATTTTATTAAAAAACATGGATCCCTTTCTGTTTTTCTTTTGTCATGTTGGCCTAATGGTAATATACATATCCATGGACTTAAGTTTATATTATGCTTTCAGTATGCTTGTGTTCTATGTGTATTTATTATACGTATATTATTCTACTACTTTTTATTCACCCCTTTATTTTAGTTATTTATTTTATTTTTTCTATCTCTGCAGTAATGTTTGATTTGTGTGGAATTTGTTGTGGGCATTTTCTTATGCCATTTAGAACATTTTTTATTCCACTTATTTTGGGAAAAGGTATTGTAAAAACCCTTGCTCAGTCCTTGTTCTTAATCTTTGTATTTTCAAACAAGTATAGAGGAATGCAAATAAAAATTCTACAGAAAGTAATATCGCTTTTCCCTTTACTCGGACTTTCTAATAATTTCGATCCGTCATATATTGAAAATTTTCTGGACGAAAAAATCTCAATTTTAAAATATGGGAAAAAATCTAACTCCAAAATGAATTTTATGTTTTTATTTAATATATTTTTTTTTGTAGTAATTATTTATTTTTTTATTTCCTGTATAAATCAGATAGCCCAAAAATATCAAAAGGTTATATATTTAAAAATATAAAGAAATAATATAGAAGATTGTTATGCTTATAATAATTTAACAAAATAATTCAAAAGTGTGTTCTACTTTCAAAAAGGGTTTAATTGCGATATATGTTTAATTTTATTATTATTATTATTATTATTATTATTTTTATTTTTTTTTGTAGAATATTGACGAAGATGAATTAAAAAGATATAAAAATGGGAAAGATGAAGTAATAACGAAGAAAATTAAGGAATGATGATATGTAATTTAGAATAAATGGAATATTTATAAATACATTTTAATAATACCTTTAGTTATTTGTAATAAGTTAGAAGTTAAAATACATATGTATGTATGCATATAGTGTATATATGTATTTTATGAAGTACATACTATTTAAAAAGAAAGGAAAAAAGTAATTTATTTGGTCAAATATGAGATTATGCAAATGTGGATTACCTTAAGTCCTTTTTTTTTCACATATATTTATATATACGAATTTGTGTTCATATGTCTGCATAAGTATGCATATATAGGAATTGTTCACTCAAACTTTGAAAACCATATATGTCTTTTTATTTTTTTGAATTGCATTCTTTTGTCAGGATTGTTATTTAGCAGATTTCTATAAAATATAAAAACTTAAAACAATTTTAAAGTTAAAAATATATTAATTTAATACATTTTTATTTTATATTTTATTTAAAAGTTGTATGTATACCTTAATAAGTGTTTTAAATTTATGTCAATTTTTCGGTATTTTGGAAAAACCAACTTTCCGTTTTTCATGTTCCTATAAATTTCAAATATATTATCCCCACTAAAGAATTAAGAAAATATGAAAATGAAAATATTTTATAACATAATGTTAGGAAGAATATGTTAAAATTTTCGATGTTATATTTATAAGCAAGAATGAAAGGGTTCTGATTACCAAATATTATGTAAGGGATGTGCATGTGTGCATATAAGGGTGGGCACATGTGAGTATGCATGTATTTGTATGTATATATATGCATGGGTATGCATGAATAATAGTGAATAATTACTAGTAAGGAGTTTTTCCGAACAGAAATGTATACAGAACAGATCCAAAGTTATATGACAACTTTTTCGAAAGCTGGGCAACTTTATTATTAACATTGAATAAATATTCAAAGGAATTAAAAATATCCGTTGCTTGAATATGTGTACTAAAATTTTTTAGAATGAAAGAACATGTGTCAAAATCTATTAACTTCATCAAATTCATATTATTAATTTCACTTTCTGAAAAACAGAATTGTTTATTGTCTTGTTTCTGTAATTCCCCCTTTTCACTGTTTTCGCTGTTTATTATATTTGAATTTTCAGTATTTTCACTATTGTGTTGCTTCTTCGATTCTTGGTTTTTATTCATTTTGCTCTTATTATGTCTTTTAAGTTCTTGTTTTCCAAATAGGTCTAGTATATTATTATTTGTGTTTATACCTTCATAAAAATATTTATTTATAAAATGTATATCCAGATAAATTAAAAAATCCTTATTCACGTTTTCTATTTTATCTTGGTTAAAATATAACCAATAAAATTTTAAAAAACTAACAGAATTGTTCTCCATGTATTTAAAAATAGATAAGTTTTTTATTTTGTTTATTTGACATCTCTTAGTAGGTGGTTTAATTGAATTAATTGTGGTGTTTTTATACTTTTTACAAACAATACCCTTTTTCGGTTCTAAAAAATTTGATTCTTCTGTTTTCTTTCTTTGAATAAATGTTTGTATATATACAGCAGCTTCATCTGCTGAAAAAAATATATTGCTTAACTTGTTTTCTATAAAGAAAATCCTTTTTACATTATTATTATATTCGAAACATTGTGACAAATTAATATTATATAAGTATTTTATTTTTTTATTTTTCAGTTTTTCTGTGTTTAATTTTTTATAAAGACAATAAGAATGACCCCCTTTTATTTCATTCGTCCGTTTTTTTTTTCTGCTTAAGAATATTTTCTTATTAAAGGAGCTTGCATCACCGTCGTCTTTTTTATATTCTATTTTCGATGATTTAATTAATTTTTTCTTAATATTTGTTTCTATACTTGCCAAATCTAAACACTTTGTTAAAGCACAAGTTTTTGTAATTTTTTTTTTTTTAACATGAACAATGTAAGAAGCAATTTCCTCTTTATTTCTCTTTGTTAGGAGTATATTATCAGGTTTTAGGTCTACGTATGCTACACTTTTTTGTAACAAATAAATGAGGGTATTGTAAATGTTTAAAAATAGGTGTCCAAGGAAATTTTCTGAATATAAATTTATTTGTACATGTTTCTTGTCAATACAAACAGTTTTATTATATATTGAATATATCCCATATTTTTTTTTATAATACATTGATTGATATTTTACGTATGGAAAAATAGCAAATAGGATTTTTTTCTTTTCATCAAAAAATATCTTTTCAATATGAATTATGTTTTTATTCTCCAAATAATTTAAGAAAAAAATTTCATTTAAAATTTTGCAAAAGTGGTTAGTTAAATACACTTGGTCGTTAATATAATAGGGACAATTTTCTTTTAAACATAATCCCAAATAAAAAATTTTTAAACAATAATTTTTGTTTTCTATAACGTCTCTACAATAGTATACATTTCCAAATTCTCCTGTGTATATGCATTTTATTATAAGGTATTGATTCATAAAATAAGAAGTATTTTTTCTTTTTATTTTATATACATTATTCATAATTTGTTCGTACTTCTTTTCAACACCAATACTATTGTTTTTTCTGCATCTTTTTAGTAAAACACTATAAATAATATGGTATTTTACATCATAACATAATTTCAATTTTTTATTAATTTTTAAAATATCTAAAAGTAATTTCTCATTACAATTCTCAATAAATTCGTTACTCAGTTTTATGCGGCTATTTCTATAACCTTGTTTTGTACCTGAAAACTTTTCATTTGCGATTATGATACCGCTTTTTATATGCTCATTTAATTTTTCGTCTAATTTTTTTCTAAACTCTAGGTGGATTTTTGTTTTTTCAAATATATTGTTTAAAAAATGCATGTCTTTTGTTGTATTCTTTTCTTTTCATTAAATAAAATAAATTATTCTTAAGCTCTCTTGTGAAATGTATAAGATATTTTTTGAAGTATATTAGTATGAGGGAAAATGGGATTAACAATCAGTTAAAGACAAAAAAAAAAAAAAAAAAAGGAAGCGAATCTTATAAAGTGCCATATACAAACGCTTATACGAATGTGCAACCACGTGAACATGTATAAGTATACGAACACATGTATCTATGCATATAAATATATGAATGATGAGCAAATCTTTTAACCTATATTTGACAAGAATTGCAAATTGAAGAACAGACGAAAAAAAATAATGCTTACCTTTACTGTGCAATGTATTCAACAATACACATCTGTAACACTAAAAAAATATAAACCAAGGGAGCATTGAACTATATACAAATTCTAATACATTCCCATATGTATATTTAATTATTTACACATGTGCTTTTTTAATTTCATAAAAGACTTGTTTGAAAATATCTTCGCGTAAATAAAAGCAGCTTGCATGAAAAAACATTTTTAAAAAATTTATGTACGAACATATATGCGTAAACGTGAAAATACCCAGAATTATATGAAGCGTTAACCTTTTTTTTTTTTAAGTAAATTAATCTATTTATAAGACTGAATGATATCAAACTATTAAAAATATTATTTCTTTTTCTTTTTTTTTTTTTTTAAAAAAGTCATTTAAAATTGGATATATACTGAAACAAATTTTGCCACACTATTATTTTTAAGTGTCAAAATGAGGAAATAGCTTAATATGCAAAATGAAATGAAAAAAAATTAAAAAAAAAAATTTTAACATATGTGTCAAAGTGAATATATTGTTCGGGCTGTAAAGATTATAATAAAAAGTGCAATAATTTTTGAATTATATACATATATATATATAGCGAGTTTTAAAAAATTTTAAATTTCTCTACAAATTGCATCGCTATATGAGTTTATAGTATAGTAGTATATTCTTCCTTAAATACCTAATATTTAATGCACATATTTGTACTTATACGTGTGAAACCTTACTGAAATGAGCCTAGTAACTTGAATCTCTGCGGGGTTTTATAAAACAGTTCTTATTGTAAAAAAAAAATAAAAAAAAATGACAATATAAAAAGAAAAAAAACATAAAATTTATGATGTATAACAAACAAATAACAGTATGGCAATTTTATGCACAGGGAGAACAAATAATATGTTACAATAAAACATGAACCATCTTTTAATAAATAAATTTACATTTCTTAGGGGATAGAAAGTTTTATGAAAAAATTGTAATTTGTTTTGTTAAATGTTATGAAAACTATTTATAAGTAAATCATTTTCTTTTTCCATTTTTTACGTTGACCTTTTAATTTACATACGTATATTTTAAAAAGCATTTTTCCATAAAAAATTAGTATATAACAAAAATATAATAACACAAAAAAGAAAAAGAAAACGAAAAAGAAAAGCAGGGGAAAATCATTAGGGAAAAGGAACATACGTAAAGAGAACCACAATCCAATAAATCAATAAAATGTACCGAAACTTATATGACACAGACAATATTATTTATTCTCCTGAAGGTATTATATCAAATTAGTTGGCATGAGAAAAGATAAAGTAGTGCATATTTTAATATACCATACATAGATATATATGTATTTATGTATGTGAATAATTATACATATATGTACGTACAAATGTATGTAAACCTTTTTAGGGAGGCTATATCAAATAGAATATGCAAATGAAGCAATAAAACAGGGAACTTGTGCTGTGGCAGTGAAGTCCAAGGATTTTGTGGTTAAAAAGGAAAAAATAAATATATATATATTTTTTTTTTTTTTTTTTTTGAAATTTATAATATGTTTTCCAATTTGAGGGGTTACATCGTTAATGAAAATTTGGAAATATAGGAAGAGGAAGAAATAGAAATGAAAAACAAAGAAGTGCATTCTTTTAAATATGTTCCTACCCTTTTGAGAAAATTTTTTACTTTTGCAATGTATATATATATATAATTAATTATTTATTTTTTATTTCTTTTTTTTGGTTCCTTTTTTTTCCCATTCGTAGGTAGTGTGTGGCTTAAAAAAATCTATTAGCAAATTATCATTTCATCAGGAAAAATTATTCAAAATCGATGATCATATAGGTGCCACAATGAGTGGTATAACATCCGATGCTAAGGTATTAACAAAATTTATGAGAAATGAATGTTTGACGCATAAGTTTTTGTTTGATGAAAATATAAATATAGAAAAATTAGTTAGAAAAGTAGCAGATAAATATCAAAAAAACACTCAAAAAAGTAGTAGAAGGGCTTTTGGCGTAGGTTTAATAATAGCGGGGTATTTTAAGGAACCTTATATTTTTGAAACTAAACCAAATGGTTCATATTTTGAATATATTGCCTTATCATTCGGTGCAAGATCTCACGCATCAAAAACTTATTTAGAAAAAAATGCTCATCTATTTGAAGAATCATCGTTAGAGGATTTAACTATACATTGTTTAAAAGCATTGAGATGCTCCCTCTCAAATGAAAATGAATTAACTGTTGATAATACATCGCTAGCTGTTGTTGGTAAAGATAAACCCTGGGAAGAAATATCTTCCTTAGAATTAGTTGAATATTTAGCTAAGGTAAATATAGAACAGAGAAATGAACCAAATCAGGAAGAAGGAATAAATGAAAAACATCAAACAAATACTCAACATGAAGAAAATGAACCAAGTGTGCAAAACGAATAATATAGCACAAAATATAGTTTGTACCATGTATATAATAAATAATACATATGAATTTCACCCATCCGTGCAAGCAAAATATATGTAATACCTATTACATAATGAGCAAAGAATATATAGTGATTTTTTATATATAAAAGTTAAAATGATATATAGAATTTTTTAAGGAATTTTTTTTTTTTTTTCGATACCTTTTCAATATATATAAGAAAAAAATTGAAAAAAAAAACTTTTCTTCAATTATAACAAGTTTTTAATAAAAGTGCATGTTTATTTCTATTTTTATTTTCATTTTTACATAGTTTATCTTAAAAAATATTTTAAAAAAGAATAGCTCCTTAGGTAAAAAGCAATTTTTTTTTAAATATTTTTTAATTTACTTATAATATTGTCTTTTTAACTCCTCAAAAATTTGAGTATGTGTCTATACAACAAGATTTAACGCATTCGAGAAGATAATACTGAAATAGTAACCCCCTTGACATTTGTTTAGCAATATGTGTGTTCCATTCGTACATATATGTATAATATGGCATATACATCATTAATTTCCCTCCACACTTATAAAATTAGTAGTTGTCTACTTCTTTGAGTTAATTAGTCCATATTCTTCATAACGAATATGAAAAAGTTCACAAGAAAATCTTTACGTCAGGCACATTAAAAAATGAAATGTAGTAAACGAAAGATAAAAAATATTAACGTAACGTATATTTAAGGGTTTATATAAAACACCAGAAATGGTAAATGTGAATATTTATTGTTTATTCAAAATGAGTTGCTTGGTGACACATTTTTCACAAGTGGAACAATTTTTTAGTTTTTGTTAATACAAACGAAACTAATTTACATGTAGCATTTTTAAGAGTTATAATTTACACTTATAAAATAGCTACAAAAATGAAATTTACATACTCTTATGAGCAAATTGTATATATTTGTGTGTACATATATATATATATATATGTACACACAAATATATACAATTTGCTCATGAAATGTGCATAATATAATGCCCACTGAAAAAACATATAAACAACGCGTTTTTAAAAAATAGTGTAATATGAAAGAATTAACAGTAAAAGTGTTCACTAACAATTAAAATCATTTCTGAGTTATAAAAAAAAAAATTAAGGGATCAGAATGATATTTCAGTTAAAATATTTTTTTTTGTTTTTATTTTTTTAAAAATTTACGAAAACTTTAAAAACAAATCTTATAAACATAATAAGATATATTTTCATACATGGTTCTTCTTTTATACAAGTGAATAGGGTGAATTTTTTTTTGTATGTACATTAATTATTTTTTTTTTTTTTTAGTAGGTATACATTATCTGTAAGCGTAAAATTATATTTTTTTTTTGCATTTTAATTTGAATATTTGAAAGATGATAAAAGCTACTAGTGCATTTATATATTTATATATAAGTACACCTATTCTTTCTTTTTTTTTTTGTTTTAATTTTAAAAATAATTTAAATTTGTATAATTTTTATTTTTCATGAATGTGTGCATATATAAATTTAGTCGCTCATTTAAAATTAGTCGTCTAAAAAAATGTGAAATTACATAAATCCCATTTGCATTTTGTTTATTTAGACTTGAAATACTAGCAAGAACTGTGTGGATAAATTATGTACATGTAAAAAATACATTTCCTACATTTATGTATGTAGCCGTATATTTTGTTCCTACGTATTCAAACTCTTATGTGTTTATATGTATATACTAATAATTGGATGTGTGGGTGTATGCTTCTGTTGATATGTACAATAAATTTAAGGAAGAATTTTATACAGAGAAGGTAGACATACTGCTTATAATACGAATGTGTAGTTTATATCATTTTTCAGTTGTTTTTTCATTATTTCATTTTATTATTTATTTTAATCAGAGATAAACTAGAAGCGAGATTTTTCTTTATTATCTAAAACTTACATATAAATGTTTATGTATATTAATATGTAAATATATACTAATGTTTTAGATTCACTACAAGATTGTAATATACATGTAATAGAACTTATAAAACATAAAATTATATTTATTTTTTTTTTTAACTAATTGCATATGAAGACGTATATGGATCAGAATTTTTATTTATATAAACGTATTAATTTTTGCACGGGTTTTTGATAAATACAATTCATTATTTACCATAATTTTATATTAAAACAAAAAACATATATTGGGCTATATATAAGAAAAAGATAGATGTAAAAACATAATTTAAAGTATATATGTATCTCGGAGTTTGTTGTGTTGTTTCTTTTAAAGTCAAAGTTTGATATTTTTAAATTGTCTTTAATTTTTTTTTTTTTTTTTTTTTCATGTTAAAAGATGTTTTTGCATGTATTTTTGTGATAATAATTTCAATTTCTATTTCAATTTAATGCTTGAGCAAAATAACATTAAATATTTCTTTATTTGTATATATATATATATATATATTTGAAACTTCTACAAAATTTATGAAACAATAGATATTATACTGTTATGTCGGTTCATATTAAATGACATAAGCAAATACATTTATATATAATTAACCTTTTAATATAATAATTAAATTAATATTTTTTTTATTATTTAATTTTTTTTTTTTTTATTATTCATATTTCAAATCATATACTACAAAAAATTAGCAATTTAGGAGTATCATGAAAAAATAATATGAGCATTTCATCCCCTTCAACGTAAATCAATTGCTATGTATGTGTACTCTTTTGTTTGTATATATATATATAAATGCATGTGTATGTATTTGCATATACATATACTTATAGATGTATGTGTACTTCTTCATATACATGTTTTTTCAAAATTATAACATAAAAATATTTTTTATGTTTATAGAAAAAATTTTAAGTAATATATCATTTTATTATTTTTTATAATTTCTATTTTTTTTTTTTAATTTTAATTACATTAAAGATTTTAAAATATATTTCAAGTAGAAGAATAATAAATGGGATTTAAATTTAAATTACTTTTAGAATACGTCTATAAAGAACTTTTTACAGCTAACATAAAAAGAAAGTGTTAATATTTCATTTTTACTTATTAATTTTTCAAAAGATAAAATCAAAGGTAGTTTATTCTTGCGCTTATAAAATCACTGTAGGGTAAAATTAAAGATTTTATCATCATACACTTTTTTTATCTTATATTAATAAACAGTAAATCATTTATTATTTATTCTATTTCATTTTCCTTCATATATATTTTTTCTCTTCTTTGTTTTTCATCTTATTTCTTTTTTTTTCTGATGTAATTTTGGTGTTTTAGATCATTACATATATTATTTAAGCTGGGCCATCGTCAAATCCATAGTGTAATTTTTCTCCTTCCTTTTTTTATTATGTAATGCGACATATTATATTTATTTAATTTCTTTGGATTATATATTTTACTCTTTATATTATATTTTTTTTATATAACATTTTAATTTTTTCCATTTTTTCACTTACATGTTCTTTTTACACTTCTATATCTTTCGTAAAGTAAAAAAATACATTTTTAGTAGATGATATAGAACTTCAATTTAAAGATTTTCCCTTTTTCATTTTATGGGGTTTTTTATTGTACTTACAAATGCACATATGTACTTCTATGTACTCACATACATTTGCCTATTCTTGTAGATGTGCTAAAACATATATATTAAACGTATACGTATTTATAATTTTATATATACAGTATTTATGTAAATGCTTTTATACTGTAGCACATATATATACAGGCATATATATTAAAGCATGCATATTAAAGCTTGAACGTAAAAGAATATGTACTAAAGCATACTTATTAATACATATTGAAACGTATATATTAAAACATACACATTAAGGAGTATATATTAAAGCATATATATTAAAGAGAATATATTAAAGTCAATATATTAATGGAAATATATTAAAACGATATATTAATGAGAATATATTAAAGCGTGTATATTAAGGAGAATATATTAAAGTTGTATATATTAAAGAGAATTTATTTAAGTGTATATATTAAAAAGAATATATTAAAGTGTTTATATTGAGGAATTCATTTAATGTGCGTACTTTTTCATTATACTAGCATATAGGTATTTATATGTAAAAATACATATTACCACCTTTATATATATACATGTGTATTAACACATATACTATTACGTATTGATTTAAAGAGAGAGAAAAAAAAAAAATGTCTTCCGTATCAACTTTGCCATATATAGGAAGTAAAATTTCGTTAATTTCCAATTCTGAGATAAGGTATGAGGGTATTCTGTACACGATAAATACGCATGAATCGACTGTTGCATTACAAAATGTTAGATCATTTGGAACAGAAGGAAGAAGACAACCAGATATCCCTCCATCAAACGAAGTTTATGACTTTATAATATTCCGAGGGAAGGATATAAAAGATGTAACAGTTAGTGAAGCTGCTAAAACTATACCGGATGACCCAGCAATAGTGTCAATGAACGTAGCACCATCGACTAAAAATAGTTTAACGGAAAATATAAATTATAACAATAACATGAATATGAATAAGACATTAAAAATCCCTAATAATATGGTGCAGTCAAATGATAGAAATATGAACGTAAATAATAGAAGATACTTTAATAGACCGAATTATTATACCCATTATAATAGTAATAATAATGGTAGTAGAAATTTTAATAGTTATAGATTTAAAAATTTTAGAAAATATGAAAGACCTAGTTATGTTATCGGAGAGTTGGAATCACAGCCAAACCCTGCACTAAAAAGTAAGTTCAGCCCAGATTTTGATTTTAGTACAAATAATTTAAAATTCGACAAATGCAATGTATTAGATGAAAAGAGTAAGGACACTTTGTCAATGAACAATAGTCTTCAAGTAGGTGGTTATGACAAAAATTCCAGTTTCTTTGATAACATTAGTTGTGAAACATTAGACAAACAACAAGGAAAAGATGAAAAGGTTGACAGAGAAAGGTTACGAATGTTAGACGTTGACACCTTTGGAATAGCAGCAGCACACTATAGAGCAAATGTGCATAACAGAAATAAATTAAGAAATAACAGAAATAATAAAATGATGGGGAACTTTAATTACATTAATTATAATAAAAATCAAAATCCATTTAATAGATATTCAGCCTTTTAATTTATATATATATATATATATATATATATAATATTTATATATTTATATTTATATTACATACTATATTTTATTATTATTCCCACATTTTAATTAATGTACGTGCTTTTACAAGAGTAACAAGTCACTTAATTCATTTTAAAATTATTTCAATGGGAAATTATGTATATTTATGCATGTTTCCGTACATAATAATTTATCGGGAAAACGTTCTTAAAACCAGGTTAAACGCGCAGAGTGGCAAAAATGTAGGCACATATTTATACATATTAGCTTGCTCATATTATTTACAAATGAAAAAGAAGTAAAAAAAAAAAAAAAAAATATATATATATATATACAAAAAAGAAATTTTTAAGTATTCAATGTAGTCTTTTTTTTTTTTGAAGTTAAACTTATATTTTGTTCCACATTAATGTTTACATATATATATAAATGTATATGTATATGTCTTCTTTTTTTTTTTTTTTCCTTAAGAATTTTTCATATAAATTTAAAAATTGCAACAAAAAGTGCAAACATAACTTAATATAAAAAAATATTAAGGAGTGAATAAGAATAAGAATAGCATAAAACCCAACTAATATTTCGTTCCCTTTTGGAATGATCTTTGCGATTCCCGTGTTACATTTTTAATTTGTGCTGTATTTATATCAATTTATACAAGCGAATAAATAAATATATATATGTATATATAATACAAATATGTTCAATTTATTTATAAAGTTCCTATAATTAAACAATAAACAGCTGAAAATAATCTTTTCGAAGAAATCAAAATGTTTTTTGGAATAATCTACGGGGAAAATGTTATGAAGCATCTGTTGATACATAGTTCCTATGTATTTTTACTTGTACAATTCGTTCTGTAAGAATAATACTGTTCTGGAAAGTAAGAAAAAAGTTTATGTTTATGCGTATATACACAAAAGTATAAATTTATTATGTATTTCCGAATTGTTTTGAGAGATAAAAACAAAACGGTAAATATCGTACAGCTAGTTTTTTCTTCCTGTACAATTTAAGTTGCTTAAAAGGCATTTTTTCAGAATTTGATTTCACCAAATATATTATTTATATATATGTACATATTTTACGAAATAAACGAAAAAGAACATATAATCAATTTAATAAAACGGACATATGCTAAAAAGTATCTTTGGAACATGCCTTTTCATGATTCCAAACCTAATGAAATTTTAGGTGGAAAAACGGCAATAAATATATATATGATGGCGTAGCAATTGTATTAGTAGGGATAAATAATTTTTAGGATTATATATACCAATACATATATATATATATTTGTTTACGCATAAGGGTATGTAAACATTGCATGTTAAATCACACAATTTAGTATTTTTTCTGATTTAGGGTGAATGCGTTAAACATAGAAAAAAGAGAACGATATAATAGAACCTATGATAAGAATAAATACTCTATGGTTAATCTTCAATCTAGTATTTGTATTATTTTAAAATATGGAGTTAATTTTATCCGTCTGTTTCTTCCCCATTATGCTTCTTATATTTTGCTACATGAACAAAGGTTCTGCTAAATATAACTTCAGCTGTTCACATAATAAAAAATTTATTTTTAAAATTCAAAAACAAAAAAAAAAAAAATATTCAGTTTTATTCATTTGTAAAGGTGAACATAGTGAAATATTAATTAATATATAACTTTTCTTTTTTATATTTCTAAAAATATAAAGGGCCTGCTTTGTGGGAAGAAATTCATTTATATTTCACAAATGGTTAGTGAGGTTTTATGAATATATATATATGTGTAAGCTCAAAAATTACAAATAAAAACAGATTAAAGTCATATTTTAAAGCTTAATTAATTCCTTTTTGGTGCACATATATGTTTGAATATGTAATGGCACTTGCATATGTGGTATGTTGATTCTTTTGCATATATATATAATTCCATTTATGTATTTTCTTTGTTGTAATTCCTTTGCTGTAGTTCCTATGTTGTAATTCTCTTGTTGTAATTCCCTTTTCGTAAAATGGAAAACGATAAGCTAAAAGAAATAAACGAAGAAGATAATAAAAGAGTATTAATTTTACACAGAAATTATAGAGAGGGTTTATTTGAAAATAGGTTAAGATTTGAGTGTGAATTGGAGTTTGTACAATCGTTGAGTAATATGGACTACATAAAACATCTGTATGATAATAAATACTTTAATGATAAAAATTTTTTGAATTATTTAAAATATTTAAATTATTGGAGAAGTAAGCCATATATTTTTTATATTCGTTTTCCCATTTGTTTATACGTTTTAGAAATATTAAATGACAGTAAAATAAATGAATATCTCAAGAACTCAAATTCATTTAGCAATTTTATATATTATTTAAAATTACACTGGTTATTTTTCAACTACCAAACTTAGGACACATAATAGGAAATGAAGAATCCATCTGTACTTCTTCCTCTTCATCTATTTTTTTTTTCAGTTTTTGTTTAAGATATTTAAAAATGTAAAAAGAATTCACTTAAATTTCAACTTCAAATTTATTTAGTAGTGTAAAATTAAAAAATAGAAAAGAAAAATAGGAAAAAGAAAAAAAGATGGAAAGGCTCTTTGGAATGGGCAATCATACGTAATATTCTTTTTTTTTTTTCTTCCACTTCCACTTTTTCTACTTCGTCCATTCATTTTTTGATATCCCGTTTAAATGTAGAAATGAAAATAAGAAAGAACATTTTTTCAAAAGCGTGTTACAGTTCTTGTATTCATAATAAGAATCAAAAAAATCTTAAGTTAAAAAAAGTTGGTTCACCTAAGGATAAATTGTTAGAAAACCTAAATTATTACTCAAGAAATGAAAAAAAAGACATATTAAAAAAAATTTTTGAAAATATTACTTTGAAAAGATGTAAGGTGAAAGAAGAACTCTTAAGATTTTATTTAAAAGATAAAGATATAAAAGGAATTTTAGAAGAAGAAAAGATTTTTGAGGAAAGTAGTAAATTATTTAGAATTGTTCAAGTGCAAAGTAATGAAGAGATGTTAATTAATAAATTTAATAGTTTCTATGATTTATTACTTTTTTCTATAGAAAATTTAAAGAGAAAAAGTATTTTATCAATGAACCAAAAGGTATTTAAATTTAGTGACTGTTCAAAGTGTCCGAGTAATAATAACACACTTGAAAAATATGAATTTGATGTTAACAATTTAGATATAATAAAAAAATTTATGGTTATTATTGACAAAAATTTAACTACATATGATAATACTTCCTCTACTTTTAAAAGATTTTTCTGTCTTCATAAATTTATAATTTATTTTTTTAATTATTCCTTTCCTTTTATTGAAATATTTGATTATAAGTTTTTGCTGAAATATACCTATTTATATATAAAGTTAAGCCTTTTAGAAAGTACTCAGTTTTTTTATGAGCAAAAAAAAAAGTCAGAAAATTTTTTTTCAGTAAATATATCAGATGAGGATCTCTCATATTTGTCAAAGAATAATAATAAAAATACTTTAAATTTATTGCTGCTGTTAAATAATCAAGTAGATCATTGTGATTTACTGAAATTGTCTGAGTTGTATTCGCTTTATTTTAAGAAAATAAAAATAGACGAGTTGATAAAAAATGTTAACAACGATAGTTTTGAATATGTAAAGAATATTAATGAAGAAAAAAAAGATAAAAGCGCATTTGAAAAACAGCATAATAATTATGGTTCCATTTTAGCTGTAGAGCACATTCCTTATGAAGTAACTGCAAATGAAAAGAATTACAAAGTAAATGATATGCCACATTATCATTATGGTTATTTCATTTGTGTCTACTTTAATTTTTTATTTTTACTGAATAAAATAGTTAGTAATTGTATTATATTCTTACCAAATATAGACAAAAATATATTTCACGTATTAGATTGCATAGGAATACTGTGTGAGCGCATTTTTGAAGAACATAATAATGTAGGTGAGAGAAAAATTAAAAATTTAAATTTATTTTTAAATAACAATGATATAGAAAACTACATAATAAAAGAAATAATTAAAGGACGGACAATGGGTAACCATTTTATAGGGAACAAAATCGAAGAGAAAAAAAAAAACAACTTATTGGCTAGTAGGAGAGTAGATGAAGAGAATTATTTATTAAAAGAGGGAACCGACTATGTAGAAAATACTGAAAATGTATTAGAACAGAGTGAGAATACATATACCAACAATTTTTCACATGATCTTAAAAGGGATATCCTTTTTAGAAGTAATAATGACGCACGAAATGGCAGAGAAAAGTTTAAGTATATATATGAAGGTGATGAAATTAATTTCTGCAATGGTTTAAGAATATATAATGGGAAATCGGTGAACGATGATGTAAGCTTCAATAGTGAAGAAGAGCAACTTCTAAAACTGGACCTTTTTTATGAAGAATGTTTTTTAAACTTATACAGGAGTACCAAAAATTATGTGAAGTTACTCTTTGAAAGTATGACGGATTACTTCATTTTATACGATTGTGATAGTATTCTTAAATTCCTTCAAATAATATATATAACTAGATATATGAATATGCATAACATTAATGTTTTGTTCTACAGCATAAGGTTGAATTCAGAATTTTTAAAGATATATCAAATTAAAAACATTTTGTTTTTTCTCGCATTATTTAAAAGTAGCTTCATAATTAAGGGTATAAATTTGCAGAAATCAATTTACAGTTGGTACAATAAACGATTAATATTTTTTTTAAGAAAAAAGTTAGAATTATACTTTGAAAGTAGTTCGTTAGAAAGTAGTATTAAAAGTATATTTCTTTTGTGTGACTTATTAAACTACAATAAAGTTATAAAAAAAATTTTACTAAAGAAATTAGTTTTATTAAATTTCAATAACATATATCCAGAGCTTTTCTGTCAGATATTTTTTTTATTAAATAAATTAAGATTTGATGCGAGTAACAAATTATTTTCTGAATTGTTCTTAAAACATTATAAAAGGATAATTCCATCTCTAACATGTGCAGAAACTCTCGATTTAATTAAAAACACCGAATATTTAATAAATAAGAAGAAAAGAAAAATATTTGTTATTCAGATTTTATACTTTTTTAGAAAGTTAGAGCAAAGTAGCATTCTACGTGATGATAATACCCCAGTTAGTTTATATTGTATATTTAAATTAATTAATATTATAAATAAATTTAAATTATATGAATATTGTAGGAAAGACTATTTTTACCCAATTTATCAATTTATTTTTACCGCAAATGGAGTGCAAAATGGTTTAAACAAAGAAAGGAAGCATCATTTGTTGAGTGATAACAATAGAGACATTTCAAAGTGTAACAATAATCCCTCAATTTTAGTAAAAAATAACGAGATATTATTATTAGATGAAAATGAAATAGATAGAGAAGATAAAAGGAGTGATGTTCTTTTCTCAGAAAAAAACGAAAGCAGCATATCCCCTCGTACAGTTTATGGAAATGGGACATTTGTTAGGAAGGAGTGTGAGGGAAGTATAAAAATAAAATTGGAATTATTAACAATTAATCAAATATTAGATTTAATTTACTTTTGCATTAATACGAATAGAAATATATACTCTATAAGTGAACTATATACAGATCTATTTTATAGATTAATTCGAAGCACTTATTTTTCAAAAAATCAACTGAATCTCACTTTTAGAAGTATATGGATGTCGAGAGTTTTTCACGCACATTTTTTTAAAGCTTTAGTAGATATTATAATAAATAATAAAAAAATTGTTGATAGTTCCATTTTTTCATTAGATATATTACTATGTTTATGCTCCTATAAACATGATAAAATATATGAATCTTTAATTATTTCCATGTTTGATATATGTTTTAATGATATAGATAAAATTTTAAAAAATATAAATACGCAGATACTTTTTTACTATTGTTTTATTTTTTTGGAAGTATATTATCCATTGCTATATTTAAAAGTTACGAAAAAAAGGAGAAATTCTTTCGTGAAAAGTGAAATTATCAAAGGCAAATTACAAAATGATGGGACAGATAAAAATAAAAAATTAATTAGAAAGAAGGATAATTTTGAAACGAATGAAGAAAAGGAAGCAAGTAGCAACATTATTGATTACAACTTGGAACAATATAGAATTAATATGAACTTCAAAATGATTGGAAAAACTAAAAAAATGTCTAATAATCTTCGTGAAAGTAATCAGAAGAATCGTATAAATGAAGATAAAATAGTAACAAGCAGAATAAATGCTATATATGTGGAAGATAGTATAGATACTGCTACCACTGTTGATATATTAAAATATTTAAAACAACTTTTTTTTCTCCAGCAAAAAAAGCATGCTTATGGTTATGACTTAATTAAGTTTTACGAAATACTCCATAAATTAAATATAACAAAAATGAAGCTTAATAATGCACCGAATATTTTTTTTAAAAATCAAGAAATTAATGATTTATTTGTTCTGAATGCATATTTTCCTCTTCTAAAATTTTCCATATTATTTATAAAAAAGGAGAGAGTCTCGAAAAATGTGATAAAAATATCAGATATATGGAGGATGGATAAAGGTACCAAAAAGTGTGGCACAATTACTATTGATGATGCAAGTTTATTGGAAGTAAAAAATGAATCTTCGGAACGAAATATGGGGAAGAAAAATATCTGCGGAAGTGCAAATGTTTGGAGCAATGTAAATTGTGAGTACTACCTAAATAATGAAAATAAAGACTCTGAAATAGTGTCTAACTCCCTTTTTAATGATTACTGTGAGAACCAAATTGACATATTGGCACAAAAACTTTATTTGTATAAAAATTATAGAATAAATGTTATGGTTATACCTATTGAAAAGGTTTATATGTTTTTTAAAATACACGATAGGGAAGAACAGAATTCTATTATAAATGAATCAAATATTATATTTGACAGGGTGTATAAAGAAATTATGAATAGTAATAAAGGTCAAATTTTTGCAGATGTTGATATCTTATCATCGCTTATGAAGAAGCAATTACAATATATTTTTCGTTTAAATTAGTACTAAATGGAATAGATAAAATTGATTAATATTAAAGGTAAAATGATAGCACATGATAATATGCATATCTTTGAAGTGTCCTAAAAAGGTGTTTATGTTTTTAATGATTTGCATATTTCGCACTTTAAGTGTTATGGAAATTGTGCAGTAAAAAATAAGGATTTTTTTTTTTTTTGATTTTTTTATATCTACAAATAGTAATACTCAAGGGAAAAGGAAAAAGAAAAAAAATAACGTAATTTGTTCCTATAGTTAATTATACTATATACATAATAAAATTGAATTAATTCTTAATGTTTCTGGGAAATTTTTTTCACAAGATCTCAGTACATTCTTAATGGAACATCCTCACCCCTACCTTTTGTGAAATGTTATATTTTGTTCATTTGCATGAATGTTAAAATTAGTTAATTTGTAATTTATCAATTTGTTAATATGTCAACTTGTTAATATGTTAACTTGTTAATATGTTAAATTGTTAATATGTTAAATTGTTAATATGTTAAATTGCTAATATGTTAATTTAATGTTTTATAATTTTTTATTGCAGAAATGATGAATCCATCATTTGAAATCTTCAAAAATGAAAAGATGTATTTGGCATAAAAATGCACAGTAAAAAAGCTAATTAAAATATGCTTAAATCGTGCCTGTGAACTCAGGTGTTCATATTCATAATATCTGGGAATTACCAATCATCTTTTTCAAATGCTAAGAAAAGATATTGAAAAAAGAATGCTTTAGGCATATAAAAAAATGATGAAATAAAATGTGATAATGTAAAATGACTAACAAAAAGTATTAAACGCATTATACTAAAAGAGTTGTATATTTTGCATTATATAGCATATATATATGTATATATATATTTTCCATATACATATATTTTTTCTCCTTTAAACATGAGAAACTACGTGATATTCAATAGAGATGAAAAGAAATTACTGTTTGAAAAGTTTGAAAGTGAAATTTTAAATTTATTAAAAATACATAATGTTTTCCTCATCGCTGGTAGACTGGGTTTTGACGAATTAATAAAACTAGTTCTAATTTTATATGAAAAGAAATTTCATGCATTAAATGAAAATAGCAAATTATGCTTAGTATTTTCTGAAAAAATTTTTACCAATTGTTATCACCTAATTGAAGATGACTCAAGAGATTTTTTTTCCTTTTTAAATGATTATGACAACAGAAATGTAGATACCAAAGGAAGTAACAAAATTTTAGTTCTTGATGAATCAAAGCTACTTCAAAAAATATTATTTGACCCGCTACTAATTGAGTTTAATATAGTAATTTTAACAAACATTCACAAAAGACTAACAAAAACAGATTTAATTCTATCACTGTTAAAGAAGATTCTTGTAAAAAGAAACGACTTATTCATTTTTATCTTTTCTGATTTTTTTGTTGAAAATGTTCTTAACTTTTTTGATTCATATAATAGTAAACTCAATTTTAACCTAACAGCGTCGTCAACAAGTAGAAGTATAGAACATGAACGAATAGATCTGCAAGATGCTGCTGAAAATAATGCTCCGATATTGGAAGAAGGAGAAAAAAGTGAAAATGCACATAAGAAAAGTGAAGATAGTATAATATTATTCCATCATTTAAAAAAGGAAAACCGGGATGACATTGCAAGAAGGGAAAAATATAGAGAAATCAAACGAGAAAAAAAAGAACGCAAAAAATATAAAAAAGGTAGTAAAAGTAGTAGTAGTTATGAACGCATGAAAATCCTTAATTATGAAAAAAAACATAATATTTTAAAGAATGAAAAAGAAAAAATCATAGGGAAATTAAAAAGACAATGGGGTACACCTTTAGAAGATCACATTTATATAAAGAAGCATGCTCGTAAAAACAGCGATGGAGATAATGAACAACAGGGAAATAAAAAAAGTTCGTCCATAAAAAGTAAGAAATTGAAGGATTTATTAAATAATAAAAAAAAATACTTTTCAAGGAGTAGAAGTAACAGCCTACTAAAAGATAAAGAGATAGATAAAGTTTTATTCTTAAATAATTGTGAAAATTCTATTTTTTCCGATTCCGATATGGAAGATCAGAAAAAATTGAAATTCAAAGGAGAGAAAGGCAAAGGAGACACACTTAAAAAAAAAAAAAATGCGTTAAATTGCTTCTTTGTAAACTCAGCTAAGCACTCTTTAGTTCCTGATGATTATAAAGATGAAATCGATGATTTTCAGATCATAGACAGAAAACATGTAAATAATGCAAACTACGAAATTAATAAAAAATTAGAAGAATGGAAAGATGTTGTAGAAAAGTTAGAAAAAATTAATAACGTCATTAGCATATTCATTTTTAATATTTTGAATTATAGTAGTTTCAATAATTATGAGGCGAAACAAAGGCGGACAAAGGAGTTTCAGCATAACCAAATTTATTACCTGAAAGAAAGATGTTCCAATTACTTAGAAATGAGCATCACGCTGATTAAAAAATTATATGAGGATAAGAAAAGAACTGATCAGAATATTCTTATTTATTTAAATAATGAATATGAAATAGATGTAGTTCAAAAGGGTTTGCGAAATAAAAATATTGAAAGCACGCATATAGAAATAATATATGATGCGTATAGAGATGATATAGATTTATATGAATTAAAGAACAAAATTATAATTGTAAAAGATATAGTGTTTTACTTTTATAACAAGTTCAAAAATGTGAAATACATGATAGATACATGCTTTATGAAAGACAAAATTTATGATTATGATTTAAATGTAACAAATGAATTTACTGTATTATGTAGTAAAAGCATATGTGAAGAAAGAAGACTTGCTTGCAACAGTTCTATTTGTTTTCGACTAATAACCTTGAATGATTATATGGATTTATTGGATGAATTTCCCATTCCTGAAATATTAAAAAAGGATATTTTTTATAATATATATTTTTTAAAAACTATAGGAATAAAAAATATTTGTTCTTTTGACTTTGTTACAGCTCCGATGTTAAAATCATTAAAAAGATGTTTTGAGCTATTTTATATATTAAAATTGATGGATATTGATGGAAATTTAATTGATAAAAAGCTAAGTTTATTAATTTGTTATTTACCCTTAAAATTTAAATATAGCATATTTTTATTAAATAGTATAAGGTACAAATGTGTTGGAGAAGTCTCCATAATAATTAGTATGTTAATTAATGAACCTATATTTTTATATAACAATAAGAATGTGAACAGATTAAAAACAATGAGGTTATCCTTAATGGCAGAAGAAAGTGATATTTTAAGTTATTATAATATATTTCAAAATTTTGAAATGGCAAAGAATAAAAAGAGCTTTTGTAATGATAACTTTTTAGTTTATAGATCCATTAAAAAGGCTACGAAATTTTTTATTAAATTAAAAAGGATACTACATGATTTTGGAATAGATATGGAGAGGTCAAATAATATAGAATTCATTTTTAAAGCAAAAATATCTGCTTTCTTTTACAATGTTTCAAAAGTAGTGAAAGATAATAAATATGAATTATTAAATAAGAGAAGTGGACCTAGGCTATTTCACCTTGATTCTTTATCTGTTTTAAACGAAAGGGAAGAGGTTAAGAGAAAATTTATTGTATACACAGATGCATATTCAAATAATGAATCTAGAATTTTTATTAGACATGCATCTATTATTGACCCATCTTGGCTGACTAATGTATGTCCTTCCTATTTCTCCAACCAACACGAACAAAAATTTGAGGAAGTACAAACATGAAGTGATGTACCCATATGCGTGCTTGTATGTGTATTTATTTAGGTATGTATATATATTTACACGAATAAACAACTTATTGAAATTCGTTTTCCTGTTTTACATAATGTGAAAAAATTGAAAAAAGTTTAAATAATTTTACAGTATTTTATTTTTTTTTTTTTAATCCATAAATTAATATCCACATGTGACTATTAAAAGTTTTTCCTATGTACCCCTAACAGTCCCCTTACATAAAAATTTTTATATGTTGTTCAAGGGGTTTCAATAAATCGAATTAGCATTGAATTATATTAAGTTAATGTTTTTAAAGCACATCCATTAATTCGGGAGCTCTATAAATTTAACGTGCCATTACTAATTATTTTATAAAAAAAGTTTTTTTTTGTTAATTATATTTTCCTGTTTGCTTGTTTGTTTTTGTAAAATTTGGCTTGTTTATTGTTTCATTTTTAACGAGTCCCATATTTGCTTATACTACATTTTTCTAATTCGTGAGCCGTCAAAGTTAAATTATTAACTTCAGCATTTTGATATATGTATATATATGTATGTACGTATACATGTATGCATACACATATATTCATATAAACACATAGATAATAATATGAGGTTCCCCCAGTTGTGTGACTACTTCAGAATCATATTCAATTCAAAAAGGGAAATAAGAAAAAAATTGATAATTTTTACTTATGAGATTTTATTTTTTTCTATAGAAAAGTTTATATAATTTTCAGAATTTGAAAAAACGTTTTTCGATTTTTAGTATTCTTTTAAAATATAACTTTTATAATATTTTTTGTGCAAGAAAATGGTTAAAGGTTTAAGTAATTTTCTTGTAAATGAAATACAAAGTTCATAGTTACATACGGAATATGTGATATTTTTTTTTTTTTTTTTATGCTGTTATTAATTGAAGAAAAAGTTAATTTTATAACGTTATGTAAAGAAATATTTAAGTTAATTTTTCCTTTTTAAAGAGTTGAAAAATTTTGCAAAAATGAAATGTAACGGTGTATTAACAAAAAAAGTACATTTTCCCTTTTTTCCCCTGCTTTCATTTCAACTATTTATTAGTGAATAATGAAGATTATGGAAAAATGAGTGTAATCAAAATTTTTTTTAGTATATTAAGCAGTAGAAGAAGAAATAAGTTGAAGAATAATATGTTAGTAATAGAAAAGAAAGAAAAAATAGAAACTCCTTATATATATTTATCCATATCTGCATTTATGTTTGGTTTATCCTTTGCTTTTGTTCCATTGTATCAACTTATTTGCCAGTCAACTGGATATGGAGGAGAAATACGAAAAAAATTAGATATTAGTAGTTTAATGAATAAAAAAGTAAATAATAAGAATAGATTAATTGAAGTTAACTTTACAAGCCAGTCTAATATGCCATGGGTATTCGAACCAGAGCAAAAAAGTATTATTGTGAAACCTGGTGAAACAGTATTAGCATTTTATAAAGCTAAAAATCTGCTAAACAAACCTATAATAGGAATAGCACTATATCATGTACTGCCGGACGAAGCAGGCTTATATTTTAATAAAATTCAATGCTTTTGTTTTGAAGAACAAATGTTAAATGCAAATGAAGAAATTGATTTACCTGTTCTATTTTTTATTGATCCTGATATTTTAAATGATTCTAGATTAAAAAATTTAGAAAAAATTACGTTATCATATATATTTTTTGAGTCTGATTCAGAAATTCCAGAGGAATATCAACATCTTTCAAGAGTAATTGCAACAAAGAAAAAAGCAGATTTTCAAGTTATGTGAAGTTTCTATAATTTGAATGATGAAATATAAATAATAGAAAATATGGTGAATTACAAAAGAGAAAATATTTCCAAAGGAAAAGTGAGATACATCTTTTTTATAAAATCGAATATTCACATTTTTTAAGGAACAAAAGAAAATTAGACGTACTTTAGAAAAAATGGTTTAATTTTTATATTATATTTGTTAATGTTTCTTTAAAATGAATTTATTCGCAATTTATAAATAATACAAAAAAAAAAATTTAACATAAAAAAGAATACCTTTTAAGTGTTTGATATTAAACATTTATTATTGTACCCTTAAGTGTGTAGGTGTACAAGTGAAGGCGATCCATTGTCACAACATGGAAACCAAAAAAAAAAAGATATATGTTGTACATAAATATATATATATATATATATATATAACAAAAATTATTAAGAAATGTTAAGTAACATAGAAAAATATTAGAATAGAAGTACATATATATAGGAGGAAAATAGAGTAGGTAAAGAATGCTGGATTATACAAAGGTCGGCGAAATAAGTACACTAAACAAAATATGTACAGTGAACAAAATATGCATACTAAACAAAATACGTATATTGAACAAAATATATGTAATGCCCAAAATATGTACAATGAACAAAATATGAACACTGAACAAAATGGATTTTTCGCAATGGCAAATTATTACATTTAGTTTATAAGCAAAAACTAGTGCAATCATTTTTGTGCTACTCCTTTTTTGAATGATTCAATTTATATGTACCTTCATTTTGTAAAAGAGAGAATATGTAATTAATATCATCGTCCACATTTCCCCCACTTCCATTTTTTCCCCTCGAAGCTGCTAACATGTTTCTTATATATTGTGACCTATTGTTTGCTTCAATACATTCTTCTAAACTACTAATTTTGCATAATAACTCTTCTTCCAGTTTTCTTCTTTTATTTAATTCTTCTTTATAGTAATAATATTTTTGAACTCTCATTTTTTCAGTAGTATCTCCCTTATTTATTTCATTATCAATTTCTTCTATTTCTAACTTTATTTCGTCTCTTAATTTATTAATATAAAAGATAAGACTTTTTTCAAATTTTATATATTTTTCATGGTAAAGCTCATATAATTTAAAAAACACACTCAAATCCATTGCTCTTAAAGTCTTCATAGCTATGTACAATTCAAATAGTGAAATTAGGATATTAAAAGAATCTTGATTAAACATTTCTGACGTAAAAACATCCAATGAATAATTAAAAATGCTTTCCAAATTGTCAAAACACTCTTTTTCCTTAACTTGATGAGAATTTTCTTTCCCAATATTTTCATATTTTTTTTTTTCCTTTTTTTTAACCTTTTTTTTTTTTTTTTCCTTTTTTTTTAAATAGTTTAAAACGTCCATTTCTACATTTTCGGCACTATTTTTCTTAGTATTATTTACTTCACATTTAGGAAAATTGGATGAGTTACTATCATTTCCAGAAGATATGTCTCTTCTTAGGTCTTCATTCTTAACTACTTTTTTTTCATCTGCGTGTATTCTATTTTTTAAACTCCCCATATTTTTATATGATCCATAGCTACGGCTAATTTTTATTTCTGTATTTTCAAAACTATTTTTTTTTTCAAGCATTTCAATAGATCCTTCATTTGTGTAATTATTCTGGTTGTGTTCTTTGGAAAGATCACGTTTCCTCTTTGCCTGAACGAATTGATCACATTTGTAAAATAACGGAATAAATATAAATTCGTCTACATTCATATATATTTGATCTATGCTATTTGGTAGAATTATATTTGTTCTATTAATTTTTTTAATCCATGATATATAAACGAAAGCAAACCTTATAGAAAAATCAAACCAGTTTTCATATATGGAGCATGAATTTGATGCGTCCAAAAATTTATCAATAATTTCTATTATTGCCAATACAAAATATTTAATATTTTTTTTTATTCGTTTATCTCTTACATAACTTGGAATTATATGACAAAAGTTTCTTTTTTGGTTTTTTGATTTATTACCATCAAAGTCAAAACAAAATTTATTTTCATAAGGCATTTGAAATAGCAAATCTTCATTTTGTTCATCATACCATATAAGTGCTCCCATTTGGGTATTTATGGGCAAATTGTTTTTTTTAATAAAGAACACTTCCTTTTTCTTATTTTCCTCCATTTCATTCTTTTGTTTTCTATCCTTCATTGTAGTTGTGTTTAAGTTAAGATTATACCTTTTTATAATATTCTCTATTGGCTCAAATTTCATATTTTCTTTAGACATATATTTTGAATTATTTTGAAAATCTCTATTACCTGTAAATTCTGATATTTTTTTTTTTTGATTTTTATTTAAAAAAAATTTTATTTTATTCATAATTTTGTAGTAAATTTTATAATTTTTATTTTTAATATTATTTGAGTCGTAACCAACAGTCTTTATATCAATTATTGTAATTGTACGTATAAAATGCCTAGACATTATTATTTCCCTTACTATATTGTAAAGCATATACAGGTGATAAGAAAGAATTATTAAAATAGGAAACAGAAAAAATTTTTCATAATTCCAATAAAAGCTACCCCAAATAATCAGTGATATGAAAATATTTAATACACTACCTACATGTAAGGATTTATTAAGAATATTGAAAGATCTTCCATCAAATGGATTTGAATGTATTTCTAAAATTGCAAATATAGTTAAAATTAAAGTAACTAGGACAATATAATAAATGTTGTAGTGAATATTAAAGGCTATAACACAAACTAAAATTATATTTTTCAGTAAGAATATGAACTCAAATATTTCCTTACCTTGTCTATAACCTGATAATAAATTTCTTAGTAAAATATTGAATATGTTAACATTCTTCCTATTAGAATATAAAAATAATAAAACTAACCATGTACTAATATAAAAAAATAAGACCAGGAAAAGTACAATATTACCTACAAGAAATGAATTAGAAGATATCTTGCATTCTTGAGTAGTCAAATAAGCTAAGTATGATTCTGTTTTTTGTGATTTGTATTTTATTGGTTTGCAATAAAAAAGTTGAATTGTTTCCAAGAGAACATAAGGTAAAGATAGTGCAACCATTAAGACATAACAAGGTAGTGTGTCCTTCAAAAATATTAAAAACTTTTTTCTTAACTTTTCATTTTTTCTATGAAAAAAATGCCATGGACCAAAAATTCTTTTATCATAAATATAATCAATAGTTTCATTTAAAAATATATTGTACATCTTATTATCTCTTTTTACGTACTTTAATTCATATTTAAAATCTTTCTCATTTTTTTCGCATCTATATAAAGAATTTTCATGAATTTCATCTCGGGCATATTTGAGTTCATTTTCCCCTGTAATATTGACGTTTTTTCTTTTCAAAAGATTCATATAATTTATATTCCTTTCCACAAAATTGTCATTTTGTTCTATGTTTTTTTCCTTATTATGATCACAATTTTTTTCTATATCATGGATTTGTGCTGCTTCATTAGAGAGCTGCTCCTCTTTATTTTTTTTTTGTATACTAAATATATATATTTTTTTTTTTTTTTTTTTTTGGAATCTTTTTTTTATTTTGTTGATCATTTAGATGGTTTGCGTTGTATTTTCCTTTTAATTCTGGAATTTCAGGTAACAGTTGCTCGAACAGCTGTATTTTGTTTTTGTAGAAAAGTTTAAGTATTTGAATAATAACATATAGTAGAACAGTTATTAATAATGCATCAAAAAAAGGAGCAAAAATATTCATATATTTCTGAATGTACCATATTTTATTATAAGATATATCAATATTATAATAATCAAGAAAGCAACCGACCCTCACATAATACGAAAAAAACTTCAAATGACAAAGAAATACGGTCTTATATATATACCAATATTTTGTAATAAATGAACTTATATTTGGAGAAAAAAATCCATAGGCAATAAAGGTAAAAGAACAGTTAAACCAAATCTTCATTAAAGTTCCGCTAACATATAATTTATTAAAATGACAACTATAATTTAATGAAACTATAAGGATAACAATGATATAATATATAAGTTTTAATAGTATAATATGTATTATCTCATAAAATAAATTTCTACACCTGTAACAATTTGATTTAAAATAGTTCATGTCAAAATTTTTTGCACAATTATTACATTGATATCCAGTAGAACCTTCAGCGCATAAATTCGTTATGGTTCCTAGGCACCTATCCGGTATAGTACATGCGTGAATGTCAGGTAATCTTTCAAATTTATTGTTTTTTTTCTTTAATTCATTTGCCTCTTCTACATATTTATTAAACATTTCTTCTAATAAGTATTGAGTGTCGTTACTTAGATGGTTTCTAAGAATTTTACTGCTTTCTAAGAACGATGACGCTACATTTTGTGTAGTTTGTAAGGTAGATGAAAATTTGTTTTGTATATCTGAATGAATAATCTTTTTGAAATAATTTGTGGTTATTTCACCATTGCTCTTTTTTAAAATTTTATATGTATTTTCATTCTGAATAAAAGATAAGGCATCCCCTGGATTAAATAAAGTATTATGTGTTCCTTTTTTATTATTTATATTCGATTTCTTCTTAAGCGCATTTTTTTCGGTTATCTGTTCAATGAATTCTTTATTTAAATATAGTTTCTGACTCTTTTCGAAGAAAAAATAATTCTTGCTTTCAATATTTTTTTGAATAAATAAGAGTAAATTATAATATGGATATGTGTATTTGAAATCATTATTATCATCTAAAGGATTCCATTTTTTATTAGTATTTTTCTCCTTATAAACAGCGTAATATCCATGAATAGGATAAGGGTTTTCATGATCTAAAACATTTATATTATTATATGCTCTATCTTTTAATAGTTTCAAAAATAAGTAAACATTAAAACCTCTATTGCATATAGCTCCTTTGGGGCAAATTTTACAACTTTTTTTATATGCATTACTTCTGGTTTCTTCGTCTTCTGGAGTTACAAAATAATAATTATTTTTACAGAAACACTGATTTTCATATGATGAACCTACAAACGTTGTGGAAAAATGTGGGCATACTCCTGAACAACTATTATCATATTCATTTTCTTTAAAGGTATTAGGTGGACAAGGAAAACATTCTACTGTATTTTCCTTTGAAGTTCTTAAAATTTTTCCATGAATACATACACAATTGCTTAATGAACTTCTCTGCTTAATTCCTTGGGGTATAACTAGCTCTTTGGGGCATTTTTTCGGTAACGTATGAAATTTACCCTCTAAAATAGTGTTGTTAAAAAGGATGTTCGATTCCAACCCCCCTTCACAATAATGATTATCGAGAGAGCATGGTCTACAAACTGCTATATCGCGATTTAATATTTTGTTAACAATGTTATCATCTTTTCCATTCACATTATTCAAACTAATTTTTGCTATTTCGGTAGTGTAATATATATTAGTATCTTTCTTTTTTGGAACAATAAAATATTGATCTTTAATATTTTTATAATTAATTTTCTCTGAATTAATAAAATTTTGTAAGGAATCAAAAGTAAGATAACTTCCTGGAGTACAAGAACAATCATTAATATTAGTAGAGCCCATATGAGTTGTTGAAAAGCTTAAGGGGCAATTTTCGCACTTAAAATTTCCTATTGAGTTTTTGAATGTACCTCTTTCACAAACTGAACATCTATGAGATACAATTCCTATATATGAATAGCCTTGTAAGCATAAGCATTTATCTACATTTGAAGCTAAACTTACTACTGTTGTAGAATTAGTTGGACAGGATATCAAATATGGGGTATTAATTCCTGGACAAAATTTTCCTATAAAACATCCAATTACTTGGTAGTATTTATAAAGTAAATACTTTCTGTCTCTATTGATTGAACATGTAAAAATAATGTTTTTTCCGTTTCTTAATATATAGTCTGTGTATGTTATGATATTTCTTATAATTATACTATTTTCCACATTTTCATTTAAAAATTTGTCTAAATTCGAAGATGTATAATCATATATATTTTGGTAATAAAACAGTTTGCACTTAAAATATCCAACAATTTTCTTCTGGTTGTTTTTTAAAAATACCTGTGTATATTCTACATTTTTCCTTGAAAATTCTACCCCGGTACAATATACATTTGTTTTGCAGTTATTTATACAGGATTCTAAATTGGGTTTATATGTAACTGTAAAGTTGGGATTTTTTTTTAAATGCATATTTATATGACAGGTAACGTTCAACATTCTATCAGATTCCCACTTATAGTTTTCTTCTATATTTTTAAGAAGTACAGTATACATATAAAATAAAGATGTTCGTTCTAAGAACCCAAGATTTCTTAGATTTTTCAATGTGTACTTATTATTCTGAGCATTTTGTTGATTGTTTCTAGTTTTATTATGCAAATTTCTATTTGATTTATTACCTACATTATCAGAAAATTTTTTAAAATTATGGTTTAAAAATAGATCATAAACGTCGTCATCAAAAGTCCCTTCATTATTCTCAAAATAACTATAAATTCTATTTTCAGAATTTACATCAAATTTATACCTTAAATATGCTATATCTATGTTTCTGAACATAAGGAGAAAATATCCTTCTTTTGGTAAACAATTAATTATCGACTGAGAACCTTCTGACAATGTATAGGTATCATTTGGACATGGTAAACAAAACTCATCCGATATGTTATGTTTAAAAAAATTCTTTGGGCAAACTTTGCAGATCAATTTTTTATGATACTCATTTCTTCTTTCGTTCAGAGATCCATATCCTCTCTTACACTGACAATCAAAAATAGAAGAAGCATTTTTTATATTTACAACAGAATTTTTTGGACAACCTTTTGGACCCTTTGAAAATCCTTCACAATATCTACTATTGCAGGGTATACATTTGTTCTTTTTAATATCAATAAAATACCCGCTTTCACAAAATAAACAATTAGTTGGATTGGGTGTATCAACTTCAATTGAAAAAATGTGTGTATTTTGACCATAATTATTATTTTTTAATACGTTTAAACTATCATTGTTAAGAGGTATAAAATTAATATAATTTCCTTCTGCGTTATTTTTATCATAATACGCATATTGCAATAATTTATCTTGTAAAACAAAGTCTTCATGATAACTATACATAGTGTTCGTTAAACCATAATTATGTTCATTTGCAATTGAAAAAATATTTTTATCCAAGTACTTCGGATTACATAAGGAGCAGTAAATAACATCGCCAGTAACCTTAGCAATAGATGCGCAATAAGAACAATTTCCATTATTATTATTGTATATAAAATTTTCTTTACACTTACAATCTATGGCAGATTTAGATCCTTCTGGCGATGTTTTATTTTTATCACACATTGTTGTTATTTCATTACCAGGACAATAATGATTTTTTAAGCATAAGATACATTTATCTTTTTTTCTATAATATCCTTCAATACATTTGCAAAGCATTTCTTCATAACTCTTAGCTCCATATGTAATACTTTCCTCATTGATAAGACATCCTTTGATACATACAAAATTTCCTGTAGATGTCTTGTAATATCCTGGCTTACATTGTTCACAACTTGAAGATTTTTCTGAATACTCATATCCAGGTGAACATAAACAGTCTGTTATTAATTTTGATCCACTCTTCAATGTAGATGTATTTTTTCTATATTTATCACATTTCTCACATTTTAGTTTCTCTCCATCCCAAAAGGTACCTATTGGACAGCTTTCACAAATACGTTTTTTTATATTAAACTCTTTACCTATATCACAGTAAGAATATAAATTTTTATATGTATTAATTTTATACTGAAAATGACTTTTTGCAAAAATTTTCAATTGGAAAATTCCAAAATAATTCAATTTTCCTGTTATGATTCCTGTATCATGTGAAATGTTTAAGTTAGTTAATTCATCTATATTTGTACATTTTCCTTTTGAATTAAGAAAACAAAAAAATATTATAGAATCACTGTATTTGTCAATTTCTGGTACGACATTTAAATTATCATTAGAATTGTAATTCTTCTGAAAGGTATAATTAAAAGACATATAAAAATATTGATCAAATGAATTAAAATGATAATGATAAAAGAGATTATTATCGTACACCTGCGATGTAATTATTATTAAATTTTGTTCAATGGCTTCTACCTTATTAATATTATTGTGTTTATATCCTTTCCTTAATTTTAATGCTTTAACTATTTTGTATTTCTTTTGATTTAAATCAATAATTTTGATTTCGTTACTTCTCATTTGTGTTACAAATGCTAAATAGTTCCTGTGTGTTGTATATTCAGTTCGTTGTTCATGATATAATGAGAAATTTAGCGGATTATTTAACATAAATTTATGAGAAGAAAAGTTATATTCTTCTAATTCTATAATTTCTTTATTTCGCAAGTTATAACTAAAAAAATTATGTTTTGTAGAATCCAAAATGTAAAGCAGATTCTCATGTAGATTCATATGCAACGGATATATTATATTTTTTATATCAAGAAAGTCTAGATTATTAGATAAATAATTCGGAGTTTGTACAACATTTATAAAATTTCTAATATTTGTTTGTATTATGTTATCGTAAATTGACTGATCCATAATTCCAGTAACACTTCTCTTTTTTCTCATATTTTTATCACTACTTTCTATAAGCATTACGTTGCTATCAATTAAACGTTCCGCCTGCTCATTTGTATTTTTAACGTTGCATGGAGATACTCTTTTTTGATAATTTTCTTCTTCATTCTTGTTATTTTTTCTGTTTTTGAAAAATTCTAGAAAGTTGTACAAAAATTTTCTTTTTTTTGATACTTTTCCTCCGTTTAATAGCTTACGCAGATATTGAGTTAGGCTGTTATTATATATATATTTTTGTAGATAATAATATAATTCTCTAAGGTTATTACTTATAAGGTTTTTCTTTTTGTTTATTAACGTACCAAGATTTTCTTTTAGTACATTATCATCTGATTGCATTTGTTCCTCTTGTGAATTACCATTCACTATTGTTTTTGTTCCTTTATTATGTTGTAAAGGAATTATATCAATTTTTTGGTTCTTTGTGTGACTGTTTAATGTGGATAAATTCAAGAAATTTGGATGGACATATTCATTATGATTGTTCTTATTTCCTTTATTGGTATTATTTAACATAACGGCTTCATTTTTAGGTGCGCTCTTATTAGGGAGTAATATTTTCTTAAGTTTTTCCGGCACTTCTGAATAATAATCACCATGAAATTTTGAGTTGACTGCTATATCTCTAATTCTGATATTATAATTATTATTTGTATGACCAGGTAGGGTATCCTTGATAATTGTTTTTTTTTTAAATATACCCATGTTACGCTGGTTTACATTTAATTCTTTATTGTTGATACTCCTCCTTGTTCTTGCTTTAATTATTATATTAACTGGAATACCATTAGACAAAATTTGTAATCGTGCTATTTTTTTTAAATATAAATCATTTATATATACAAAATTTTCATCAAAATCCACATCAACTGGAAAAAACAAATTGTGTTTCGTTGAAAATGAAAACTTATTATTTTGTGAGTAAAAGAATATATGACTTTTCGTTAAAATTATAGTTCCTTTCGACTTACTCTTACAAGATATGAGATGATGATTTTGTAATTCTGGAAATTTCTGATTTAATTTTTCACTTTTTTTTAAAAATATCATTTTTTCCATATCTAATGTGAAACTAAAACTATCATTTCTTTTTATAATATATGCACTGTGTAATTTTGCATTTACACAGACATTTAGTATAATATTCATTTTTTCAATATTAGAAGGCAAATAGTTATCATCAAAGAATGAATCATTTACTACATAATAATTTGTAATATTTAAAATTCCTACTCCGTAATGCATATTTTGTGTCTTGTCCAATATACATATTTTATAATTATTCATTGTACTTATCTGAATTTTATTAAAAACGATGTAGTTGATTTTTTTATCGAAATGACTATTTTCTATATAGAATAAATTTTTATCTATGTTATAACAGCTGTTATTAAATTTTATTATGTATAAAGTATAATGATTATATGGTATGTCTTTTCCGTATATTTTTATTTCAAAAAAAGTATCTTTCAAATGTATGAGTACATGATTTTTATAAAAGCCTATTTCTTTACGGAATTCTATCATTAAATAATCGTTTCTATTAATTTTGTTCTGAATATTGCTGAACTGTTCCATTATTATATTTTGGCCTTTATTATCTTTTTCAAAATTAGGATGATAATTATTTAAAGATTCCAGTAATATTTTTACCTTAGGAACCCAATTGATATAATATTCATTATTATCATTATTTTGTACTTCGATATAATCCCCATTATGACAACATAAAACAATTTTCTTTTCATCGAAAAATATTATATTTTCTAAATTAAAGTTATTAAATATACCACCTTTACTTTTATAATATACTACTTCGTTTAGATTAATCCTTGGATCTTCACTAATTTTATCTAGAGAAGTTTTTAATTTTTCTATTATAGCTTTATTATAATTGGATTCAATATATTTATCATTTACTTTTGCATTGGGATTATCTTCATATTTGATATATAATTGTGAAAAAAAATAGTTATAGAAAATATTTTTTTCGAATTTAAAATTTTCTAGGGATAATAATAAATTCCTTTTCCTTCGCATGTTCAGATTCTTTGCATCTATATTCTTTATCTCTGAATCAAGTATAAACCCTGATTGACTTAATTCATAATTATAATTAATAGAATTTGAAACTTCAGGTATTTCATTAATTTCTATTCCTTTTAATAAGAACATGCTTTTACTTCCATAGTAAAATGATCTATAACATACAACGAAATTGAGCTCATTTTTGTAATGCTTCTTAAAAATATTTAATACTTTTGATATGAAAATGGAGTTATCAAAAACATTACTTTTGAAAAAAGGTACAATAATGGCACTTTGGTTATTCCTATCATTACAAATATTTCTATTGTAATCATTAAAAGAATTAAGTGCAACGAACTTTAAAGAATCTTTATTAAAATAATTCAAATTAGTTACTTGATCATTTTGATAGTTATTTTGTATAATTTTTTGATTTACGATATTGTTATACACTAAACCTATATATACATAATTTTTTGTATCTTTGCAATTTTCATTATTAAAATAAAAACAATAACATATTTTGATGTATTTTTCCTTATCATTGGTTATTTTGTAATTTTTAGAAACCCAAATAAAATTTTCATTTAGGTATTTTACTATTTTACGAGGTTTTCCATATATTTCTATACTTTGTTCCCAATTTATTTGATACTTATTATTATCTAAATGAATGGTATCGTCAAATAAATTTGTATTATTGTCATAGGTACATATGGAATTAGCATCAACAAATGTAACTCTATCATTTATATTTATTAACTCATTTAAAAACTCGAAGGAAAAGTATCCATTAATATCTGTGTGAACTTCTAAAAAGTGTGGACTATTTATTTTAAAGAAACCAACCTTGGTTAAATAATCACTATCCTCACATTTATCTTTTGAGCACCAGCATACTACAATTCCTTGAGATAAAAAATTAATAATTATGTTATACTTTTGGTCAAAATCGTCTACCTCTGCTTGGTATGTTAAAAAAAATTTCCTCTGATTTAATTCAATACATAATTTACTTAAATCTTCCATTATATCAACTGGAAAAATTCTTATTGATCCATTTAACACCTTAGTAGTTTCTAATTTAAGAGAGAAAGGCTTGAGAAATTTTAAGGTAGAATTAATTTTGGGTTCTCTTAATATAGCTGTGTGTACACGATATTTCTTAGTTTTAGCAGAATAGGAAATATCAGAATCACAGTATCCTTTCGATAGTTCATAACAAGAACACACAAATAAATTATGTGAGCCATCATTATTTTGATAAGAGGTCAAATAAGAATTACTGTCAGCATCTAGAATGACCATTAAATTTTTCCATTTATAACTTGTGATATCATCCTCTAATTGATCTTCTTCATGATGTTCTAATAATTTTTTAACTGAGTCAACAAGAAAAATCTTTTCACTGTAGCTATTGCTTTTACTGCATGTATCTGTATCTCCAAATTTTTCGTAAACGAAACGGATGAATAAATTATATTTTGAATAAAACTGCTTAATTTCAAAACTAAATGGCACACCAGAAATTATTTCGTTTTGCATATTTTCATTATATATTCCGTAGAATACAACATTGCCAACATTATAATAATATTTATCGTTATTCTTAAAGGATACACATATTTCATAACTTTTTGTTATGTCAGTAGGTACAACATTAACTCCCAAATTATAAACTGCGTCTATTAATTGATATTCTATAACTTCTATTTCTTGAGCAACAAGAATACTTCCTTTTTCACTTTCAAAAATTTTTTCATACTCATTCTTACACTCCTTAGTATCACTTAATGTAAAATAAACAGAGTTCGTATTTATTTTTGATATACTTTTGGTAGTGTTATGTGCTTCTTTACTTTGACCATTGCTTGTAGGCATTTGATTATTTTTATTATTATCAATCATTTCTTTTCTTTTGGCATTACTAGTAGATATATGTGACATATCAATTATACTTTTCATTTTTATTATTGTTCTACAAGATATTCCAGAAACGCAGATATATTCATTGTATTCTGTAGGGCCCGGGAAAAAAACAATAGCTGGAATGTTACCTTTTTTTAATTCATCTACAAAATCTAAACTAAAATTGAAATCTAATACTGGATTAATTCCTTTATTAAAATTATCTAAATTATAGCTTCCCACTACGTAATATTGTGTTTCATTCATTTTAATATTTAACCTTTTAAAATCTTCCTTTTTATCGCATGAAATATTTTCTTCTAACGTACATACACATAAATCATATTTTTTGGGAAATTTCAGTTTTTTATAAAAATCTATAATATGTTTTTCTTCATTTAATTTGGACTTTAAATTAAAATTTTTAATATCTGTACAGTCATCTTCTATTATAAAAACAAAATTATCAACATTATAATTTATAAGGTTAGAATATGATGATTTAGAAATTTGTATTAATGGATTTATAAAAGATTCAACAGGAGAAATTTTCGTTATTTCTTGTTTGAAGTTTTTTAAAGAATTACAAAATTCATCATGTATTTCATAGCACCAACATAGGTGAAATCTATTATTTACTGATTTTACATATTTACATACAAGTTTGTAATCATTATGGTACGTACATATTTGGATATCCTTTGAAACTTCATTCATTATAACATCATGGTTATTTGACTCTGATTTATCCTCTAAAAGTTGTTGGAAATTACATGTTTTATACCTTACTATTTTTATTTTATTATTTTCAATATTTTTAAAATACCCATCAAGAAAAAAATTGATTTCCTTTTCCCTAACAACATGGTGCTGTTGTATTAATGGTCCAATAAAATGAAATGTCCCAATATAATTTTCGTTAATTAAGTCGTTAATTTTTCTAGAGTAAATTATTTTGTACGGTCCTGGTTTTAGTTCTTTAGTGCTGATAGCAAAAACATTAAGAATAATTTCCGAAATTCTTATAGAATCATACGTGTTTGACTCCCCAGGCTTATCTTTCAGTATTTCTTGAAAGAATATCCGAATTCTTTTTGTTTCGCTAACTTCTATAAATAAAAAATAATGATACCATAATAAATAGAATTTTTCTTTATGTGAGCAATTAACATCCATAGAACAATAAAAATCTATTTCTTGAAATGGACCATCAAAAAATAGCACACTTGTAAGTGTATGATTATCTATTAATTTGTCTGAGCAGTTATATATATTTATATTTTTATTTGTAAATTTGTAATTCATTTTCCCTAATTTACGTTTCCCCCAGTATAATTGTGGGTTTTTAATAGTATTCTGAAAGATATATGTATCTTCCTCATAATTATAAGTTAAAATATCGTGACAATAATGACACTCCCTTATAAAGTATATTTCATTATTTTTTAACTTTTCATATTCTATTTTTAATTTAACTTTATTAATATTTGTTTTCTCATCAATTTCTATTTTTTTAGATAACTTTGTTTCACCATTATAATAGGAATATATAAAAAGAATTTTTCTATTATTGCATAAATTTAAATGTCCTATATTAATAATATCAAGTTCTCCATTAGGAACATTATTATATACCAAGAAAAAATCATTTTCTATAGAAAAATTAAAACTTTGTTCTCCGTAATTTCCACAAATAACTATATCTTTATTTAACAAACTAATATTCATCTGCTTAGCATGGTAGTATATATTAAAGTCAACAACCCTTTTATTTGATGTATAATCATTTAGTTCTTCATTAAGTTTGGAATTAACTTCGATATTTACTAATTCACTTGTATTACAAGACCTCCCATATTTGGGTACCCATCTGTCAGATACATACGTTGAATGGAAAGTTATCGTAAATGAACACTTAGAAAATAATTTACATACCATTTTTTTTTTTTCCAAAGGTGTTATATCATTATTTATGGAAATGTTAGTGTATGAATAATAATCCCTAAAGTTATTATTTTCTTTGCAATTTTCTTCTATAGAACACATGCATACATAATACCTAAATTTATCTAAATTTTCTATATGTGTTGCTTTATAGGTTGTTGCTTGATCTACAAGTATGTTTTTGTAAGAAATTTTCTTTGATAAATCATCCTTGGATTCGATAAAAAAACCATTATCTGAGTAACAATTTTCATTTTCTTTTATTGCAAATTTTAAAATTTTAGTATTATTATCTTCATTATATAATGACACAGAAGCAGTAAAATTTAAGGATTGCAGAGAAATTGTCTCAAAGTTTAGTAATCGCTCAATTTTCACAGAACCAATGTCATAATAGTTGAATTGTTTCAAACATAATCTCATAGTAATTGCATAATAATCCAGAACAAAATTTAATTCTTCATTTTTATATATAAATTTGTTATCATTATTGTCTTTTAAATTGCCGTTTTCATCTTTCACACTGTTGTTGTGAGAGCATTCATATTTTAAGTATGGCCCCAAGTAATTGTTATATTCAAAAAAGTGTAATTTATAGTTAATAATTTTATTGTTAATAATAGTATAATATATATTATATTCTGGTTTTTTCACCAAATCTACAGTGAATAAGGGGAGATATTTCCTCCCATAAATCTTTGAACACAAATTATTTTCATTTGTTAGAGGCTCATCACTAATAATGTATATATGTTCATCCTGTTCTTTTGTGTGTATATTTATTTCTTTATCGGCTTGGATTTTTTTGTCACAGATATTATCAGACCAAGAAAAAGTTGTACTTTCAATATCATTTATAATATAACTAATTTTTTCTTTTAAGGTATATAGTTTAATTACACATGGTGTACCTAAGAAACAGGTAATGGGTTTATATGCCTGTAGAAAAAAGATATGACCCACTTTTTTATATAGAATATTATCTATTATGCATACCTCCAGATAATAAGTATTATTATTATTAAAATTGAATGTGTAATATTCACCATCTAATTTATGATCATTTTTGATAGTGGAAACAACTGTGTTGTCATTACACCTCGGTTTAAGCAGTACAGTTTCGTCCGTAATATTTGGTATGTTATTAAATAAAGTGGTACTTATTCGGATTGAACAATTTGGGTTTTCAAAATCACAGTAAAATGTATTATGTATAATTGTTTTATCAATGGTGATTCTATTAAGTACTAATGATAAATTATTATTTATGAAACATATATAATAGGTGCCATTATTTAATTCATGAATATTTGTTATGCGTCCAATATTTCCGGTGCAATTGAATACTTCTGCGTTTTTAACAAACGCTGATTTTACTATTTTATCACATTTTTCGTTCTCTGAAATGACAATATTTTCTAAAAGATTAAAATAAAAGGTAAATTTATCAATATTCTTATCGTTACAATTTAGTATATCTCCTATTTTAATGAGTTCATTTTTTTGTTCAATTTTTTGAATGGAATACACAGATTTGTCAATGGGGGATATAAGCGAACTGAAAAAATAATCATTGTAAAAAAGAATTTTGTTTATTTTAAATTACTAAATGATGATAAATGTCATAGAAAAGCATCAAAAAAAAAAAAAAAAAAAAAATGAATAAATTTTGGAAAAATCAAATGTATATATACGTGCGTATTTATGCATAAATATACGTATATAAGCTAAGAGATAAGAGTTTTAACTTTTATAGCAATGAATCAGTAATTGTAGCATATGAGAAAAAGCACGAAAAAATAGTAAATTCCGAAATTGAAAAAAATAATATTTATATGTGCAAACTTAAGAATTTTCGATGGGAACGAATAAATAATTTTATCCTTGGATACAAAACATAAATGAAAAAGGAAAATTTTTTGTAAAGTTTCACCGAAATGTATGAAGGTACATATATATATAGATATAAATATGCGTATACATATTAATGCTGCTGACTACATTTGTGTAAAATATATAAGCTTTATATATAATGAAATTACCATGAATTCTTTTTATCCTTAATATATATTTTTGCATCTCGCTTTTGAACGAACAGGAACGTATTCTGATATTTTTCTTTTGATATTACTTCCCCTAAATTATTATTAATTACATTACAATTATTTGTTTCGCTGATATCAGATATTAAATAGTCTTCATTAATTTCAAAGTCACTCTCACTTATACCATCACCTCGTGTATCTAATATAGATATGTACTCAGTTTCAAATAACTCTACATTAACGTTAGCACTCCCATTGTTATAAGTGAAGTTTGATATGCGTATACTAGCTTTTATATTTTTTAGGAATATTACAAAGAATATAATAAAAAAAGAGAGACTAAAAATTTTGAGGCTTTTTTTATATTTCATTTTTTATTAACATTCAACTGTACTCCTTTTTTTTAGTTACATTGGTGTAAGTATATATATCTATGTATCTATCTATATCTATCTATATCTATCTATATATCTATCTATCTATATATATATATATATATACATATATATATATATACATGTACAAATGAATATACCCATATATTTGCCCATTTACGCATGTTATTACGTGTGTTTAATCAATTGAGGATATAACATATAATATGATTTAATATTTTTACTGATGAAATAAATATATTCTAGACACGCTGTACACATCAATTATTTTTATTTTTTTTATTTTATATAAATAAAAAACAACATTTCCGTGCAAAAACTTGTTAGGTGGTGTGTACTTGTAAAACGAATTTTCATGCTTAAGAAAAAGTTGTGCAAATGGAGTAACATATTTTTATGTAATCGATACTATTAAGAGGCACAAGTAAATGAAAAAATAAATATATAAATATATATATACATACAACCTTAAAAATTAAGCAAAAATTTTTTAATTATAAAATAAGATTAATTTTTTTTGTTACAACAAAATTCAACAAGATAAAAAAATTCCTTGAACACTTGTTTTTTATCTTGTCTAAAATTATTTATGCCCATGCTTCATTCTGCTTAAAATAAAATTATCCTTTTTTATTTTACGTTATTGTACCCTATTGTACTTTATTTTACCCTACTTTATTTTAATTTATTTCATTTATTTATTTTTTTACAACTTTGATATGAATATTTGCTACCAGAAAATATTTGTTGCTTGAGTTTCTTCAAGCTACTGTTTTAAGATCACTCAAGTGCATGCGCACAGGAAGCTCAATTTTTTTTGCACGTTATTAGGAATAATTAACCTACGTTGTTATAAAAATATTCTATATATTTTTTATAATAACGAAAAAACGTAAAATTAATAAAAAACTTTAATTATCTCTTTTTTTAAGAAGGCGTTAATTTTTTTATTTAAATATTTCAAGAAATACAAAAGTGATATCAATAAGTACAAATGAGTTATTACAGATTCTGTATATGGTATATTTAATCTAAAAATGAAGGGTGAATATATATATCATGAAAAATAGACATCTTATATTTGTTCGAGTTCTATAGATTTTTCTATTCTTCCTTAGAAAACCTTTAAAAATGATAAGTTATTTTCTTTATTATTCCTTTTAAAATATTTGAAGATTTATTTTTATTATTTTTGTTTTGTTATAATATATACATATAGGATTATAATATTTATTTATTTATTTTTTTTTTCTTAAATATTGGATAACTCAATGTAGCTATAAAAATTTAATTTATGTATATTTATTTTTTATTTTTATTGTTCTTTGCGTTATATCAGAAGTTTGCGCTTCTTCAATGTAGTAAATTCTTTAGAAAAAATACAAATTAATTCTTACTTTTTTTCTGCATCGTGATTCGTTGTACATATTTTATATGTAACAAATATATATATATATATATATATATATACACTGTAAATGTACTGAATGATAAGGCTGTCTAAAAACAAATATTTAAGAACTTGTTCACAATAATAGAGTTTTAATTTATTTTTTCCTTTTCATAATTCGAAAATATAGTATTTATTTATAATACTTTTTTTGAAAATTTTTTTTTGGACTTGAGTTTTTTTTTTTTTTTTTCATGTTCTGAAACCTATATATATTATACTAAATGTTTATTTGTTTTGTATAAATTTTTTTCACACTTTTTTGAGAGCTACCTTGAATTTACGGCTTCAGTTATTTTAGGTAGAATGATTATGAAATTCTTGTATGAATAAAAATTTCAGTTGATTTCACTTAATTTTCTATAAAATATGGGAAACTTTCACTATATTCCTTTTTTTTAAAAAGGTTAATTTTTTGAAACTAAATTGAATTAACACAAAAAGAATTTTTTTTTTTCCCCTGTGCCTAATTTTAAGGTGTACATACACAAAGGGACGAAAAAAAAAGAGGTCTTAAAAGGTGGACTAGATCATGTTCATAGTTATGCGCTTATTCATTAATATTCATTAATTTAATCTTATTTTATTGTCCATAACTTAAAAAAATAACGTTAAAATGTTTAATATTATTATTATGAAGTGTCATAATTATTATTCTGTGAACATATGTTATTTAACTGTCTGGGGAAAAATATCACAATATATTCTTTCATTTAAATAGAACAAATAATATTCATACATGTAAAAATAAAAATAATTAAATAAATTAAAAAGTAAGAAATGTATAATTAAGGGGAAATTAAATATTTTTAAAAAGTAATATATATATATATATATATATATGTATGCGTGTTGTCGCCAACGGTTTTATCAATTTAAAAAGCAAGAAAAATTACCTAGTTAGAACAAGGAATTGTGTTGTGTAATGATAAATGTTTTTAATTGGTATATAATTTATAGTTAACTTATACTTCTTTTTGTTCTCTCGCAAGTTGTAAAATTTTTCCATTTTTCTATTTTTTAGTAATAGTACTGATAAGTGATGTTTTTTTTTTTTGAAAAATAATATTTTCATTTGATATTAAATTACATATATGTATATGCGCTCACTTTCTAACTCACACATATATACATCTTTCGCAGGATTTGTCAGATTCATCAAAGTTTTAATTTTTTTTTTTTAGTCATTCTTTTTTTAGAGGAACGTGTCTATGTTATAATATATGTCAGGTACATTTTTTTAATTGCCTTTTTTAATTTTAAAATTCCTTTCTAATAAAATTATAATTATTCATTTATTTTGTTTTTTTATTTTTTTCTATGTTGAACAAATTAGTAACTTCCGTGAACTATATTTTACCCTACCAATAACTGAGTAAATTTTCAGGTTTTCCATGATTCGATAAAAAAGTTGGATTAAATTATTTATAATACTTTTGTGTTTAATTTGTATTATTCCTTTTTTTTTTTTTTTTGCTGGTAACTTTTCGTGTAAATAGAAATGCATTATTTATTTCTCTTATTATGGTGCATTATTTTAAAATGTTATGTAAGAAGTCAAGAGTCTGCCACAAATTTCTATAAATTTATTGATTCCTTTGCATCGTCTACATATATATCGGAGGAATCTGGAAGTTCACTTTATGATGCTAAAAGGGCTATACAGAAAAACCCTAGTTATTGGTGCAGTTCTGGAAATCATTCAAAGGATGAAGAAATTACTTGGACTGGTTATTTAAATACAAAAGGGTTTATTAAAGGTGTGAAAATATCATGGGAATACAGCCCAGAATTAGTAAGCTTGTCTGTGTCTGCTGATGGAGAAAATTATAAGAACGTTATTCCTTATAGAAGAATTTCGGGAAATGAAGCATCTTTTGATGAGATATACTTTTTTAAAAAATTAGAAGAAGCTACATCAATAAAAATTGGACTAAAAAATGCTATTCACAAATATTTTGGAATAAGAGAAGTTAAGATTATTGGTGGAGGAAATCCACACTTTTTATTATTGTCAGGAATTACAAGTGAACATGAAATGTGTCTACAGGTAGAGGAAGGACTAATAAATAATGATAACACTTCAGTTATTTTAGATTCTTGTATTAACGCTTTAGCAGCCGGAGATGGTAGGGAATTATGGAAAACTAACTCCAATAATCAAATAATTAGCGCTTTTAGTGATCCTCCTAAGTGTTTATCTGTAATTAATTTAGATAATTTAGAAACTAATAAAATCGTTTTATATGACTGTTTAAGAGCTTTGGAAGATGGTGATGGAAAATCTAATTGGATATTTGAATCTAATTCACAGATTCGATTACAGAAAAGTGGTGAACCTTTGTGTATTTCTCAAAAAAATATTTACGGAAATGTACCTGGAATTCATGACATTCTTCTTAATATGGACGTGTCTGTTGATTCTAATTCCACCTTAGATGATGATCATAATCCTGATAATACTGTAGATGGAAACTTGAATAGTTATTGGGCTTCGGCAACTTTTGCAGATAATTATGAGCATTTGGTTTACTTTATCATAGACTTAAATAAATTTGCAGAGATATCCAGGATAAAAATTTATTGGGAATATCCACCTTTGCATTACAGTATTGCAGTTAGCACCGACAATCAAAATTATAAAATAGTTGTTGAAACTTTAGCTAATCCTAGTTTTGTAACAATAGATACTTTAAAAAATATAGAAACAAGGTATATTAAAATATCAATGATTAAACCTCATCCGAAACATGGAGAAATGGGTGATCAATTCTTATATGGAATAAGGTCTATAGAAGTACAGGCTAACAATTTAGAAACAATTTTAAGCTATTGCAGAGATTCCGCTAATTCAGACGACGCCAGAGATAAATATTTCGTTGAATATATTACTGAATTTGATCAAGATTTAACGAGGAAATTAATTAATCTTGAAGAAGATGTATCAAAAAATGTAAATTCTATCAGTGATAATTTGTCTAAGCTAGAAGAATTATTACCTAATATTGAAACATGCTTACAAGAAAAAAAAGGGTATGATGAAGAATTAAAAGAATCTAACGAGAAAGTAAATGAGTTAAATGACAAGCTTTCATCATTAACATCCGTAAATTTAATTCACGATAACGATATACTTAGATTAGGGTTACTTCCTGGTGACGCTTCATCCTATCCAGCTAACGATTGTTCAGTGATTAAAAATCTTCAAGAAACTCCACAGTCAGGATTTTATTGGATTAAACCAAAGTGTGCACCTGAGCCATTGAAAGTTTATTGTGACATGACTTCAAGTACTTCTATATATGTGTGGAATGGAAATCCTCCCAAGTCTCCTGATCATTTAATAACAAATATTATAAATTCAGTTGATGATATTAGACAACATTGCGCTGAAGTTGGTTTGGAGCCATTAATATTAAGATCTAAAGGTCAGTTGAACGCTTTAATTTTATCATTAAAAAAAATGGGATTCGCGCTAAATGGAAAAATTAATATTCCATTAGCTTATGATTATTCCTGTGATCATGGTAGTTGTAGTGGAAAGTTTCATGACTTGTTGAATGGTAATATCGATTTAACAACATTAATTTATTTAAAAGCATCTGAATCACCTGATAGCACAAAAATTAGACAAACTGCTGGGATATCCTATGATGATGGATCTTTCAAATTTTTTAATTTAGAGACATCAGATATATCTGCAATAGTTTGCTCTACTAATTCAACGGAAAATGATGCTGTATTACAATATCTGAGCATAACATGTGGTACAACAGCACTTGAAGATCATTTCAATTCAATTGTAAATACTAATATAGTTGTTCTATGTCCAATAGGATGTGATAATAAACAATTTCAAAAATCTGCAGTATATGGAAGCAAAGGAATATATTCAGACAATAGCTCTATTTGTAGGGCAGCAATTCATTCGGGTGTAATAGATAATAAAGGAGGCTTAGTTAACATTACCATTGAATCTGGGTTAGACCGATATGAAGGTTCAATAAATAATAATATAGAATCTATTTCATTAAATAAAGAACCCGATGGATTGTTTGATATAATTACTGATGAAAAAGAAGAAAAGGTTAAACAAGAAAGTAGTCCTTTTCATCATAGAACCATAAGAGTAAGTAGTATGTCTGATGATTGTCCTATGGATTTATTTCAGTACAAACAAACATCTTTTGTTCAGAAGGAAAATATGATAAGAGAACAAAATGAGGTGAAATACAATGAAGAAGAAAATACAGAAATTGTAAAATTTCATGAATTAATAGGTGAATTATTAAATAATATTGATGCTATTCATGGAGTTGACTCTTCTGTAATTTCAATCGTTCAAGATGAAACAACAAGAGTTATAGAAAAGTCTAAAAAGGAATTAAAACCAGCTGATATGTTATCAAAAAAGCAGATTGAAGATGCTATAAATTTGTACAATCTGACAGAAAATTTAGCATTATATTTATACGATTTATCGGAAAAATATATATATGATTTGGAAAAATTGAAAGAACACTTAGATGAATTAAAAAAAGACCAAAAAGTTGCTCATAATTTTGGTACATTCAAGTTGAATTATGAAACTATGAATTTTTCTTCTCATTTCCATGTTTTTGATTCAAAATTAATAAAAAATAAGCCTAGTACATGGGGATATGCTGATACAGATATTCTGGGACATAAAAATAGTATTGGTCAAATGAGTAGCATATCAAACACAGAAATAGGTGAAGGATATTATGCTAAATTAAAGGGGTTAAATTTTTATGACTTTGAAATAAAAGTAAGTATGTTGGGTAGAGGAAATGGGTGTTTGGGTATAGTATTTAGAGCTAAAGATGATTTTAATTTTTATTTATTTGATGTATGCGATAAAGAGGGAGTAAAAAGATTGTCAAAGGTAGAAAATGGTCAAGTAGACATTTTAAAGGAGAACCATGGAGATGTTTCCATAAATAATCAATGGAATAAATACAGAATTGTGGCAAGGCATGCAAATATTGATATTTATGAAGTAGACCATAATTCAAATGAAATTAAGATATTAAACTCTTTAGATGAAAGGTTTTTATCTGGTACTGTTGGCTTATATTCTCAGTTAGTTGGTCAGGGAACCTTTTTTGATGATCTTGAAATTATAGCCCTCCCATGCACAGAATTATCAAAAATGAAATGGAATAACAAGAATACAACATCTAATTGTCCTTATTATAAGGAAACTTATATAAATGAAACATTACCATATATTGTAATTAACGATATGTATTATAATTGGAACTTTGAAAAGGATGATGATAATAATTACTTATTATGTTCAAAAAATATAAAGGATGATAGTGCTTCGAACGTAGAAATGCATACTACTATAGCACTTTTAAAACAAAGAATGTGCTCTGATGGGAACTTTACTTTTGATATAAATTTCTCTGACGATGATAAAATTACGGATAATAGTAAATCATATGTATATGTACTTTTTCACTTTGAAGATGAACATAATTTTAATGCACTTGAAATTACAAAAGACAACCTTAGATTTATAAATTATAGGAACAATGAACCAACAGTATTATCTGAGTTCAAAGATAAAGAAAAATCAAAATATATAATAACAGAAAATGAATGGATTAAAGTCAGTTTACACTTTGATAAATTAAAGTTCAAGGCGATTATAAGTAATAACGACGATGAATTAGTACTAGATACAAATAAGGTTGATTTAGGTATGATTCGTCCAGGACAAGTTGGCTTCAAGATTCACAATTTTATTAAGGTAAAATTTGATTCCATACTTCTTTCATCTGCTGCATCAAACTTATATGAAAATTTTGTTCAAACTAAATCTAAAGCATGGGGCACATGTGAAGAAGCCATACATGTGTTAAATAGGAGGTCTTCATGCGAGACTGATATATATCCAAATGAGACAAAAGAAAAACATATTAAATGCATTACAAATTTCTGTGAAGAATGTTGTTTACATCATACACAACTATTAGACATCAATGAGAAAAAACAGTGTGAGAAACACTGTAAAAAGAATGACCATTTGGCAGCTAAAATGCAAACACTTTTTGAAAAGTTCTTAAATAAATGTGTTTCAATGGAAGAAAATAAAGATTATGAAAAGTGTGATAATAATGATACAGAGTGTAAGAATAAAATATGTGTACTTTGTTGCAAAAAAAATGATCCTACAACTTCTAAGGAATTAAAGGGTTTATCTTTACGTAAATCAAAAGATGTGCAACAAAAAGAGATAATTGAGTGCCAGTTTCAGTGTAACCAGGTTCATCCAACAAATGAATAAATGGTAAAAAAAACGAGTGTCAAAAAAAGTAAGGTAAAAAAAAAAAAAAATATGATAAAATAAAGCAAAATTTTTATTTTTACATTTAGATATAAGTCATCCTTTTCTTCATTTCTCCCCCCATCTCGTACATGAAATATATTTTATACTTAATGTTTTTTTCTTCTAATGAGGGCTTATCGTTGAGAGAAGAATAAATAAAAAAGAAACATTTACACCATGTTTAAATTAATCATTTCCTTATTTTTTATGCTGACTATTTACTAAACTGCAGTGTTTATATTTTATCTTGAATAATTTGAAATTATACAATTTAACAATTGCATGTTTATGTTTGTTGATAAATTAAATGGAAAAAAAAAAAAAAAAATTGTTACATCATTTTACTTTTTGAACAGTTTATTCGCTATATATAGTGAACATTTTATTTTTTTACAGAAACATGTGAATTAGTTTTTGTAGTTTACACTTTTCTTCAATTTTAATTTCACCATTTTCTTTATGTTATGAAAACATTAAGAAATATATAGAAACACACTATGAAAGAAAATATTCACAGATAATAATACGGAGCGCTACGAACTATTTTTTGTAATCAAAAAATAATACAATTTCTTAATATTCAAATGTAGAAAAAGAAAACATAGGGTAAAAATTATAATAATTTATTTGAAGAAAAATTGGAAACCTGAAATTACATTGTTCCTCCAAATAATTTACAATTTATTTATTCATTATTATTTTTTCCTTTTTTTTTTTTGTATGTGCAACTTAAGAAATGAAGGGAAACACATAAAAATAAAATACGAATAAAAAAACCATTTTATATTAAAATTTTTTCAAATATATAAAAAAAAGTTGCATACACAGATGTATATTAATATATGAATGTATCATTTTTTAATAGTTATTTAAATTTTCCTTCTCTTATTTTCGGTTATTGAGAAAAGATGTATTTTTAAAAATTGTTGTCTATTTCATTAAATTTACGAACAGTTCTAAAATAAAGGTTTTGAAACATATAAAAAAAAAGTATAAAAAAAATATTTGTAATTACAAAAACAAGGTAACAAAATAGTTTCCTTAATAGTTAAATAATATGTTAATTGTTATTAGAATTGAAAATATTATTTTGTTATATGATAAAGTATATTATATTCATTTAAGAAATAACTATTTTATTCATTTTAAGGTAAACAAACACAATTGTATATAAATATATTTAGATTAATATAATATAAATATATCGGATATATATGTATTAAAAAATTGTCCAACTAAAATTAAAAAAAAATAAAATAAATAATTTACATATTTGACCTAGTACGCCCATTAAATATTTGTGTATGTTTCATTTGGCTTATTATTCACTATCTTCTGAATCTTTTTATTCTTTAAAAATTCTTTATGAAAAAAATTATATGTATTTAAAAATTTTCTTAGGTTCAAATTCTCCATATCAGATGATGATTCACTCGAAATATCTTCACCTATGGAGTTTGGTACATATATAGAATTTAATTCATTATGATGAAAATACAGATGATCACATGGCTTGCTTAATTTTTCATTAATTCTGCCTTTAGTATTATGTCCGAATGAATTATAATTCATTGAGATATTATTACTGTTATTAACGGATAATTCGGAGTTATTGATGAATCTAAAGTTTTGGTTATTCAGATCTTCATGTTTACTTTGCGTTTCAAATATAGAATTATTACCTATTTTATTCTGTTTATTTAAAAAGTAATTTTGCGTGTTTATATTTGCATGTTTATTTCTATCATTGCAATGGAAGCTATTTTCTCCGTATTTTTTATTTCCTAATAAATATGATTTTAACTTATCAGAAAATTGGGATTCGTTTTGATCATTATACATTATATTGGACAAATTCTTATCTAATGTTAGTATGTTTTTAATATGATGTCTTCCAACACCTAGTAAACAATTTTTGTCATAAGAAATATTTTTGTTAAAATCATCAAAATCTGCTACATCTAAACCGAACATCCTTAAATCATTAAAAGCAGAATAGTATAAATTACTTGAATCTGCGTTATCTAAAATGTTATAAATATTTGGAAATATGCTAATGAATGTGGGAAGATTTTCTTCTCCAATAAAATTTTTCACGCTCTCTTTATAATTTAAGAGTTTCATCGTTAATTCCTCCTTTTCAATGTTGCATGTTGTAACTTCTTTTGATTGTTTTTTTTTTTTTTCAAGAATATCTTCATTTTCAGTTAAATCCCTATTTAATGAACCACCAGAATGATTTTCAAAAAATTGGCTTTTTTTTAGGATTTCATTATTAATATTTTTATTATATTTATTATAATGGTTGTTATTTGTTCTAAAAATATTGTCATTATTAATAAATGAAAAGGAATTAATGCAACCTCCAGCATTATCTTTATTACAGTTTTTATGTATTTTTCCACAATTATCATGTTGAATAGTATTCCCCGAATTATTAAAACAGTAATTATTACGTTTCTCTCGACTTAATAATTTACATTTTTCATTATATAAGTCTAAATTTTCATTTGCATCACATCTCTTTCTTTTTCTAATATATTCATATAACTTCTTGTAACTATCATTAATGTCTGTTAAGCAATCTTCATTAATTTTTTTTTGGGGCAAAAGAGATTTTTGAAAAAAAATATTATACAATGATTTACTAATATTTACATAGTTATATAAGTTGGGATGGTTATCTTTTTTATAAGATAACACTTTAATTAATGAATTAAAAATATCCTTTGATTTGTCATTACTATTCAATATAGTATCTATGATTGCGCTAAAGTTTTCCTGCTCTATCAAATTTTCTAGACTAGAACTTGTGTTATCATTTCCATTATTATTATTATTATTATTATTATTATTATTATTATTATTATTATTATTATTATTATTATTATTATTATTATTATAATTATTATTATTATTATTATTATAATTATTATTATTATTATTATTATTATAATTATTATTATTATTATTATTATTATTATTATTATTATTATTATTATTATAATTATTATTATTTATAAGGTTGTTAAAAGATCCAAATTCATTGCAACGAGAAATATTAGGCACTTTTACATTTGATTTTTCTAATATTTTATTGTTACTTTTTTTTTTTTTCTTATTAAGAGAATTAATAGATATATCTGTGTTATCATTGAAGTTGTTTTTAACATCTACATTTACTTTACATGGTCTTCCTACCTTTCCATGTTTCTTTATCTTTACATTTCTTTTATTTTCTTTTATGGTACCCTTTTTTCCATCACTTATATCAGTGTTAAGTATAGCATTATTTACAATATTTTTATCCTCGTTATGATATAGGAGATGTATATTTAAATATTTCCTATGCATTTTAATGCTAATTTTATTGTAGTAGTTTTCTACATTTTCTGCTATTTTGTGGTATATTGTACTTCTATCATTATAAGTATAACAATTGTTGATAATTAAAAAAAAATCATTTTCGAACTGTTGAAAGCTGTTATATTTAAAATTTTGAATTTTTTGTTTCATCGTGGTAAAATCCATTGGTTCCTTTATTATGTTCAAATAATCAGGAACATACTGTACGTTCACGGGGTATAAAAATATCCTTTTTTTGTCAAAAGCTATTAGTTTATTTAACAAATTTGTTAATACTTCATTTTTCCTTCTTAGTTCCTCTAGTTCGTCATATTTAATTTTGTTTATACTCATTTTGAACTTATAACACACAAAAAAAATTCAAAAAAAAAAATAACAAAATGAAAATAAAAAATAAAATAAGTAACGATGTGCACTCATATACGTATATTACATATATATATGCGTTTGTAATATCTTTTATAAATGAAACATTTTTTTTTATAGCAAGAACGTTTTTCTATAATTTAAACTTCATAACTAAAAGCATGTTATTGTTAATTACATGTCAAAATATATATTATTCAAAATGTTAAAATATATTTCCTTCTTTAGGATCATATTTTATATTTAACCATCTCAGTAAATCTTGACAATATATTTATTTCAATATTTATTATGTTCATTATTATGAAGCCTTAATCAAGTCAGAAGAATTGTGAGAACAAATCATCATAAAATTATATGGAAAAAATAAAAATTATTTATATTTTAAAAAATTTTAACAAATAAGTTGTTTTTTTATTATTTTTATAAATTAACTTACAATATTTCTTATAAATATCTGTTCATATTGTTTTGTTTTGTAATTTATTCATGAATATATATAATACATGTATATATGTACATCCTTTTAATTTAAAGGAATTATAATATTTCACTTCGATAAACCTGTACTTGAAGTTTTGTTCAATATTAAGTTACATAAGAAAAAACAATTCTTTTTAATTTTTAAAGAAGTCACGTATGGTTCCTTAAATTCAGTAAAAGTGCAAAAACGATATAAAATGTATTAAAAGGAAAAACACTTATTTTAAAGAAAAAAAAAAAAATATATATATAAATATATATATATATATATATTTATATGTATATATAGTTTAATTATAAAAGTTGCAAAATAAAGTGCAGGATTTTTTATTACATATAATATAAAAAAATAAAATAAAACGAAATAAAACAGTTCTGTATATAAAAGAGTTTTGTTAGGATTTTTCTGTTTTTCATTTAAAATTTTTATTTACTCTATTTACATACTTCGTCGGGGATTAAAACATAATATTTATTATATGTAAATTAATAAAGAACAACCTTTATTTATTATAACATTTATAAAAAGTTACGTGCGACGTTTTTTTATAGAAGTTAAGAATTGAATACATAATACATAAAATTTTCGTGATATAATACATTTCCCAATAAATAATAAAAGTTTTGGTTATCCCTCAATATGTATAAGCTTCTTCGTTTTTATTGTAAAATAGGATTATAAATATTCTTTTAACAATGTAAAACATAATTTTTTGTAGTCCATAAATATATTTTATAATTTTTTTTTTTATTTATTTAAAATGTGGAATTATATTATATAATTGTAATAATTTAAGTAAAAACAAAGATAACTACCTTTAAAATTATTTAAATGAGAATAAATCCTGTCAGTTTCATTTTCCATGATGTTTTTCAATTCTTATGCCAATTTTTTTTAATATTTTCTTTGTAACATCTATATTTTGTTTGCTCTACTTTGCGTAAAATGAGAACCATTATTTGATGAGAAAATAAAAATTTGTAATTTGTTTTTTTTATATATTTTAGCAAATGTTGTTAAATGTTCATAAGAACACTCTAATTTAATAGATTTACATGCGTTTAAAACATTGTATGCATAATATATTCAACATAATTCAAGTTGTAAACTGTTCAAAAAAAAACATAAGTAGAATGTGAAGGTAAACTTTTTTGTTCTAAATGAAATTTTCATTAGAACATAAAAGTGTGCAATGAATAATAATACTAAAATATTATGTAATTTTACAATATTATGAATTTTTTTTTATTTTGATAGTTATATAATATGATTAATCTTCGATTAATTATGTTTTACAAAATAGAGGGAAATGATTCTTTATTGGTAATTAATTTTTAACTATTTTTTTCTGAGTCATGTAATTTACAAAAAAAAAAAAAAAAGTAGCGGAGTAATTCAAATAATAATGATAATGAATATTATAAATTGTTGAATATAAAAATTTGCTGTAATATATAATGCTGATAAAAGTTAAATATGTTTATTTTTTTTTTCTGGGACAGTGTAGGAATTATAACATATCAGCTAAAATACAATAAGTTCATATTTTAGAGTTTCGAAAAGTAGTCGGATGCATATTTTTTAACATAATTTTACTTTGAACTTTTTCAAGAAACTTTAATAAGAACAAAGAAAAATTATTTTCCATATATTATATTTTTTATGATTATACACTTTATAATCTCAAACTTAAGGAGTTATTAAATGCATTATCATTAGGAACGTCCTTTTTGCTTAATTAATTTAATGTGCCACTGCATATTCTAGCAGATACCACTTTCCACATAAGATGGAATTCTTCAGTATTCGCATATTACCTTATTTACATAATAATTTTTTATATTTATTTTATAAAACTTATAATATCTAGTTAATTATTTATTTTGTTTATTCTATTTATGTAATAAATACTTATAAATATTAAAAATATGATTTTTTACATAAAATTTCTTTTCCTATTAGAATTAGAAAAAAAGAAAAGATAAGTAAAATGTGAAGACATCATCTGATTTAAAGTAGTCCATAAATTTTTTTACTTTTTTCTATTTGAAGTATTTTGCGTGTAACCATGTTTAAGAGACTTACTAATTTTTTAAGGTATGTGTATTTGTTCTCTATAATATTTTTTAATTTTACTTAATTTTCAAAAGGCGAATTTCACAAAAAGTGGTATCATTTTTAGTTCCATTAATATTGTTATGTGTTTGAATCAAGGAATTTTTTTTAATTTTGTTGTCTTTTTGTCGTAATAATACATTTAAATTTTAAATCTTAAAAATTATTTAATGTTAACCTTATACTATATATTGATTACAGCATATAAATGTAAGCCACTTTCTTTTGTAAATAAGCTTCTCTTTTTTAAGGTAAAAAAAGTAGAGTAAAATGAGAATAAAAATTTCTTTTATATAAAAATTTTATGTATTTTCATATTTTTGAATTTAAAGAATGTTTGAATTCTTAAAAAAAGTTTTTTTTTTATACAAATAAAAGAAGTTTAATTATGTTTCTTATTACTAATTTTAAACAGTCCTTGGTAGACACGAAATTACGTCATTATATTTTCTATATTGTTTTTGTTAAATTTTTTTTATGTTGGAAAAGAAGTAATTTAAGTAATTATTAATTATATGCTACAAAATTATATTAATTTCTTAAATAAATATTTATGTTTAAGCTTTTATGGAGATATGTGAACTTTCGAAAAAGATGAAAATAAAAATGGGTGAATGTGCAAACATTTTTGTCTTCATGTATAGATGCGTTATGGGAAATTTTAATTTTGATTAAACAGTATAAGCATTTAAATGCTACTAACAAAATAAATAACACACCATATTATTCTCAAGAGATAAGGGGGAGGTTAATTGGGACATGAAAAGTGGAAAACAATTATATTTTCATGTATGACACATGAATAAAAGCAAACATACATAATTACATGAGAATACGAATGAATAAATAACGCATATGTAAAAAGGGTAAGGTAGTTGACTGGGTAAAAAAAAAAACAAAACGAATCAAACATGCGTATACGAGATATAAAATAGTTTATAAGAGTAAAAAAATAAAGAAAATAAGAAATCACTTTTAAACACAGATCCGCTAAAAGAAGATAAATTTATAAATAAAAATTTGATGAAAAAGAAGGGGAAAAAGTAATTATATCAATATAAGAGTCCATGGTACGCGAAATCATATTTTTACATGTTGGACAATGTGGCAATCAATTAGGTCATGAGTTTTGGTCTGTAGCAATTAAGGAACATTTGAATAAAAAAATTAACGAGAAAAGAGAATTGGTAGGAAAGCACAGTTTTATGAACGATTCTGCATCCTCCTTTTTTGAAAATGTGTATAAAAATTTTAATTTAAATCAAAAAGAAAGTTTAAAAGCCCGAGCCATATTAATAGATACAGAAACTGGAGTAGCAAATGAAATTATGAAAAGTTCCATTTCTCCATATTTTGATGAAAATAACATTTTTACGCAACATTCAGGGGCAGGAAATAATTGGTCACAAGGATACATGTACTATGGAAAGATGTACGAAACATTAATAGATAACATAATTAGAAAAAATGTAGAAAAATGTGATTCTTTACAATCTTTTTATATTACATCATCATTAGGAGGTGGAACTGGATCCGGCTTAGGTTCCTATATTTTAGAAATGTTATCTGATAATTATAAACAAATAAAATTTAGTAACTGTGTATTTCCATCAGCTTGTGACGATGTAATTACATCTCCGTATAACAGTTTTTTTGCCTTAACAAAAATTCATGAATTTTCAAATTGCGTTTTACCTGTTTCAAATGATGCATTACTAGACATTTTAAATAGTAAAAAATTGAAAGAAAAAAAAAATGATAAAAATGATTATTCAAAGATGAATAATATAGTAGCTAATGTAATTTTAAACTTAACTAGTTCTATGAGATTTGAGGGTTCATTAAATGTGGATATAAATGAAATATGTACGAATTTAATTCCATACCCCTTTTTTAACTTTATGTTGTCCTCTCTAAGCCCTTGCGTAGAAACGGAAAATATTAGAACTTTTGATCACTTGTTCAAAAATGTTTTAAATCGTAATAATCAAATGCTCATAGCCAACCCAAAGGATGGTCTTAGTTTATCCATGGCATTTTTAGTTCGGGGTAATATCAATATTTCAGATGTTACTAAGAATGTATTGTTAATAAAAAATAATTTGAATATCCTCCGTTACAACAAGGATGCTACAAAAATAGGGTTATGTAATGTATCCCCATTAAATCAGCCGTACAGTTTATTATGTTTGATTAACTCGTGTGAAATAAGAAACAGTTTTCTGCAAATATTAGAAAGATTTAATAAATTGTTCAAAAGAAAGGCACACTTGCATCATTACTTGGAATATTTAACTATGGATGATATTTTAGAATTTAAAGAAAAAATACAAAATTTAATTTTTGAGTATAGTTATATTCAAAAAAATTCATTCTGCTCACCAAAGTTTTTAAATAGAAATACTATAAATATATTAGGATACGATATATGCGAAGAAAATGATACACATGATAATAATTATATCAACTTAGAGAGTAGTAATCCGTATTATTTGAAGTCCAAAATAAAAAAGTGCGATAAAAGTATTAGCTGGTTTGATTTTAAAACAAAACCAATTATTTAATTTAATAATGCATTTTATCCTATCCCAGATGCTATATTTAGGTATGCATGTTTGTGATCGTGCCTTATGTATTTGTTTTATCTACAATAATGCTTTAAGTATTTTTATTATTTTTTATGTAAACTTTTTTTTAAAGTTATGTTTTTTAAGTAAGTTATTTTATATTATCTTATTACAGTTAACTTCTATTTTTGTAGTAATTTCGCTTTTTTAAAGAATAACACATAAGGAATTAATATGTAAAAATTTCACTTTACTGGAAATACCATATTCTCCTAATATATTAAGGATCACATGCTATATTTTATTAATTTATATTGTATTAATTTTTCAGCATCATAGTGTTAATATTAGTAAACTTTTTACCCTGTTCTGTAGCAATGTAACATAATAGAGCCATTGAAACGTGAAGTGACATTTAAACATTTAGAAGTTGATAATTATTCTGGTTGAATGTTAAGAAACAGATGAAAAATACATGCTAATGAATAAATATTATTTTCTTTTCCTTTCCTTTTTTTGTATTTTTAAATACCTCTGGAAGTTTTTACTATAAAGGGGTTACACTTACATGATTGAAGGGACAAAAATAGCATTAATTAAATGAACTTTAGAGAAATAACATATTCGTTGGAATAGTGTTAAATAATTTGTCATTAAACTTCATATCTTATCAAAGTTGACAATATGCAGAAGTATAGAGATATTACTCATTATAAAATAAACGTAGATGATCTGTAATTGTTAATAAAAAGGGTTACATTTTTGAATAGGCTATTCCATTACGATAAAAACCACAAAAATGTGAAAAATAATCAAATTTTGAATTATATAATGGTTAAGCAACTATATGGTTAAAAGGTGATTTTCATAAGAAAAATGTAAAAAAATAATAATGTTTATTAATTTTTTTTAGCTAAAATAGAAGAAGGGACATGTTTTTATGCATATATTCATACAAATGAATTATTTATCTTTGAAAATTATGCCATGAATTAACTTTTTTCAGTAAAAATTTGTTTATGAAAATGCGCTTTTATTATAATATATACATTATTATAAAAAAATATATTATGGATATGGTTAATATTAAATTTGGCGAAATTTTTTTTTTTTTTTTGATTAAAAATCTTAAGATGTTGCATGTAAAATTTTAATTTTTATGTATTACACTGTTGTATAAGAAGAAATAAATTTTATAAAAAAGCATAATTATCGAAAAATTTGTACTTTTCCACATAACATGAAGTGTTTATTTTATCTTAACACTGCATGTTAAGGGGTGCATAAAGGTTACAAAATAAATTCAGAAAAAAAACTAAAAAACATTAATAATTCATTAGATAATATGTGGAAGTTAATTTTGCATACTAATAGAAAACACCTTAATTTTATATATGTATGTATTATGTATAGGAAATGGAGTTAATTATAATTAATTAAAAGACCCTAGATGTTAATGAGTAAATTACTAAAAAAAAAATAGGCTATGCCCACAAAATAATCCACTTAAAAGAGTTAATTTATGCGTTAAATTATATCTAAAAACGAACTATTCTATTATATTGAAGAAAAATGAGCAAACATTAAAGAATACAACAATTATATAATAATAAATTAAGTATATATGTACATACTAAATATTACAATTTAAATGCTACAGATTAAAAATAATATTAAAGTAAAAAAATGAATATAATGAAGGAGAAAATTAATTTTTTCAGTTATATTATTCTTTGATAATTTTATATTTGTCTAAATCACATTATCAATATATATATTAATATATATTGAGCTAATTATATGAAACATTTAGCTTCTATGATTTCTTTATTTTTAAATGACCATTATTTTACGAAATATATATTGATATTCACGTATTTGTGGATTTTAGCTTAGTATGAATATTTTTTAGAGTAAAAATGCAAAATATTAAAGGAAAAAAAATGTATGCAAACGCTATATTCATATATTCTATTTTTTTTTTTTTTTTTTGTCCTCATATTATTATATAAAAAAAGAAAATTTTTTATGTTTCTTTCATTTTAAAAATTAAAAGACTAAACATTATTTATATATATTTATCTTAAATGTTAATAGAGTTTACAAATGTTAATGCACATTAATCAAATAAAATTATAGGTTAGGAAGCACTGTGATTGTTAATAACATTTTTCAATAATTATAAGGATAGAACAGCGAAAGGGAAAGATCAATTTGTTTATGTATATAAATATTACAAACTAGGTAACACTGTTTTAATGCTTTTGTACTATCATTATTATAATATTTTTATAAATAAAAATTACAATCTTATTTAAGACTTCAAGAAGATAAATTCTAAGGGGTGCATAAATAAGTGGTGTAATATATATTGTTTCCTGCCCTTTTTTTTTTTTTTTTTTTTTTATTATTATGTTCATACTAGGATATTTTGAACACTTAAAATTTATATTAAATGCATTATGCTTGTAACATTTAATAGAAGGCAATTATTTTAGTTTCGTTTTATAAATATATTAATAGAGCCTACTCAGAGGCACTTTTCTAACGTATATATATGATTCGAAAATTAAGTAATATAAAATATTTAACATTAATATGTTTCTTTAAAGAATTTTATGTTTTTTTATACGATTTTTATTTATATATTGCATTTTCTTTTTAATCAATGTGGTAATTTTATAGAAAAATAAACAATAAAGTCTCCTGGGTATAACACTTAACAACCTGTTCTGTGTATTTTGAAAATACACACTCAGATTTACTCTTTCTTGAGTAGTTCGATAAATACTACTTAAAGATATCAAGATAAAAGTATTTTAAGCAAATTTATTCCGAAGATATAGTTTTTATTTTATATAATAAAGGTCTTTATTAAATAATTTACCACGAGGATTAATGCCTCATTGTGTTTGTTAAAATAGTTTCGTATATTTAAATTGCCCATAATTTATTATAGTATTATAAAACATACTAAAAAAACGACTTAACAGATATCCGCCATTAAACCTTTTTTTTTATTTTATTTTTTTAAATATAAATTTAAGAATAAAACTGAAGAATATGGCTGAACCCAATTCAACTGTATCTTCACTTTTAAGTGGGAACTTAACTACCTTGATGCGAGATTTATCAAGTGCAACGGATAATAATACAGCTGTACCTACCCTTCTTAGCGAAGGTACAACTAATTTTAGCAGTTCATTATTATCTTCACAATTACATAATATTACAACTTCAGGAGGAGTAACTGATATTACAAATGTTACCACAGGGGCAATTACAAATTCGTTAGAAAGAGTAGTAAATACGACTGTGAGTACCATAAGAGATATAATTACTAATAATACTTCTAATACAACTTTAGGCCTAGACACTTCATATGGAACTAATACAAATACAACAGTTTCCTCGAGTTTTCAGAATAACGCTGTCGCAATTACGATACTTACCTTATTCCTTTTTGTGGTAGTGGCTTTATTGATATACATATATAATTTAGTAAGAAATTTTCCATATTTTAAAGAATTTATATTCCTTATATTCATATTTAATAATTTACCAATAATTTTATTCATATAAATATTCATTATTCCAAAATTTAATCCGTTATTTAGGAAAGAGAATATTTCATGGCATGGTTTTGTCCCAAATTAAAGAAGAAAAGGGATTTAAAAGAATTAGAAAACGCAATAAACGAACTAATGGAACTTGCACATCATACAGAAGACGATGAAGAAAAAGAGAGACTTAAAAAGAAAAGTAAAAAAAGAAAAATGCTTTATTTAACTAGTGATGATGATGGTTATAATAATGATCAAACAAAACATAGAAGTAAAGATAATAGTGGTAGGGGTCCCGATATTTTGAGAGAAATACATTTAGATTAATGTAAAATGTGTTATAAATTATTCTATGTAATTCTTTTTTATTAATGGGGAACAATTATTTTTTATATTCGAAGATTATTAATATGGACAATTATTACTATTCAATATTTTAATTTTAATAATGTAACATGAACAAAAATAAAAAATAAAATGAGAATGAAATATTTTTTATATTAGTATTATATAATCTCCAATATATAAAAATTTTTTTACATTAGCCTTGTATAGTGATAATATTCATTCTTAACGTAAGTGTTTTAATTATAATTTTACATAAAGATTTCTCTATTTTGAATTGTCCTTAAGTATTACAAATTTCTTTTATTTTAGATTATACGTTAATACATTTTAAAAAAATAATTTTTCAATATTTAAATATTAATTCGTTTTTACAAAATAAAAAATAAATTAATTTTTTCATTAAAAGAATCTCTTAAAGGACTTTTTACAAAACGGGATTAATTCAAAATATTTAGCATAAAATAGAAAAGGAAATATATTATTTCTTTCTTTTCTATTTCTTAAGGAACAATTTTACCCTAATAATAGACATATATATAATAAAATTATTTTACATAACATTTTTTTATGGACATTTGTAAAGAATAAAAAGAAAAAACAAATAATATATGTTATGCATTTACTTAAATGAAAATATAAAATATTTTCTTATCGTAAAAACTTATTTATTATATAAAAAAATGAGTATATCTATTAGTATATTTTAAATATCTCATAAAATTTATAATGAGAGGAAATGTATTAATATGTGTGTAATTATGTTTACTTGATTTTTAATGGTATCATTCATATGAACTCCATTAAAAAAAATGTATGCATAAATATAATATTATTGAATGGATAGAATCTAGTCAATAAAATAGTCATATAAGGAAAACTTGATTCATATTTCTTTTAATAATTTTTTTTTAGGAATATAACATATATTTAGATAGAACGAAGAGAAAATATATCTAAGCTGTGTAATCTGTCTAAGCAGCACCAGAATTTTATAGAAATATCATATTAGTGATTTATTCTGTGACAGATAAATATATACATATAATTTTAAAAAATGCAAAAATAATAAGTTATTAGACTATTAAGTTATGCAAAATTATTCATTTCTTTGAATGAATAAATAATTTAACGAACCACTAGTTCAATTTATTCTGTCAATTCATTATAACACTAAAGAACTCACAAATTTTTCACGGATGAAAAACAAAACTGTGATCGATGAACTTATTTATGTAATACTGTTTTTATTTTTCCTTTTATGAATAAAATTTTTTATGCTTTACAATTGTGTAACATTAATACCTTTGTTTTTTTAATTCAGTTTTTGCAAAAGAGTGACAATACTTGTTCTTGAGAATTAAATAGTTGGAATTTTTAGTTACTTTGAGTAATATTTTCGAAAATATGTTTTCATTTATTTACTTTTATTTTTTATATTTTATTATTTGATCTTAGCATTAGTTATAAAATGATTATGAATATTTAAAAATAATAGATTAAAATTTTATATAATTAGTATATATTATCAAGTGTCTTGTTTCTCCCTCTCACATATTGCTGCACATACTGAAAATAATATGCACATCTAAAATAATAGTTTCTACAAATAAATAATTATTATTAAGGAAAATATATATTACAAGGCGCATTTATTTTTATAACAATATAAATATTGATAAGATGAAACATTATTTTATCTCTATATTTAGTAGTTAACTTTTTTTCTAGTAAAATATAGTCAAATATTTTTCATCTGGCATTTTATGTGAAGGAATATACATATATTTTCTCTTTGTTTCTTGTAAAAAAAAAAAAAAAAAATATCACATTTTATTCGGAATCTAATAAAATAAATAAACATTATAATTTCATATATCATAAAAAAGTATAATATTAATAATTTTTTTTCTTCAATTTTAGTTCATATTAAAATTAGAAAAATTGAAATTGTATGGGAACATAAATTAGGTATTAAAAAAAACGTTAATATTTATAAATTATAAAATTAAAAATATTTTTGTTGATGGTTCATATCATACAAATTATTTAATTTTTAGTTGGAGAATAATCTTCTATTGTATAGTGGAAAAAATTATATGTAGATTAAATAGTGTTTTTTTTTTTTTTTTTTTTTTCTATATAAGAACTATTCTGGAGGAAATACAAAGATATATTTACTGCATTATTGTTTATTTAAAAACATTGTAAATAACAGAAATGAATACATTAATACAAGTTCCACTAAAAAAAGAAAATGATTTTTACGTATTATTTAAATTTTTTTCTTAATGAAAAATATTATAAATTAGGCATAGATGTCTATTTAATGCCACATTTGTGAAGGCCTGCGAAAATTAATTCTTCTATGTGTAGAACAATTGAATTTAATTTTTGAATATATGGATGCATATGTTAATATAATTTAAATGTATATTTAATTTATGTATAGTTTAATGATACATATTCTACCGTATTATATATATAATTTTTTTTTTTTTTTTTTTTCAAACTTAAGTCACTATGTAATTATAACTTTAATAGAAGTATTAACATAATTATGTTATAGAAAAATAAAATAAATAAAAAAGCATAACATGTTTTAAATGATGTATATTATACACATCGTCCTTAAGGTTATTTTATTCTTACATGCTTCAAGAAATCTATTTAGTTGCGCATAATTTAAAGGACTTCATATTGCTGAGTGTATTTTTTAAAATGACCTACAAATAATAACCACATAGAAAAACACTTATCAGACGTATTTAATTTGATACAGTATTAAAGAACTTAAATAAATGATATATATATATATATATATAAATATATATTTTTTTTTTTTTTTGTAATATATTTTAACTTTTTGTGACAGTTTAAATCAATTACTAGCAAACAACTACAAAATATAACAATTTATTAAAATGAGTAGTTTATTTTTAAAAAAAATTAAAAATTTTTAAAATTATAAAAAAAAAAAGGTTAAATTACAGATAAAAAGAATTAAATAGGGTTATATTGTGTATATCAAAAAATATTGAAGCCTCCAATGTGCAAAAGGAAAGTTATATATATATATATAATTATGACACATTAAAACGTTCTGTTAGAATAGTTCTACAAAAAAAAAAAAAAAAAAAAGTACATATATATGGTGTAATTTTATTAAAGATCTTATATATTTACCATAAATTATACCCATTTTTTTAACCTATTATTTTTTTCTGGAAAATTATTGACTTTCATTTTTTATGTACTAATTATTCGCTTCCGCTTCTACTAATCTTATTTCACTGCTAAGAACTAAATATTTATTTAGATATATAACATATATAATACTTAGAAAAATTACCTAATTGTAATATTTAAGTTGTTATTAATATTAAAATATTATTTAATTTTCCTATAATTTTAAAAAATGAGATATTTATACAAGCTAACAATAGCCTTATTATGTATTTATAAATATTGCAAAATAAACAAAAGTATAAAAAAGATATTTTTAGCGGAAAAACAATTAGAACCTGAGTTAAAATCAGATGATGAGGAAAATGATTATAATGAAGAAACACTTACAAATGTTTTAAGGGTTTTGTCTATAGATGTTGAACAAGGAAAAGTGGAATATGAAGGGATGGAAAAAGATGATGAACTTAAGGAAACTGAAGCAGTGGAGGAATATACAGGAAGAGATGAAGAAGTAGAATTGGAGGAATTAGGAACATCGAAGGGATATATAGAAGGTTATGAGGATGAAGAAATGGAGAATTTGGGGGCAGTAGGTGGATACGTAGAAAGTGATACATACGTAGAATTTGAGGACTTAGAAGAAGTTAAAGAAATTGATAAAAATGATTCTGATTGTTTACCATATAGCACACGCAGAAAAATCAGAGAAAAAGAAATAGAAGTAAAAAGTAAAAGAAGACATCAGAAAAAGCTTCAAGAAAGCATAGGGAGGAAAGAAGAAATAAAAACACCTGAGAGTGAAGCTTATGGTATTACAATGATGACAAAATATTTGTCATATGTACAAGATATCAAAATAAATGATGAAGATGGAGAAGAGTTTCAACGAATAATTACAGAAAGTACCGCAATGAATTATGATTTGGACTTTACATTAATAGTTCGATATTTTAACGTAGGTATAAGTGGTGAAGAAAATATTTCTAAATTGAACAGGGAATATCCAATATACAAGGGTAAAAAAATTGATTTTGAAAATATTGATAAACCTTTTGGAGTTAGTCTGAAAAATTTAAAAAATGTGAGCAAAGAAGAATTATGTGGCACTTTATTCTTTGATGATTTCATCCATATTCCATTAAGTAATATTTTAAAAGAAGTAAAAGTGGGTAATTTAACTATTGAAAAAATTCTCTTTTTTTATAAAGTTCGAAATATTAATTTTATTGTATGCAATAGTAATATTTTGAGCTTTCTTAAATCACAATTTTCAGATTTAAATTTAGAAACGGTTGCTTCCTATAGTTATGGATTATATTCAAATAATGAAGAAAATGATATTTTCAATTTTTATGAATCAAAATTTTTTTCAATAAAAGAAAATAATAATAAACTTAAATCTATTTTAGATGATTTTAAAAAGAGTAAAGAACTTATGGAAGTTACAGAGGAACAACTAAATTGTTTAAGAAAAATTATTTTTAACTTAAATATGGACATTACATATATGAATATAATTATATTCTCTTTAAATATTAAAAAATCTCATATTGTGGATGATTTAAAACAAATTCATTCTTTGTTTCCTTTAAACAAAGAAAAATTAGAAAGGGATGAAATTATCCTTACAACTATGCATTATTCCCTAAGTTATTGTTTACACTTAATTAAACCATTATTTAGTAAATATAAGAATAATGAGATATTAAATTATGTTGAATTTTTTGGTGTTTCAAGTATCTTGAATGAAAATGTTGTTTTCATAGAATTTTTGCAGCATAACTCAGAGTTTTATAAAATATTCTGTAAACTTTATAACAGTGTTGATCAATATTTACCACGTATGAAATCGTATGATGATATAGAACCAATTTTAAATTTTATACTTATAAGACTTCACATTATTACTGTTATCTTTAATATGGTTAAACTCCTTTTAAATAGAGATCTATGCCATGGAATTTTAGGTAATTACGAAGAAGTCCAATTACCTATATATAAGGGTATATTACTAGACTCTGAAAATATATTAAAGACTGCCGAAGAAATGCTTGAATAAAAGTACTATACAGACATATTTCAGGATTTATACAAAAAATAAGAATAGAAGAAGTATATACTGTGTATATCATTTATATTATGTTTATTTTAAATTATGTTTTGTAATTTTTTTTAATCGCAATCCGTAGAAATATAATGAAATTATTTTTTATCTTTTTTTATATTTGTAAAGACAATTAAAGTAACATTTTTTTATTTTTTCCCTTTTTTATAATTTGTTCCTTTACCGATTTCTTAGCTTTTTAAAAATTTTCCCTGTTAGAATTTTCCGTCTTTAATTGTATAATTTAAATTTTACATCTTTTGTTGGATCTTTAAGTAGTTCACAAATATATCATAATATAACAATAAGCATTTATATAATTCTTTTAAGGAATAAAATACATGTGATAAGAGTATTCTGTTATAGTTAGAATAAAATGTAATATAATAAAAAGTTATTTAAAAGTTTTTTCCAAGAATGTCATTTCGAATGTGGGGAATGTATGTTTTCTGTATTTAGTATTTATAAAGTTTTATTTTTATATATTTTTGTGAGTATTTTAGAAGTAATACTTTATTTTTACGTGTATAATAAAGATGATATATTAATTCACATATGTATGTGATTTAATTAATCATAATATATGAATACCTTCATTGAAAAAGTAACATTTTACAAACAGAAGTTCAAACTAAAATTTATTTTTTACCTATATTTATGAAATCTAAATAGTGCATTAATACAATGTAACATTATTATATAGTATGATAAATAAAATTCTGTAGTTTCTATTATTAAAAAATATATATATATATATATATATAAATTTTAGAGGTACGTTAATGAGCTATACTGTCTACATTTTTATTGTATATATTCCGCAGGTTTAAGAAGCTACAAAAAAATAAAAGAAAAATTGTAATATTGAGTAAATTTTTTAAGGTTAACGTAAATTGTATGATTATTGTGTTATCATAGTCCCGTTTATGCACATGTAAACATATATATATATATATAAAGCAAACGATATATCATGAAAAAAAAAATTTGGATGTAAACATTTTAAAGATTGCGATAAAAATTTATATTTATTTTTTATATATATTTTTAAAAAACATATAAAAAAAATATTTTTAACAATTTTTTTACTTATTATAAAGCAAAATGATGATTTTTTAAAGCAAATTTTTAAGTAGACTTAGAAAAGAACTACAAAAGATTTTATGAGCAACGAAGACCGTTTCATTAAAAAATTTAAAATACGCAAGATAAATAGTGTATAAGGTGAGTGAAATAAATTGTTTAACCAATGAAAACCTTCAAAAAAATTGAGGGTAAAAATTTTCACTATGTTTGTAATAAAAATATATAAATGAAAAAAGAATGGAAACATTTTTATTCGGTAGAGAAATAAATAAAAAAGGATATAATAAAAGCGGAAAATGAAATAACATATTATGAAGGATTTCAAAAATAACATAAATTGAAAGAAATAAACATACACTCCTTTGTTATGCTTATCTTTACACATAAGAGCAAGGCGATAATGCAATTCTTAAAAAGAATTTTTCTCATGAATATGGTGATATATTTAATACATTCACGAAAATTAATATTATTTTAACTACAGAAGAATGAATAATAAAAACTGGACGTTATTATGTGAAATATATAACGTGAACTGTTTCCTTTTTAAGGGTTAAAATTATACTAGTGTTGTATTAAAATATTTAATATCAGAGGGGCAGGTATAACATTTTTGAAACATTAAAAATTTTTGAATAGCTCTTTTTTCATTTAAGTAAAATTAATGGAAAACATTATGTATGGGTAAAAATTTTGACTTCAACATTTCGATAATTTTATATATAACAAAATTACAGTTAATGTAAGAAAAGTCATAAAAAAATATAAGTTAATTGGAAACTGGAAAATTTCATGGTGTAAGTTATATAATGTTTTGTTAAATGAATGAATTTTAAAATAAAGTTTTTAAAAAAAGCAGCTTTGTTATAAGAAATAACGTTCCCGGAAAATAAAAAAATAAGCAAATTATTTAGAAGTTTTCTTGCAAATGTAATGGAATTATAACTGAACACCTGGGATACACAATAATTAAAGAATTAGTGTTTACAAGTTCAAATATTTATTAATAATATTAAGCTTGTTTCATATAAAAAAGGGGGAAATGTAAAGGATTTATGTAAACGAAATTGTTAAAAATATTTTTTGAAAAAAATTAAGAATATATCATAAAATTTAAACCATTTAAATGAATATCACAAAACAAGGATTCGTTTTTTCTAACATTAAATATTAAATTATGTAAAATATAAAAAGGCGTCAATATTTTACCTTGCATTCCGAATATTTTTCATGAATATATTGTTTATGTGTTAATAATTTAAAAAAATGTATAACAATAATTACACTTATGGAATATAATAAGCATGTTAATTGACTTGGGGTAAGATTTATAATTTATTCGCAACTTTTTCAATTAGGATATAATCATTAACACTGAGAACTGTACACAAGTTTTACAAATAAGTTTATTTTAATGGATAATTAAATAAACAAAATAGCAACAATCACTTTTATATATTACCATTTGAAAGGGTTTGCGTAAAAACTGATACTCGTGGGTTAATATATATTTCATCAAATTAAACAGCCTTATCTTCACCATTTACGGATAGGAGACCCTCATTAATAACTATCTTCATTTTCCTCTGCATTTTCTTCTTGACATTTTACTGGTACTTTTTCTAATTCCTCATCATTGTTCTGTGAGGGTCCATTATATTCTTCATCTTTCTGTAATATAGAATTCTCTTCTTTTTTTTTTGATTCTTCTTCTTGTTTAACAGGAAGCTAAAATAAAAATAAAAATATACACATATTTTTTTTTAATTAATAAGTTATTTAGAGAAATTAAAATATCAAAATATTATTTAATTCTATGTATGGAAAATCTTATATCTTACCACAACAGAGATCATTAAACCTATGTAAATAACCAGAAGAGTTGTTGCCAGGACAAATAAAAGCTTAGAGTTTGCTTGTGCATTTTCAGTTGATACTAAATTATTTATTTGATTAGTAAATTCGGGTAAAGTGTTAGATTGCAAAGAATTAGGGTCAGACATTTTGTATATGTATACTTTTTATAAAACCCTCCAAAAAAATATATTAATAATTTTAGTAAGGTATTATTATTTTTATTACGTTAATTATATAAAAATTGTTGATAGTATGTAGATATATATATATATATTATTTGTGCAGTTTTTAGTTAAATATTTTGTTTCATAGGAGGAAAAAAACGTGTACTAAAAAGATTGTAATAACAGTTTTAGCTTAGTATTATAGAAGAAATATTTTTATCAGAAATTAAATTCAAATTTGTTTTGCGTAATGAACACAATTAACTGTTTTTTTAGAATTTTTGAGAATAAATGGTAAAATGGGTATTTAGAAAGAACAGTTTAAGATATATATAACAAATACTTTTTATATATTATATATATATAGTACTTAGGTGAAACGTGGTCCTGTGCTATTAAAATGGTATTAATTAAATTTTTTTCTATTAAAAGATTATTTTTATTTTTTTTTTTGTTTTATGATTATTCAGAGTATAAAGTTATCAAATGCTAAAACATATTACAACTGCTTAATATTAAAAAAATTAAATTTAGATATAATTATTTTTACTTGTAAGTTAAAATCATCTAAAATCATATATTAAAATGCTGACATAGATATATTATACGTAATATTTTATAACAAATAATTATTACATAAATTTTGAAGTTTTGTTATTGGTATTTTTTGCTTTCTTTATTTATGGTAAATATAAAGTTTTATTATTAATAAAATTTTTTTTAAAACAAAAATATGTATATATGCTGTAACAGCAAATAGATATTCTTAATTTATAATTTCAATTATAATCCTTGAAAACGGTGTGAGTTTTGGCAGTGTTTTTATTATCATATTGTTTCAAAAGTAAAATTTAGAATAAAAGAAATACTTAATAGAAGCATTAATTCTGAAGGTAGTAATAATAATAATTATTGTAATATTAAAAAAAATAAAAAATTTGATGCATGTATAAAAGACATGTTTAATTATAAATTAAGCGTTATTCACGCACAGCTATTTCTTCTTTTTTTTGTTTTAATTTCGATGAATCTTACTATGCTAAAAAAGCTAAAAGGCAAAAATATAATATCAGAATATTTAAATAAATAAATATATACATACATATATATATATATATATATATATATATATAATGTGTGAATTGAACAATAGCAATTTTTGTTTGAGTACTGATGAAAAAAAAAAAAAAAATAGAATATTAAAAAAATAATTTTATCTTTAGCGAAGTGTGAAGGGAATCAAAACCAAACAATTATTAAAAATTACAAAAAAAAAAATAATAAATTTAAAGTTCAAATATATAATATGCATAAAAGAAAATTAATAAAAGAAATGTACATTTTTTTATGATAAGATGTTTTTATAATGTTATTTCATTTTCCACTGTAGTAATGGCTAGTATCAGTACTGTTTTGTTCTCATTTAACAAAATAGTGCTATTCTTTAAGTGTCATATGAATACACACAAATGCAACTTTTATAATTGTTCTAAGGTGCTATTAATGAAAACAAAAATTATTTAAAAGATGAAATATGACACATTGGTTAAGTAGTTAAATTAATTCGCATACGAAGTTATGAAATATAAATATTTAATAAAATATTTTATCGATTTTATAATAAAAATTATTAATAATTTACGTGTATAAAAATAAAAATATATTTGATGAATAAAAATATATATACTTGATTATTCACAGCGTTCGCATAGACTTTTGCTTAGTATATAAATCATATATAGTAAATTTAATCTTTATGAATCATTTATATATGATTATAGAAAAGACTTTTAAAAGATAAATGATTAAGTTTTATACAGATATTTAAATTAACATGTAACCCTTTTGTGATATTTAAGAAATATTAATAATTTTCATATTAATCTATGTTTCTGTGGTAGTATATATACTTCTATACATATATATATAGGTATACACAGTTTTGGCATGTTTGATAATATGACAATAAGTAAATAAATGTTAATATCTTTATTGATTATTATTTATTTAATTTGTACTCTACATTTACTACATATATAAATTTTTGCTTTTTATAATATGTTTTTGTTTTATCGGATTGTATAATTATTAGAATATTAATAACATGTCATATGAAATTCTTAAGAGTGAAAAAATTGAAATCTACACGGTTCAATAAATATGTTGGGTGCTAAATAAAAGCATATATGTTAGATTTCATACCTTTATTAGCATCACAAGCAACTATAAAGATTAATCATGTAAAATAATAGAGTTTTCAATATGTTAAATATAATGTTATATATTTGAAAGAATAAGAACTATTATAGTTAATAATGCTTTGTACTTTTATTTTTAAAATTATAAACATCATTTTACAGTGTGTATCCGCTTTAAAAATCACGTGTAAATAATAATATTTACTCTATGTATTATATTTCCATTTGTGAAGAAAAAAATATATTCTATCCAAAATTTAAGAAAAAATAAGCTTATTTGTTCTTATTTTTCGTGATTGGATGAAAAATTTTATATATGAATAAAAATATATACTCTACAAAAGTTTTTTTTTAAAGCCTTATTAATTTTGTTAATCTTTGATAGTTGGACAGTTCGAGGTATTAGTAGATTCACAGTTCCTTGTTTTGGTATCTTAGAACATGTACCTGATATGGGTTATTATGGTGTTTTTGCATCCCCATATATATGTGAGTATATACTTAAACATGTGCACTTACATATATCTGATTTTCGAGGTAAGTATTTATTCAAATATATTAGCTTTTCATGCTTTAATAAAGAACTTTATTAAGGAACAAAACATCATAATAGTGTGTTTTGGATGTGTTTTCATAAAAGGTTTATTTGACATTATATAAGATGTTTAACAAGGAAAGAATAATCCTTAAAAATTGGATGAATATTCATATTTATAAATAAAAATGTTATGAAATTTTACAAGAATGGCAAAAAGTAAATTTGTAGATAATGTATACGAGCTGCTAGTTTGTGTCATAAATTAGAAACCAAACACGTATGTATGTATATAAAAGTAGGTATATATTTATATATATATGCTTTTTTTTTAAACTTTTTCCTTTTATTAAGTTAAAAGTTTTATAAAGTTGAGATACAAGTTCATTCATTATGGTTATGTCATAAAAATTGGCGTATTTTTGTAATAGAGTGAAATTATTGAAGACATGAAATTATTTTCTTTAGCTCGCCGTAAATTTTATTTTTTTTATTAAAGAATATTGAATTGTTATTTGTGAACCCATTAATATTTATTAAATTATAGTAAGTTCAAGAATAAAAAAAATTTTAAATGATGGAAAAAACAGAAAAAAAAGCATGAATTCCTATTTATACAAGCAAAATTGAATAATATTACTGAATATTCCATAAACAAAAGCGAATTTTTTTCTTAATTTTGTTATCTGATTTCTGGAATTATATAAAATACGTTTGAAGACATATTTTTGAAGAATTGCTTTTTAAGTTGCTATAAATACAACAAATAAAGGGTAAAGTTGCATATAAGTTAAAAACTGCAAATTTTCACATCTATTGTTGCGTTGTTATAAGGTATGTATGTCAAAATATGTACATCTCTGATTATTAAATGAAGAAAAAAATTTTATAAAAACATCTGTTACAAAAGGTTATATCAGGATCCAGCGTCTAATAAAGCAAAAGAAAAAGTTATAATTAAGTATTTTTCCCTTTCTAATTTTTACTTTTGTGATGAAATTTACTAAACAATACAATTTGTTCCAACAATACGTCAAGAATAAAATATAAATAAGACATTTTTTCCCTTAAATATTCATTTGTTCTCTATAAATAGTGAAATGTAAAAAATCTTCTTTTTATGCATGTAATATTATTTTCTTATTTTTTAATTTTATGATTCGTTTTATAAATTTATTACATATTATTCTGTTGAATTAATATTTTATTCTTTCAAAAGGAAGCCTAGAAATGGTTGTACATATATACATATGTATTGTGTATATTTTTGTTTTTTTTTGTTTTACGTTGATTATTATAATTAATTTTTTTATATATTTTTTTTATTTTTTTTTGCGTAAAAATTGTTTTTTATTCATCTTTGCAATCTCTTATTTTTGCATGTAAAAAAAAAATTTTTTTTTAGACCACTTAAATTAGTTTTTATCTGAGTAAAATGTAAGTATTTGAGAGAGGTCTCCATTCGCCATATAATGATAGACACATAAACAAAGTTTTATGCGTATGAGTTTCTATGCATTTTATTAGTAAATTCAGTAGTAGCAATGCATAAAAATTAGAATTATAGCATTAAACATGTTAGAATGCGCGTTTATTATATAAATGCATATAAAATACATTTGAGACTCATTATAAAAGATTAAGGGTATTTTTCTTTACTAGAAAAATATGCATGTAAAATATGAAAATTATTAAATTGAATGAAATAAAATAATAATAATAAAAAAAAAAAAAAAATGGAAAAATGTTTACTACAAAATACCAAATGGAATAGAAATAACGAATTTATTTTTTAATATTTGAACCTTATAAAAATTATACAGATGTTTCCCCAGGCAGGAAATTTTTTTTTTTTTTTTATATATATAATAAATACCCGGGGTTGTATATATGGGTTTTTTATTTTGCACATTAGACCATTATTGCATAAAATTTTTATTGTAAATGAGAGTAACAAAAGTATTTTATTTTATCCATTTTTTACTTGTTCTTATTTTATTAGAATCATATTTATGCCATGAGAGAAGAAATAAAAGTAATTTAATATTCAAAAATTCCCCTTTTAAAAATTTAAATGAAAAGAGGGAAAAAAAGGAAATTTATGGAATTGTAGGTATAGTGGCAGCAACACTTGGAATAACCTTAAGTGCACTTGGATATAATTATTTTAGAAGAAAAAAAAAATCTCTATGGCAAGATTTAGGTGATGAGACAGATACTATATTGAATAATACAATTAAATGTGGTATATATGAAGCAAAGAAGAAGATTTATAAAGAAATATGTAATGTGAAGAAATTATCTCCATCCTTGGATGAAGTAAGAGCATTTGTAGAAGAACAATTTAGATGCAAAAATTTAGACATTAATAATTATGATCAAAGACAACTAGATGATTTATGTACTTTTGCATTATACAACATTCGACAATCTGTGATAAACTTACGAAAAAACCTAATGGTATATTCACAAAAAATGGACTAACCTCCGGAACGTTAATTAAAATTACCCATGGACGTACGAAAATGACGTAAAAACAGTATGGAACATATTTTTAAAATATTAAAAAATTAATTTTTGCTTTATGTATAATAATTATTTCCATAATATTTTTTGTTTTTTTTTCATTTGAGTTGAGAGTAGTAATAATATATATTATTTATTATTTATTTTTACTTAAAATTATTAAATTAAAATTGTGCATACTATTACACAATAATTTAAAATGAAAATATAATTATTACTGTGTTACATTAACTTAATGGATCATTGTTGTACAAGTTAATTCTTCTATTTTTATTTAATTTTAATATTTTAAATTGTTTTTTTATAATCATTAATGTAAATGTAATTATTATTTGTTCTTAATTTTCATATTATTTTTGTGAATTTATTTTCCCAAGAGATTTTTTCTTAAACTTAAAAAAAAAAAAAAGAAGAAATAAATAGAAAGTAATAAAGCAAACAGTTACAATAAAAAGTAAATTGAATTATATATGTTCGGAAATTGTGCAACTTTACATATATGATAATAATTTTGTTAGAAAATTATAATCTTGTGGTAATAAAACATTATATAAATATTATATATTTATATATGTATTTTATATATTGGTAACCCTTAGTATTTGCTCATTTTTACTGGTATCTCTTTTTCATATGGTTAATATATTTGATTGTATATTTGTTCAATTTTAGTATATTTCTTTATATACCCTCAAACACCTGTGAACTACACGATTATAAATATACAAAACCTTGAATTTGTACAACTTATGGCAAAAGGATGCTTCTTCGGGAATTTCCTATTAATGATTGAGTAGTATTTATTTTATAGTATAATTGTCTTATTTATTTATCGTGAAATTTCCATATATCATTTGTGTTACTATTACCATCAGCAAATATTTTATCTTTTTCCCTATAATACTTATATGTTATCTATTATTTTTCTACGAATTATTCTTGTCGTCATATTATAATCATTATTACACTTATAAAGAAGTTTTTCTTTTTTAACATGTATATAATAATATGTTTTGTATTTCTTCCTAAATGTTTTTTTATCCAAGTATATATTTTCCACATTTTTTTTGTACTATGGAAAATATTGCTGTAATATTATTAAAAATAAAAAGAGATAACGTAACATTTGTTTAATAATTTTTAAGTTATATAAAGAGAGAACTAGCATTCTCGAAATAATTTATACATATTGGCAACAACATATATGATGTGTCTAAAATTTAAATAAATAATTTCTTATATTTGTTGTAATGGATAAATGGAAGTAAATACTGAGTGAAGAAATATATTGATAAAAAAGGGGGGGGAAAAAAAAAGAGCACTGGAAAGAATAAATAATCTCTAAGGAAATGTTGTTATTTATTATAATAAAAGTATTAATGGTGTGTTCTTTACATTTATACCAATCTACACACACATACATGTGGATAGGTTAATAGGGGCTTTGCCGAACTTTGGAATACATGAAGTAAATAAAAACAAGTTATAAATTCCAAGAATGAATTATAGTTGGAACTTTTTTGGATTCCTTGTTTAAATTTTTTAAATTAACAAGAATTATATATCCAGAATAGTTATGGTTTTATAAAAGCCTAGAATATTTCTACAATTAAAAAATTTTATTAATGAGGGAATTATCTTATATAGATATATAAAATCGAATAATTAAACACAAGATGTACTGAAACGATGTAATTGATGTATATTTTGGTAATATATAATAATTTTTTTAAAGATAATTTTAAGTTCTTAATGACAATTTAATTTTTTCATAAAATCGTAACTTTTTTTGACCTTCCTATATAGAGTAAAATAAGAACTGTGTATTTTTACATAGGTTTCCATTATTAAAATGTAATTGATTTTGGAGCACAGTAAAACATTTTTATAGCGATATAAAAAAAAAAAAAATATTTAACTCAGTTTGTATAAACATTTTCATTTATATATTTATTTGTCATATTTAAGAATGTTAACATTGTACATGAAGCATTAATAAATAAAATAGCCATCAATAAGTTTTATTTATTCTGCTGATAATAAAACTTCATTAAAAGAAATAATTATGTGCTATTTCCAACACAATTAAAAATTTGATATCCTTTTTACACTGTTATAATTTCTTTCGATTTAATGAAGGATATATAATTAAAATATATTTTGCCGTAATGTTTTTTTGATAATATATTTTTTAATAAAATTCTAATAACGTTTAATGAAACTTAACAACAGATGTTTATAAATATATAAAAAAATATAAATGAAAAAAAAAAAATTCCTTTGTTCTTACTAATATATTATGGATCATATATAAAATTGAGAAAAAAACAAATAGCAGAAAGTGCTTAACTAAAAATTAACGGAAGAATTTGTAATAATGTAATATAATTGAAGACCATATTTTTTTATCTTTAAAATTATATCTTTGGTTATGAATTTCATTGTAATCTTATTAACATCTTTTCACAGATTAACACTGTAAGTATAATTTTACAAACAAAAACGAATATGTTAATTAAAATTGAGTTCTCTAAATATTTGGATATACAGTTAAATGTAATTTAAACAAATTAGTACAAATATATAGATATAAAACAAAAAAAAATATTTAAACGTATTAATATATATATAAATTTGTCATAAAAGGTTAATATATATAAAAATATATTTTATCTACAAAAAAAAAAAAAAAAAAAAAAAAAAGTGCTAAGTTTTCTGAATAAAAAGACAAATTATATATATATATATATTTATTTATTTATAAGATAATAATATATTATTTTTTAATTAGTGTTACATTTAATTAAATGATTCATAATGACAAATTGCTAACTCGTTAAATAAAACAAAATACACAACGTTATCAGAAAAAAAGCATAGCATTTTTTTTTTTTTTTTTTTTGCTTAAAACAAATATTTTATTATTAACAAAACATATAATAATTTATTATAATTAATTATTATATTTTGTTCATATGCCTAACAAAAAATGAGACGTGAGTTACGCAGATTTTACAACAGAAACAATAAAATTATAAGAAAAAATAATAATGCAGCAAGAGCAATTAAGATCAGGAACAATATTTCAAATTTTCTAGGTAAATGCTACAAACTTTGATTTACTATTTTGTTTATTCCTGTTATATTCTTCACGTTTTTTCAGTTTTTTTGTATAATTTTCTTGATGTTAGTTTATATTTTATATATTCTACACGATTCGGTTAATTACATATATGGTTCTATATACATTCATTATTAACTAATTAATTTTTTAACAATACGATTACTATATGCTCGTAAAATAAAAACAAAAACAAGAACATTTTCTCCTGTATTGCATTGATTCTTCTTCTTTTGTTCATTCACTACTTTTACCTGTTTTCGTATTCTTCTTATTTTTTTTTTTTAAAACTGAAAATTTTTTTTTTTTTTTTTTTTTTTTCAACATAAGGCATAGCGTTATATGTGTTGTCACCTGAACCAACAGGAGGTTTATCTAATGATCTATAGGTTTCTGACACTTTATTTGATACAGGTGCTTCTGGTTTATCATGATTTGTCTTATCACTTATTGGTACACGATGTAATGATTCCTCAATTTCTAATAATTTTTCATTTTTAACTGGAAGCTTTTCTCTAAATCCGTAAGTTGATTTTTCAAAAGATTCATCAAATTCCTTCTTTCCTTCTTTCATATCTGCTTTTAATTTATAATGTTTAGTATCATGTGCTTCTACATATTCTTGTAATTCACCAAAATCGTTTTCCTTGTAAGAACAAAATACTGTATGTATTAATCTTTCATATTCATCTAAATCATCCGAGATGTTTCCCATTAAACCAAATTTACTAAATGATACTTTTTTATTGTTTTTATTTAAATCAGTATTTTCATTTAGTCCTGTTAAACTATTTAATGATCCTATTGTCAAAGTGCTTTGTGCTCCTTCTGATATTGTGCTTAAATTTCCTAGTGACGCATGAATATTTGGTTTTTCTTTGGCTTCATTTTCATTTGATTCTGTATCTGTATTACCTTTTAATCCGTAGTTTCTTGATTCATCTTTTGTTTCATATTCTTTTAACGTATTAGGGGGTGCATGTTCTAATTGATATTCTTTTGATATGTTACTTGCATTATATTTTTTTTGTTCGGGTTTTTGGTTTTGCAACTGATAATCTTTTGATATGTTTCTTTTATTATATTCTCTTAGGTCAGGGGCTTGGTTTGCCATGTGATTTGATTTTTTTGCATAGTCTTCCATTTCTTGTATATCACGAGTTAACTTATCATTTATTCCATAAATTATTTTATCCTCATTTACATCATTTGCTTTTTTCAATCGGAAAATTTTAGTTTTGTATTTTTTGTTACCATCTGTCCATTTACGATATTGAACCTCGTATTCTTGGTCATCATCAAGGATTACAGCTTTTTTTGTTTGTAAAACTTTTTGATTACCTACTAATCCACTAGGAACTTCATTTTCAATATGATTATCTTTTGATTTTTCTGTATTTCCTTTTTCTTTTAATTCACTTCTAGGAGTATTTTTTAAGGTAAAATCCTTTGATTTATCACTTTTTTTATTCCCCAGTTTTCCATTAGAAGGCTTGTTATAAAATGGATAATCTTTTGATTCGTCATTATTTTTATTTCCTAATTGTCCACTAGGGACACTATGTTTGAATGGATAATTTCTTGGTCTATCTCTTTTTTTATTAGATGTTCCTTTTTCATCCATGGTTTCCTCTGTTTTATTATCTGCTGATTTATCTTTTTTAAAATGAGCTCTAAACCAATTAGGAATAGCTTCCTTTAACTTATTATAAGTTGATTTATTTTTTTTTATATCATCTTGTAATTCTTCACTTGGTGTTTCCTCTGATGTATCATCTTTTTTTCTATCTTCTGTTTTGTCATTTTTTAAGTCACTTGGGGTTGTTTTCTCTGAATAACTACTTGTTAAATAGTCTTCTACTTTGTCAGCTTTTACGTCATCTGAGATAGTTTCTTCCTTTGGAATTCTTACTTCGGCTTCTGATTTATCAGGTTTCACGTCATCTAAGGTAGTTTCCTTTAATAAACTGCTTGTTGGTTGGTCTTCTACTTTATCAGATTTTACGTCATCTGAGATAGTTTCCTTTAATAAACTGCTTGTTGGTTGGTCTTCTACTTTATCAGATTTTACGTCATCTGAGATAGTTTCTTCCTTTGGAATTATTACTTCGGCTTCTGATTTATCAGGTTTCACGTCATCTAAGGTAGTTTCCTTTAATAAACTGCTTGTTGGTTGGTCTTCTACTTTATCAGCTTTTACGTCATCTGAGATAGTTTCTTCCTTTGGAATTATTACTTCGGCTTCTGATTTATCAGGTTTCACGTTATCTAAGATAGTTTCTTCCTTTGGAATTCTTACTTCGGCTTCTGATTTATCAGGTTTCACGTCATCTAAGGTAGTTTCCTTTAATAAACTGCTTGTTGGTTGGTCTTCTACTTTATCAGATTTTACGTCATCTGAGATAGTTTCCTTTAATAAACTGCTTGTTGGTTGGTCTTCTACTTTATCAGATTTTACGTCATCTGAGATAGTTTCCTTTAATAAACTGCTTGTTGGTTGGTCTTCTGCTTTATCAGCTTTTATGTCATCTGAGATAGTTTCCTTTAATAAACTACTTGTTGGTTGGTCTTCTACTTTATCAGCTTTTACGTCATCTGAGGTAGTTTCTTCCTTTGGAGTTCTTACTTGACCTTTTATTTTGTCAGCTTTTAAGTTATCTAGGGTATTTTCCTTTAATAAAGTACTTGTTGGTTGGTCTTCTGTTTTATCAGGTCTCTTGTCATCTAGGGTAGTTTCCTCTAATAAAGTACCTGTCGGTTGGTGTTCTACTCTATCAGATTTTACGTTATATGGGGTAGTTTCTATCTTTGGACTTTTTACTTGGTCTTTTACTTTATCTGATTTTACGTTATCTGTAGATTTCTCTTTTTTTGCAGCTCTTATCTGCTCTTTTACTTTTTCTGATTTTACATCATCTGGGGATGGTTCCGTTTTAGCAACTCTTACTTGATCTTTTACCTTGTCATTTTTTAGTTTACCTGAGATAGTTAGCTTAAATGCTCTACCTGCTACACGATCTTTCACCTTATCAATTTTAAATCCTGTAGGTAACCTTTCTCTTACTGAACCAGATATTACTTTTTCTGTTATTGGATCTATTATTTCACTAGGATAAACATTTTCGTTCATTTTAAAACTTGTGGGCCCTTCTGATTCAAAATTATTTTTTAATGAAGAATTCTTTAAAACGTACGTCACTCCATTTTCCGTCAAACATCTAACATTTCTTAAAGCTAACAGCTCTCCCAAATTTTGTGACTTGGCGTGGTGTTTACCACATTTTATCTAACAAATTCGTAAAAATTGTAAAATTTTTGGTGAACCATTTATTTTTATATTAGAAAAAATGATAATGAAAAATATCATATGGAAAAAATAAATATATAGTAAAAAATTTCACTAACGCTGTTGTTTTATTGTATATATTACATCATTAGAAGAAATTAGTATCCAGGTAATTAGAGAAAACAAAAATATTCTTACATAAAAGGAGAAAATGTTTTCTTTTTTTCTTTTGTGGCACTTCATTTAAGTATCCATATATCCTGAAATAATATTTCTAATTTACATTTTAATGGAATTCATGAAATAAATTTATATTTTTCATGCTACTGAAATTCCAGAATCTAATATTCATATTAAAAAAGACTGCAATATTATCTATATATATATAGAGTACAATGAACCATATAAATGTACATACAAAAAAAAAAAAAGTCTATTTCATTATATAATTCTAAAAACATAAAAATAATATAATATTTTCTAATAATCTAATAGATATAACTATTAAAACTATTTTTATAAAAGAAATTTATTTCTAAAATTTTACAATTTTTCTTTAATAAATAGCTTTTCTAACAAATTTTCTGAAAATTAAGAGAACTTAAAAAAAATTACAAAAAAAAAAAATTAAGAGAATAAAAACTATCTAAAAAAAAAAAAAATAAAATAAGAAAATTGTTTAAAATATTATTTAAATTAAAAATTATCTTATGGGCTACCAACATAATATTTATTCTATACTAATTTATTTGTAAATATGAATTTTGATAATGCGATAAAAAAAAAATATAAAATTAAATATATACAAAAAAAAAAAAAAAAAAAAAAAAAAAAAATTACAAGCTACTTATAAAATCAGGTTATTAAAAAACATATTTTTTAATGATATATTATATTTCGTATTATTATACTTTTTTTTTTTTTAATTTTATATTCATATTTTTAAAACAGTTTTAATCTTGTATAAAAAAAAAAAACAAAAGCCGTACAACGGGATAAAATATTGACAAGCCAAAAGAACGCCTTTTTACATTAAAATTTTTTTTTTCATTATAAAGGCCAACAATGTATTAAAAATTTACGATCTTAGGGGGAAAATGTTTGCTTAAAAAGAGTATATACACAAAGGATGAAAACGAAAAACAAAAAAATAAAAAAAAAGGAATATTATAGAACAATTAGATTAAATTTTTTTAACAAGTATGATTTACGTATTTTATATCATTGATCTGCAATATGTTTTGACATATAGTTTATAATCTATGAAATAAACAGTTATAAATATAAACAAAGCTTGTATTAATACATATTATACTTTAAAAACTATATACTTTAGGTCAAATAATTAAGAGTAAATAAAAAAAAAAAACAAAATATTGTATTTAGTTTACTTTTTTATATATTTCTCCTAATAAAGGTTAATATTATTAGTAAGAAAAAATAGTTTATATTATTATATTTTTGAAATCCTATTTTTTCTGAAAATTAATTTATAAAATAAATAAAAGGACAAGTTCATAATATAATCTCTAATACTATTAAAATAATATGTGTTTTTATTTATTTTTTTTAATGGAATTAATTACCATTTTAAAAACTTCAGTCGAATTATAAAAAAATAAAATAAAAGGATTAAAGTTGAACTTCATATCTGTTTAGTTGTTTTTCCTTTTTTTTTAAAGATATAAAAAGGTGTTGTGTAGATTATTTGAAAAATTATACTTAGTAGTATTTTATACTTTTACTATCAGTTATTTTATGGTAAGAATTTATCATATATATATATATATACCTATGTACTTATAATTTGTGAAAAATATGAATTTTAGTAGGCATTTTAAGCAGTATGATAATATATGCATATACTTGAATCGATAATAATTTAACATTTTAAATTATATTACTCTTGTTTTTCGGTTTAACATATATGTTAATAGATTTTTCTTCTTCCTTGTTTTTGATAAAGAGATATTGATACTGAATTAATTCACAACTTGATTGTGTGGATAACCTTTTATATTAAAAATATAGGAGAATAATAATTGTGTTTAGGTAATATTTATAATTTTGGAAGCAAAAATGTTGTAAATACTATAAGTCTTACAGTCCACACATGTTTGTTAAGGGTTGTTTAAAGTTTTATATTCATTCATAACTTTTATTTTTATTTCCATTTAATTTTGGATGTTTAAAATGAACCGAATATGTCCTTTTTGTTCTTTAATTTATTAATTTTAGAATGATACAGTTATTTCAGGGGTGGACTTAATAGTTTACAATAGAATTATCAATAAAGTATTATACCTTTTTTTTTCGTTAATAATTTTTTAGAGTTATTTTTATACGAAATTTCATTTTTGTCCTGTTAATTGTTAAATCTTTTTTTCTATAAAAGTGGTGAAAAAATTAATATATCTCTTTTTAATTATATTATTATAAACTATAAATTATAATAACCTCTAAATTGTTATTTGGTGCGTATCATACATTTTATAAACTTTGGTGGATTTATTTATTAATATATTACACAAAATTTCCATTTACTTCATTAGGTAATTGCCATAGAAATTAACTAGTTGATGCTTCGCGGTTGTAAACAAATATATATATATATATATATATATAATGACATTTTTTGAAATAATATATTTGAACTCGAACTTCGTTATTATTCGAATCATGCTTGTTTTATATATGAGCATATATTGTGTAGAAACATTTTTTAGATACACGAATTTGTGCGTAATATATTAAAATTTTCTTTTTTTTCATATTCTTTATGGAAAAAAAGAAAAAATAAATACATAGATGTATCATTACTTATGTCAAAAAACGAAATTGAATAAAACATGTAATTGTAAAAAGATCTATGAGCTGAAAAGTAACAAGATTCTGTTATATGATAGTACGATATACATGAAATAAAAAATTAAAAACAATTCTGTTATATTTGAAAACAAAATATATATGATAAAAATTTGACTTTTAAGTAGATTTATTCCCTCTATACCCATATAACATTATGATAATATGAATTTAGAATATGAATTCTCTGATATACTAAGGAATAATAAAAATAAAAGAAAACAATGTATTTTCTATTAAAAATAAAGTTTTCTTTATTTTTAATTGCAGTGGCGTTAATTTTAAATATTATTTTATCACTACCATTCACATGATACATGCATCTATGTATTATATTATAAATTTAGTTGTATCCCTTTTTATAATTAAGGTGAAAAACCATCTTATTAATTTTGTATGTTTAATTAATTTAAAATTAAAACAAATGAATGTTGTAATTTGTCTAACACATAAAAAGTTCTAATTCATTAGAGGTAGTTAAGAAGCAATAACAAAAATTCACAATTTTGATTTACTTGTTAACTATGATTACATGGTAACATAAAATTATTATATATGTATAAATGAAAAAAATTTATATAATTCATAAAAAAAATAGTTTTTTTTTCTTAGATTAGAAGTTTTTCTATAATAAAAACAATGCAATATAGCACAAATATATAGTAATAATTTAAAGGCATTATGCTTCTAATTAATACCAAAAAAAAAAAAAAAAAAAAATACTTCAAAGAAAATATATATATAATTTAGAGTTTTAAACTGACGGCTTCCGTTTAATTTTTTCATCTGTTATAACTTTTATAATAATACATTCTATTAAGAAGAACCCTTAAGTATCTTTTACGATTTTTTTCTAGCCCATATTCTCTATCTAATAATCTCTTAATTTTACTTGGGCTTAAAATTTTCTTTGAAAATGGTGTTGAGATTTTTATTAGTTATCTCTATATATTTTGGAAGAAAAATTAAAACAAATTTATAAACTATACCATCAAATGAATTATCTTTGTGTGTAAATATATATCAAATAAATATCATTTTTACCTTTAAAAATGATATTATGTAAATTATTGCTTAACAATACATTAAGTGGGTATTACCATCTTTAAAAAATTAAAAATTTAATAAAATAAATTACAACAATAACTCAACTATATATCTTCAATTTTACGGATTATTTTTTTGATATATAGAACTAATATGTATGTTCAATATTTAACTTATAAAGTGTTTCATGAAATTAAGAAATCAAGAACACTACTTTTTTTTTTATGTTAACTAAATGATACACGTATTTACTATTCTATAGATAGACAATATATTTTCTTTGTTTTGTGTTTTTTCTTCGATATTTTTTTCTAATACATGAAAATTTATAATTTTTACCATTAATTCGGGTGGTATCTATTAGAAATTTTAGATTTTTTAGGATATAACCTCCAAAAAAAAAAAAATAAATAAAAATGAAATTAACTTTTTTGTGAATCTTATCCACTTTCTGCAAATATTAATGTACAATACAACTGAATTTTATAGTATATATGGAGAATAAATATTATTATAACAAAACAAAATTTATGCTGAACATGTGTTATATATATATATATATATATTTTAAATAATATGGCATACCCATTTTAAATATATAATATCCTAACTTTAAAAAAAAATAAAGTTATGAAACGTGTATACCCAATACAAAGAATAATAGTACTATATATAAAACTCAATTACGATATGTCTACAACGTTATAATTTTTTATTATGTGAAGTATTCTATGATATAAAAATGGTATTTCAAATAACCTATATTTGTTAAATTATACTTAAAGTTGAATTTTAAGTCTCATATAAGAATATGGAAAAAAAAATGTGAAGAAATATTTTTTAATATTTTTTTAAACATTCTATTGCAAACTCCACTTTTGATAAAGTATTTCCAAGTAATTGTGATCTTACCTTTCTAAATAAAACTCTGGTTCATCTTTCATATCCCAGGCCATCTGAAGCATATCCTTAAATTTTTCAAAATCGTGTAAACACCATTTATTTAAGTATAATATAATTTTGTACTTTTCCTGTATGGGAATATTTTCATCGTTTAAGCAATCTTTTATATCATCACGCAAATAATTTAAATAGAGATTCCAATGTTTGTCCCATTTTTTCTGACACCACACAGTATTCTTATTTTCGCAGAAATCTTCATATTGATACTTCATTTCCTCTATGACATTATTATATAACTCTTCACCTTTTTCTATTAACTCTTCTAACGTTTCAGGAATTTCTGACTCATCTAATTCTTCATGAACCGACTCCATTACTTCATCGAAACTTGATAAGGGATAAATATCATCTTCTAATAAATCTACTTGTATTTGTGGATTTTCATTTTGTTGATGACCTTCAGCTATGTTTCTTTTTAGTATTAATCCTATTTTACTTTTATATATATTTCTTTTACCAATTGCGTACTTATTAATATCTCTGCATATAAAATTAAAGAATATATTTTAAATATATTTTCTCTTATATTATTTTTCTTTTATAATTAATTAAAAATTAAATTAGTAACCAAATTATGCACATATAAATAAATATATATATTTATATACATAATAATTTTGGTGAATAACGTTTACCTCACGCTGTAAGAGTAATGCAATGTCCATAATAAAAAGGTGAAGCAGATAATATTAACTAAAATTGTTACCATACTTATTTGTGCATCTCTATTTTTCGATTTCATATCTGTGTCAGGAGACACAACTGAAGACTTTTTTATTACTTTATCAAATTTATTTCTAAAATTTGAATTAACTTTTGAAATACAGGGGAACTTCATTTTAAAGCAATATTTTCTCAGAAAATTAAAAAAATATTTAGTATTGAACATTTTTGTTAGTTATTTCTTATTTTTATAGGTTCATAATTTTATAGATTACATGGATATATAAGTTGTTGTAACTTATAGAATAACACACTATTCTGAATGGATATTTTGGATATAAGAAAAAAACATTTTGAAAACTAGAATTAAATGATAGAACAAAAATTTGAGCTTAAATTTTCACAGTTAAATTAATGAAAAATAAAGATTTATATTCACGTTATGTTAAATGTATTTTAATATTTCAAATTTTTATATTAGAATATTCCCAAAACGGATGATTTCATATAAAAATAAAATGCTGTGTTGTGACATTAAGTCATATTTTTTATAATGATATCTTAAATTGATTCATAAATGGTACATTATGTGGTAGTGGTATTTTTGCATTTCGCTTTCTATATATATATATATATATATATATATATGATGTTATTTTTTATTATTGTACTTATGCTTAATTATATATTATACTATGTTGTCTAGTATTTTATAATACGAAAAGAAATGCATTATTTTAACTTATATTAACCTGTAACTGTTTTATTTTATATTAGGGATTAAATAATATTCGAAAATTAAAAAAAAAAAAAAAAAAAATTATTTTATTTTTAAAAAAAAGAAAATAATACATATAAAATATACTATATTTATAAATAAAATTATTATTTTAATCTATAGTATATATTTGTTATTTTTTTCATAGAAGAATTATTCAACCTAAATTGATTAAAATTGTTAGTGGCTTGTATTCCAGCGTAATACATTTTTTTAGTGGGTTCTGAAATATTAATTTAAAATTTTGCAAAAAGCAGAAAAATAGTACATACTACATATTAAAAAAAAATATAAAATACAAGAATAAAATAAATATTAAAGTAACATATTTCAAAGAAGAAAAACAAAACCATTAAAATTTAAAAAATATGATCAATTTTTTTTTTTTTTTTTTGGTTCCTATATTACATGTGTGGTTATATACATGGTTTATAAATTGTACAAACTAATTTCTGTAATAATCATATCTTAAATAATGATGATATTGAAACCCATTATTCATATATATTTTATGTATATATGTGCATTTTTTTTTTGAACTGCGAATTCTTACATAAAATATTTCGAGAGCAAGGAATAAAGTTTTTAAAAAGTTTACATATTAATAATGCTCTATTATAATACATTCGTTTTTTTTTATAAAATGTAATATTTATGTGTTGCATTAAATTTGTAAAGGTTAATTTTCAATAAATATACATGTTATTAAGCAGAAAAACTCAATTGTAATAAATTCCTTTATGGTTTTATACTTAAAATATCTACGTTTTTGTGTAACAATAAAGTCATTTTAATCTTATTTTTAATTTTCACCATATTCATATAACTTTTACAGTTTTTTTTCTGTCATATATACATAAAATTTTAAAAATTATAAATTGAATCTAACTATATTAATACTTATTTTCATTTTTTCACACCTTACAATTTTTAATGTATCTGGGAATTACAAAAAGGAATTGGAGATGATGAATCTTCGTATGTAGTGAAAAAAGAAAATTTTATGAGCGTCATGAGCAATGATTTGGTCATTAAAAAATTAGTTTTATAATTGTCGTTCATTTCCTTTATTCTTTTATTCCTTTGTACCTTTGTACCTTTGTACCATTATACCTTTATTTTATTATTTTATTTATTTTTTTTTTTTTCTCGTTATTCCTTTTTTCCTCTGTTGTTATTCAAATTAAGAAAGGAATAAATTACTATATTTTATATTTTTCATATGAAATAATATTGTTAAAGAATTCATAATGCGGAATAGATGTTTTTTTCATTTGTATTATATGTTGTGCTTTAATTAATAAGGTAGTATAATGAAAAACTTCAGATGTATGATAAAAAACTAAGAATAAATAAAATTCCTGTATAGCTGCTACAGTACTTTAAACAGTTAAGGTATATATATTTGTTATTAGTCAGATGAAAGACATTTCATATGTTTATTTAAATTAAGATAAGGTTTTACAAAATTTGCAAAAGGAGAACAATTTTTATTAGATGTTCGAAAACTTATGGACACGTACAAACAATGAAGCGTTATGATATTCATCAGACTGTTTTACGTTGTAATAAAATATTAAGTTAATTCTAATTGAAATGAAAAAAAATGTATGTATATCCAATATTATATATGAAGAACTATAAAAGTGATGTATACTTTTTCAGAAAAAGATATATGCATGGTGGTTTATAACAGGTTTTTAATGAATTCAAAAAATTTCTGTTGACTAATTATTTGTTTAAATAAAAGACAGGAAAAAAAAAAAAAAAAGTATTTAAAGTTTTCAGGTATTTCAAGTAATAATGCAACACAGTTCTTAAATAAGAAATATATGAAATTTACGAATTTTATGAATTCCTCGAATTTTAAGGAGACAAGGACTTAGATAACAGTTAAATATATATGTGTACAAATATATTCATTTTTTTAATGTATTTTTATATAAATTTTACTTCTATGAGAATTGTTTTTTATAAAAAGAAGTGTGTATATTGGGAAATGCAAAAAATCGTTGTAACTTCTTTTATTTCAATTTTTTTTTCCCTGAAAACTTATATTAATGATGCACATTATTTAGAAGATTGAATAAACAGTTTTCGAAACGTTCATATATTTTTTTTTTAAAGTAGTTGTAACCCATTTCTTGAATAAAATTTGATTTAGTGATAATAAGATGATGAAATTTTTTTTTTGAATTCCCTAAACGTTATAAAAGAAGCAAATTGAAATTGAAAAAAATAAATATAAAATATATAACTTTTCTCAAATAGTACATAATGATTTCATTATCTTCTTCTACTCACTACTGTTAAATATATTTTAATAGAAATGATAATTTCTAACTGAAGGGGTAAATAAATTGCTACTATTTGTATCCGAAATAAGATCGAAAATATTAATGAGCATTTTCTTTCCCCATAAATTCTAAATATACTTTATTACAAGATTGATAAATAATTATATATTATTTCTTAATAATATTTCTTTATAATTAATAATTTTTTATCCTTCCAATCTATATTATTTAATTTTTATTAAAAGATTATAAATGAGATTAATAATTCATAAAATTTTTAAGGATAAACAAGGGATTTTTCAATGTATAAAATTTATTCACTACAATTTAGTTTTTCCGTTTTTACAGTATTACCTACTTTTTTTCTTTTTTTCCTTTTAAAATTTATCAGCTTATTTTTAGTTTTAGTTTTTTTGCATCTTTTTGTTTTCGATTTTTTCTTTTTTATGAATTTTTATTATTATTTTTTTTTTTGTCATCTTTATCGCCTACTATATTCTAGTTTCTTTCCTTCTATTTTAGGTGATAAAGAAGTACTGTTTCTAAATCTGTATATAATCTAATATTTTACAATGCAAAATTTTGCATGTATTAATTGATATGATTACGAATTTTTCTATATTAACACAATTTTTACCACATTTTCTCACAACAGCAATAATCATATTGATTACATGTGCCCAAATAATGGTGAAATTTGGTTTATAATATTTTAAGAAAAAAAAAAAAAGATAATTCAACAGTTATTATTTAGTGCAAAGAAAAAAAAGAAGCGTGTGTTATTTATATATGTATAAACCTATTAAATTTATTTAATGTTTTAGTGTTAAAATAGATTTTTTCAAGTTTTGAACCAAAAAATATATTTTAAAGCTAAGTTAAAAAAAAATTATTTTGTACATATTTACATAAAAACATGGTTACCTGAAATTATTGGGCTATGGCGGTACATATATAATATATATAATTTCTAATTTTATATATAATATTTGAAGAGTTTCAGTTTTGTATAATTAAGAATGTTAAAAGCTTTTTATTTGTTTGTATTTTAGTTTTGTTCTTTAAATAGAATATTATAATTCCTTATTTTATAAGTTGTTACAAGTTCTTAAAAATTACAGGCTTTTTTTTATCTAATCATTAAAAATTAAGATCCTTTAAATAATTATTTTTTTTGATTTTCTTAAATTTTAAATTATAGTTTTCTTAAATTTTGTGATTTTTTTATTTTATCAGTTTTTTAAAAATTATATCTTGTGTATGTATATGTATATATATAATAGTGTTTTGTTTGGTTTTCGTTTAAGAGGAGATTAAATAACAACTATAGGCTGAAACATAAATTATAAAATTTATTACTCTTTAATTTATTAAATAAAATTTTTTTATTAACAGAATTAGCATATTTAGAATTATTTATTAGTGTAACTTCTTTTAATCTTGTGTTGTAAAATATTATTACATTGTTATTACATATTATATTATCTAAATTTTGAAATTTCTTTTTTTTAATTTAAATAAAATTAAGGAAAACTATTAAGAATAATTTACATATTATTTGTAAGCTTTATTTTAATTTATGGAAACTTTTAAATAGTAGTTATATATTTTAATAAAGGATAAATGGCAATTTTTAAGAAATGGCTTAGGAGAGAAAAAATAAATATTTCCCTCTTTTGTGTCAAAATATTTTTATTTTCTCTCTTAATTTGGGCGCTAAATATCTCTAATTATGTAGGACAGTGAAAAATAATAAATTAGGGAAAAACTTTAATTATATTTACACATTCGCATGCAATCTATTTTTTTTCTATTATTTTATTTGATTTTAAAATAAATATCTCAATAAAATTTTATATATTTATATAATTATTAGAATGAAAATGACAAATGTTATGATAGCCAGTATAAATTTATAAAAACGATAAATCTAGGAATTGACAGATCACTATCAGAAAGAAGCGAACAATTCAACTCACGATTTACAAGTGCACCTCATAAATCACAAGTAAGATTAGAATAATAATAAAAGAAAAAAAAAAGTTATATAATATTACATATTAAAAAAAAAATATAAAATAAATAAACAAATAAACTAATAACATAATAAAAGTGTATAGAAAAATAATTATGTAATTTTATTAGTAAATGAAAAATAATAAAAAATTGATGTCTAAACAAAAAAAAAAATGATGAAATTAAAAATACTATGTAATATAAAAAAAAAAAAATATAAATATATGGTCATACCTTTGAAAATGATAATCCCGAAAACTTGATTACAATGAAATAAAATCATATAAGTATATAAGTATATTATATATATATATATATATATATTTATATTTATTTATATACGTTTTTATTTCAATATTTTTACTAGGATTATTATACCATATTGGGTGTTAGTAAGGATGCTACCGAAAATGATATAAAAAAAGCTTATAGAAAGTTAGCCATGATGTGGCATCCGGATAAACATACCGATGAGAAAGATAAAAAAGATGCGGAAGAAAAATTTAAGCTTGTTTCTGAAGCTTACGAAGTTTTATCAGATCCAGATAAAAGGAGAACATATGATCTAACGGGTAAGGAAGGTTTAAATGGAAATTTTTTTACTGAAGAAAATATGTTTCAGGGAGGAATGAATTTTGCTGATCTGATCAATAATTTTTTTGGTTCCAATAGACCTTTTTCATTTTCATCAACTTTTGATGAAGATGATTCCCCATTTAAGTCCTTCGTACATGATATGGGGTCAAGAAGAGGTAGAACACGTCATGGATGTAAGAGAATGAAAATATAAATGAAATATGAATAAGTGTGTTACACGTTCTTTGAATCACATATGTATATGTATATACAAATTTATTTACCTTTTTTTTATATTTTATGACAGCGTCGGGTTCTAAAGTTTACAAGTCAGAAACATATGAAGTAGCTCTTATGTTGACTTTAGAAGAATTATATAACGGATGTAAAAAGAAATTAAGAGTTACAAGAAAAAGGTTTGATGGAGTTAAAAGCTACGACGATGATAAATTAGTAACTATAGATGTAAAGGCTGGATGGAATGATGGAACAACAATTACATTTTATGGAGAAGGTGATCAATCAGGTCCTTCGTTAAAACCAGGAGATTTAATATTCAAGGTGAAAACAAAAGAGCATGAGAACTTTGTAAGAGATGGTAATAATTTAATTTATAAATGTCATATACCACTAGATAAGGCCTTAACAGGATTCCAATTTAATATTAAATCATTAGATAACAGAGATATAAATATAAGGGTAGATGATATTATTACACCTAATTCAAAAAGAATGATTCCAGGGGAAGGAATGCCTTCTTCAAAACATCCAGGCAAAAAAGGAGATTTAATACTTGAATTTGTTGTTATATTCCCAAAAAACTTAAGCAGTGAAAGAAAAAAAGTATTAAGAGAAGCTTTGGCTAATACATTTTAAAAAAAAATTAAAAATTAAAATAATGGAAAGAGTGTTATATAACTAACCACATCAAAATAAAAGTGGTTTATTAAATTCCAAAAAAATTTGCTTATAATTGGTAAATATACTGAACATTTCTTGTGGTCATTTTGAATAAACGAAAAAAAAAAAAAAAAAAGAATGAATGATTTACATTTTTAAACCAATTAATATTAAACATATAAATGAATGAAAATAATTTAATTTTTAAAGAAAAGAAATGTTATATAGTACAATATTTCATAAATGACTTTTTTTTGTTTTTATTTTTCTTTTTTTTTATTCTTTTCTGTTATTTTTTTTTTTTTGTTTTTATTTCTTTTCCTTTTTTTCATTTTTTCTGTTTTTGTCTTTGTTTTTGCTTTTGTTTTTTTTTGTTTTTTCTTTCTTTTTTTTTTTTTTCATGTTTTAAATTTGTAAATGATGGTTGTATTTTTTATTACAAAGCTAATTTATGCATATATAATATATATTCATGTATGTAACGTACATCCTTATAATTATATATACAAATATAAAAAAAAAGGGGAGGGGAACTTTTTGATAACCAAATATATTATGACAATAATAATATATTAATTTAAATAAGAAGATAGTATTTAAAAATATATTTTGTCTATTAATAAGTTTATATTAAACTTCATGCACAGTATGGTCAAGACAAAATATTATGAATGTGAATAAATATTGTTTGTAAATACCTTTTTGGTGGATAATTATAAAAATTTATTATGTGTGTTAAAACCTGTGCTCTAAATTTAGTGTATTACGAGGATATCTATTCTGAATGAAAAGTTATATAGGGTATTGTATAAAATCTCTTATAAAACATAGTTGAATTTTTGGAGAAAATATAAAGTTATATTGCAAAATACATATTTTATAATTTTTGATTATTTTTGTATGCTCATGATAATGTTAAAATGAATGGATAAGTTGATTTAGCTAACTGTCACTATCAAAAGTGCGTTATAATTTTTCACATTCACTAAGAGGTAACGGAGGTTCGTACTAAGGAAAGTAATAGTTAAAATAGAACAAAACGTAATTTATTTCCCATTATTTTATGCTATTAAATATGTACGAATATTTGCATAGGTTTTAGGGATTGTTTTAAGTTACATATAATGATGTGCTGTCTGAAAATACAAGTGCTATGTTATACGATAAAACACTATATACATTGAACTGTGTTTACATAATTATTAATACTAAGTAATATGGAAAATTATTGTTATTCAATAATAATTTCATAGTAAAGGGAAATGATGTTCACATTTTACTTCGTCATACTGTATGTTTTGTCCATATTGAATACATGTTTATATTTGTAATATTATTTTTATTTATAAAGTGGTATCATTTATTTTTTACTTTTTTTTGAGTATTCATCACCACTTCATATATATCTATAAAATATATAAAGTGCGTTAAAGTATCATGAACAATATGAATAACTCCTCTAACTATTTCATTTACTTTTGTTGTATTATTAAATGTAATGATTAATTTTTTACCTAGAAATGATTTTTTTTAAGTAATGAATAATAATAATAATAACAATAATAATCGTAAATATTATGAAAATAATGAATTTATTATTAGATTGGACAGCTTGAAACATTAACTGGGTACTACGAAATGTATATATATATATATATTTGTATAGGTTGATTTTAATTTATATTGTTTACATAAATTTAATTTGATCGAGCAAAAATAATAATGAATACTAATTAATACTTGATAAAAGTTCATAATAGTAAATGCCATGAACTTTAGGAGAAAAGTATGCTATATCTCATATTTGTATTAGGATTGTTTCCATTATTTCGTGAAAATATATAAACTATAATAATTTTTTAAAAAATATAAAAGGAAAAAAATAAAAAAAAAATATAAAAAAGGAGCCAAATGAAAAAAAAAAGGAAAACATCCCCATTATAATTACTGAAATATATTAATTTAAATAAACAATATATACAAAATGGATACATATTGTTAGGAGAACTATAAAATTGTGCTAAGAGAATCTTTTTATTTAAAAGATTAGATAACATAAATATAACATATAAATTTGGGTTTTATACGTTGTTATACATGAAAATATAGAATATTATGTGTAATCAAGTTAATTAAATTTGTTGATTTAAACAAAAGGATTTTTTAGGGTATTGATTATGTTTAACGTTATTATTAATTTTAAGTGTCTTGTAAATTTTATATATTTTTATGATTTTGTTTAATTTGAATTTATAATAAATTATATATAAAATTCCTATGATGCAAAACATGAGGGTGCCTGTATCATTTCTTATTGACAAAAGTCCAATTACAATTGCAATATTTATAATAACTGGAAAAAATATATTATATTTTTTCATACATTGTAATAAAGTGCAAAATTTACTTTTAGAATTAGAAAAAGTATGGACATTCGATTTCCTATTTACAGATTGTAACACTTTGAATTCAAACTTTGAATCCGTTTTTTTTAGAAAATTAAGAGGGGAAATTTTGGGTTTTAATTTGTTTTTTGATCTATTAAGTAAATCATGAAAATTTCCTTTTTGCATTTCATTTTCTGATTTTAAATAATCATGAGGCTCTAATACATTTTGTGTTTGTTCGTAATCACTGTCATATTTTAATACGTCAGAACTTTTTTTATAATTATTATTACGTTTTAAACCACTACGTGGTCTTTTAAAATATTTATCAAATTTTAATATATCAAGTTGTTCTAAAATTTCACCGTAATGTTTTGTTGTTTTATATATTTTATCTACATTTTTATTCTTTGGAAGCTCGATAAAATGCTTTTTAAAATGCAAATCTTGTTTTAATGTATCAAACTGTTTTCTTATATTATCATTATGCTTAGGTGAATAATATGATTTTTCAAAATTGTAATAATACGTGGATGGATTATATGTTTTCTTGAAATTATCTTGGAATTTACGAGGATTACATGGTTTTTCTGACATGTCATTATGGAGCATCATATTAATTTGATTTTGAAAATTTTCATCATGAGTTAATGCACCAGATCGTTCTGAAAAATTATTTTCATCTTCTACTATATCTTTTATCCTTTTTCTTATATTTGGATATTGATGTAAGTAATGGACATTCGTTTTTCCATTTAATAATCTGCTAACTCTTACATCTAATGAATTATTTATAGTAATTTTCTTATCCCTTATTTTTTGAAGGAAAGTTAACTAAAAATTAAGAAAAAAATTCATTATTTTAAAAATATATAATATAAGTTTGACAGTAATATAAAATATTAATTTTAGAATTAAAATATTATATGAACAAAGAGTATAAATTCTTAAATGTAATAATTCTACTGCTTCGTAGAAACACAACCATATCCATATTAATATTGGAAATGCACACATTTTAATAAAAAATAAAAAGAACTTATTTATTTTCCCTTCCATATGGTATTCCTTAAAATTGCTCAATTTTTTGCAAAAAAATATACTACTGTCTATTTAACAGTTTTTTATTTAACATCCAATAGTAGATGTGTTACATTTTTGCTTGATTATTTTATAATTTTTCAAAATTTTAAAACGTTATTTTCCATCAGTTAAATTTAGTTGTGTAATAAAAAAAAAAGTAAGAGAAAAAAATTGCTTCAAGTTAAAATATTTTAGTATATGTTTTATATAAAATTAACGATAAAATAATCCAATTACAAAAAAAAAAAATAAATAAAAACTATACGAAAGTTTTGAAATTCATCCATTGTAATAATAATAATAGTAATTACTTTACCAATATAAAAACTTATTGGTTGAAAATAATGATAAAAAAATTCTTTTGGAAATTAGAAAATTTTAATTTCCTATAATAATAGAAAATTTTGTTTTCTTATAGTGCTTTAAAGGTTAATTTGTTTAAGTGTAAAACAAATTAATGTAAATGAAAAAATATAATTATTATATTATTTTAATGCACTTTATGCAGAAGTGAGGATCATTGTGAATAATAAAATATAAGATCTATGATATATTTATTTTTAAGGTAAAACAAGGAAAAACTTTTAAAAAAACATAAATATGTTGGTTCTATAAATAACACATGTAATATTGTCTGTTTGTTTTTTTCAATTTAACTTAAAAATATAATTTATACACATATTAAATGAAGAATTATATTGTATATGGTATAAGAAGAAAAGATATAAAATTAAAAATGTTAGCTTCTTAAAGAATTTTTTTTTGTAAAAATATATTAATAACTTAGAAGATTATGTAATGAGAGAATTAAGGGAAAACGCTTTAAGAGTATTTGTTTTTTTTTTCAAAATTATCTACTTGTATTTGTTTTTTTCTTTTTTCTTTTTTTATTATTACTCGATTTTTTTTCTTTTTCTTTTTTTTATCTATAGCTGTTTCAAAAAATTAATATATGTAAAAAAGCAAATTGAATTTTTATATGTAATAGTTGTATATTACTCGAATCCATCATTAAAAATGGAAATACTTTAAGTATATATTTATAAATAACATATTTGGTATATACTATGGATTTATATTGTGTCTTACTAAAGCTTTAAAATTAAGATAAATGGAATAGAAATTAAATGAAAATAAAATTCTTTATACATTATAATTATTACAAAAAAATTACTGACACATAAATTACAGTGTGCATATTTTCGCTTAAGTGTTAATTAAAGTGAATAAAATAGAAGTAGCCTTGCAGTGCAATTATATTTGATAAAATATGAATAAAATTTTTTTTTTTTTAGTTATTAAAATTTATAATACTGGAAAAATAGGAATTTCCAGGAAATCCAATGAAGCTTACATATATATATTCATGTATAAAAGAAAATACTGAAATTAATTTGTGAACTTACCTAAAAAATGAAGAATAATGAAATATATTAGTAAAAATCTATTTTTTTGATTTATATCTTTTAGAATCTACTATTATTTAATACTGTTGTATACTGTATTCTTCATTGTTCCTGCATAATAAATTGTTATCTTATTTTGTTATTTGTAACAGAATACCAATAATATTCTTTTTATGAATTATTTATGATATAAAAATATATTAGAGAATATCTTAAAATTCATTTCCATTTGATTCTAAGTAATTAGTAATTATGTTTATTTCAATATATAATTTCTATTATATATATTTATTTTAAAATGGAATTGTTTTATTAAATGATAAATCTTTATTTTTAATTTGAAGTTTAGTAAATTATTTTTCATTTGTTAATGCATTATTAATATTTGTTAAATATATTATAGAAGTTATTATATTCCTTGTAATGCACTGTCATGCCTTATCATACCTTACTATCTTAGGAAAAAATGTGACGAAGTTTGTGTAATAATATATTGGAAAATTGTTTTCTTATTACCCATATAAAATACAGATACACTGATATATGTTATTATTATAAAATTTACGTATTTTCTTGGGATGTAATGCAAATTAATTCCTTTTTTCATATATATTTACACAAAATTGCTTATTTATAAAAATGATAAATTTCATTTACATAATGTATCAGTTTTGCGAACATTTTTAATGATAAAATTATCTATTTTGAAATGTACTTGTTTTTATAACTTTATTTTATAATTGTTATCAAATTATAATACATTTAGACAAATGCGAAATAATAAACATTAATATGTACAGTATATTACGAACAATTAATTTGGTCACCGTCTCTCTTTATAAACTTTTTCTTTTACTTAAACTATAAACAGTAATAGTTAAAAGGACACGTTAAGGTATAAGAAGGGTACTGATGTTGAGATAAATCTACAATTCGCTTTATTTGCTATTTTTAATATTAAATAACTATTGCAGAGAGAGAACAATGAAAAATAAATATATATATATTACAATTTACGTTCATTATTTTTAAAAACATACATGTAATAATTAATATTTTTGTATGTATTACCCAAAGTATGTATGAATGAATAAATTCATAAATATTTTATTAAAAACAAAATTTGTCCATCATCAAATGAGATATTTTAATATTATATAAATGAAGGAAAATAATAATATGTTAATTCTTACTACGAGTTTGTAGACATATTTATAATATTTTTTATTTTTTGAAGAATATACATGAAATATAAAATGATCTTCCTATATTATATGTGCATGAAACATTTTTACAAATAATATTATTTATAATTATAATTTACAATGTTTATTGTACGTTCATGTAATTCTAATGAACTGTGCACTCGAAAAAAAAAAAAAAAAAAAAGGATTAAACCAAATATAGATGTTAAAATAAAAGAAATGTTTCAAAGAAATATAATGAGAATGAATGTTGTAGTATAATTGATTATCATTAATAATACTGTTATTTATAATCATTACAAAATTATATTATAAGCAAGCATGTGACATTACACACCAGCTGTTGTTGTTCTCATTAATAAAGAAAATAATTTTGATCAACTGTCATGATATTTTCTTTTTTTATCTATAATGTTTTCATTTATATTAAAAATAGAAATTAACTAATAAAAAGTCCTTTTAGTGTAACAGCACAATTGAAAAAAAAATAAAAATAAAATGTGAAATAAAATTTTATAACATGTGTCTTCCTACTTAATTCTTAATTCTTAAATTAATAAATCCTTTTCTTCCATCATTTGTTATGGAATAATAAAATAAGCTCTAGCATATAAAAAATAATAAATTATTTTATTCTTCTTTAATCTGTTTTGAGAAATTAAAATATTATATCTATAAATGCATTTATAAATATCATAAAATTTAATATTCCTTTCATTTCAGTGCAAAATAAATAAATACAGCACAAATGTAATAGTAGTCTTATTAAAAAAAAAAGGAATATACATACTACGATATTAATATTTCCAACTTTATTTAAAGGCTGTTTCTTTATTTTTGTTTTTTTTATTAAGATAGTAGAAAAATATAACAACATACAACTAAAAAATAATTCTATGAAAACTAAATGTGTATTCACAATACATGGGGGCTTAAGAATAATATAGACTTCTGCTATTTTAATGTAAAATTATGATAAAAATAATTATTTCTTTATCATTAGTACATGTATATATATAAAAGTAATTTTTTAAATATTACGTTCTTCAGATAATTCACTTATGAACCTTACATATATATATAAAATATATTCATATATACATACATTTCAAATTTATAATTTTAGTTCTATATATTCTTCTACTTTTATAATTAATGAATTTACATGATATATATTTATTATAAGAGCATATAAAATAAATATTGAGATGTAACTATATGTTATTATTTCATAAATAAATTATTAGAACATGTTTTATTTTATGCATATAAATAAATATATAAAATATTATATTCAAAAAAAAAAAAAAAAAATGAAAAATTTTACCTGTTGTCACTTTATTTTCTTAACAAAAATACAAGGTAAATATAGCTGTTCATTCATTTAATTTAAGGAGAATTTGCAAAAAAATTAAAATTTATATTTGTTTGAAAAAATACAAGAATTCCTTTATTCTTTATAAATATATTTTAAAGGTGGTAAAAATTTTTTAATTAACATAATGGTATTTAGTAATAAAAAAAAAATCTAAATAAATTATGAATTCTATAAAACTAAAACGAATTCAGTAATTAAACAAAAACATAAATATATATGTTTTTTTTAATTATAAGATATTTGACAAGTGATTAGGGGCTTTAAGGCATATTTTTTTACATGCTGAGAATGTACATAAATATTTTTATTAATTTTTGCTATAGTTTTTATAGACTTTTAATACGAAATAATTTTTATAATTTTTTATGAATACGTTACCCTTTTATTTAATATGATTTTTATGTTGTATTCAAAATTATTTTTTTTAAAGATATTTTATTTAAATAACAATATATATGGTATTTAATATTTTATTGTATTTTTAGTTATTTGTTTATTTTTAATTATATTTTAAATTTAATTTTAGATAATATATTTTTTATTTTGTATTTTATATATATTTTATTTTTTGTAAGCATGGCTAATGGTTGGATTATTTATTTTTATTAACTGTATTTACAGTTTAACATCATTTTATATTATGTTTTATTTAGTATATATATATATATATTTATTTATTTATTTATTTATTAAAGTTTAATTTGTGTAGTATAATTTTTTTTAATTAGTTTTTCTTTCTTTTCATTTATTTTAAATAAACATATAAGTTATGATTAAATTAAGTAATAATATGTATAAAAAGGACTTTGTTAAACAGTTAATTATATTTTCATGTGTTATTATAATGTAGACTTTTTTCTTATAATTTTTATATGGTTTATGTTCTGTTTTTGAAATTATAATGGCCGAAAATCATCTATGTGATAATGATTTTAACTTAACTAATTGCGTAGATGGTAGACCAGCACTGGATGCGTTTTATAATAAAGATGGATTATTATTAAGAACGTACGGGTGGTTAGTAAAAAATGCTATAGGTATTATAATACTAATTCACGGTTTAAATTCACATGCAAGATTTGCCTTTTTAAGACATAACGTCGACATAGTAAATAATGATAAGGCTGTATTGAGGGATGAGCAAAATTATTATGTGTACAAGGACAGTTGGATAGAACATTTTAATAAAAGTGGATACTCAGTATATGGTATAGATTTACAAGGTCATGGAAAGTCTGATGGATGGAGAGATTTAAAAGTTAATATAAAATCATATGATGATTTAGTATATGATGTAATAGAATATATTAATAAAATTCAAGAAAAGCTAAGAGTAGTTGATGAAACAGACAGTGTAATTTCAGGTAGTAGCAACATATGTAAGAGAGATGCACTTCCTACTTATATAATAGGTCAATCAATGGGAGGAAATATTGCTTTAAGAACATTACAAATATTAGGAAAGTCTAAAGGAGATATTATCAAAAAATTAAATATTAGAGGATGTATATCATTGTCTGGAATGATTTCTATCGAGTTAATGACTGCATCTCCTCGTTCTTATAAATACAGTTGCTTTTATTTACCTTTTGCAAAAGTTATTTCTTGGTGTTTTCCAAGATTTAGAATTTTAAGTAAGTCGCGTTATACAAGGTTCCCCTATATGAATGATATTTTAGGTATGGACAAAATGCGTTATAAAAAGGGGATAACGAGTAGATTTGGGCATGAACTTTTAAAAGCAATGAAGATTTTAGACAGAGACATACGACATATTCCTAAAGATATTCCTATATTATTTATTCATTCAAAAGATGATACTTTGTGTTATTATAGAGGTGTAGTATCATTTTTTAATAGACTAACAAATGATAAAAAAGAATTGCACATCTTGGAGAATATGGAACATATGTTAAGTGTGGAACCTGGAAATGAAAATGTTTTAAAAAAAATTATGAACTGGTTAAGTGAATTATCTTTGTCAATAATGAATAAAAACGATATCAAAGAAGAATCAGATTAATAAATTTTTAAGAATATGTATTAAGTTATATTTTTTAAAATGAAAAGAACGATATTTGGGAATCACTTCAACCATATATATATATGGATAGATATTTGTATAAATACTTTTTTTTTGTAATAATTATAGGTTTAATGTTTTTATGAAAAAATATTTTTGTAGGTTATATATTATTAGTAACAAATAAAAAAATTCTGTGTTAGAATAAACATTTACGCTTTTTTTTTTTTTTTTTTTTTTATACTTTATCCCAAGCGTAAAAGTTATTAAATAATGCTGTAATTTTTTTTTTTTAATTTTTGAATCAACTAAATAATAGTTGTAACAACATAATTATTTATAAATATTATTATGTATATTATTCTTGTTTTTCGTTTATTGCCATTTACGATGAAAAAGAAGGAAAAGGTAGAAATATATAATGGACAATTAGTATTGTCATCTATTTCTTTTTTTCACTATTTTTCTGAAACAACGAATTCATTTTATATAATTTCTATATTTAATGATATGTAGAAATAAAATTCTAACAATTAATGTATTAAAATTACTTTGCCCTCTTTCGTAGAAAAAGCGCAATATATAAAAAAATAAATAAGTAAAAATATAAAGACGAAGAGTAATTTAATCTATAAGCTTGTAAAACTACGATAGGGGAGAATAAACAAAAGTACCATATTATCATTTTTCATTTATCAATATTACAATAGAACCATTAAGACACTAACCATAAAAATTAAAAATCTTGCAAAGTCAAAAATATAATAGTTGAGAGTTTTTTAAAACACTAGTAGTGGCTGAATATAAAGAAAAAGTAATAATTAATGTAATTATAAAATAAAAACTATAACTAAATATAAAAAGAAAAATCTCTTAAAGCTAAGCTAAACAAATTAAAATGGGAAAGTATAAAAATATAGTAATAAGGTAGAAATATACATTCAAAAAAAAAAAATAAAAATTATAATATAGTGCGAATATCCTCAAATATATAAAAAAAAAGCATTTCAAATTTAGATTAAAAGTGCTAAAAACATAAAGCTATAAATTATAAATATTTTCAAAAATAAAAGCACGTAAAAAGTTGTTATAAACGAAGAAACGAAATTTTTGAAAGAAAAAAAAAAAAAAAAATAGAAATCGCATGCTCAATACCTTAAAGACTGAAGACATAATATAAGAAATTTAAATGCAACATCATAAACTTTTTATGTAAATACAACAAGAAAGCTAATAGATCATTTTTCTTTTTCGGTTTTTTTATAGAGAACTTATGTTAAAAATGATGAATATGTAGATATATATTGTAATAAACCACCTTGTATAAGAAAAAATAATTGTAACATAATGAAGCACAAGTTGTTAAATCAAAATGTATAAAATGATAGAACAATAGTACTTAAATTATTATTTAGGACAAAATTTTATGATTTTTCAATTTTGAGTTTTTGAGTTTTAACTTTACAACAGTGACCATATGCACGGAGATATTAGGTAAATCCTGATATAATGCATTAGTTTGTAACTAAAAAATTATCACATTGAGATAAATATTAAAGTTTATGTATAGTAGCATGGAAATGTATTTTCCTTCATTAATAGTTTTATAAAATACAAAAAAAAAGATTAAAGTATTTATATTTATTTTTTTAAATATAATGATAAATTTTAAATTATATATGTGAATTATATAATGAATCTATAAAGATATAAAACCTTAGTGGTTCAACTAAGTTTACATGATACTTATCTATTGAGAATTTTATGAAATTTAAAAATTTGGAAATAACTGGATTCCTGGTTTAATGTTTAGTGTTCTTTTTTTTTTTTTTTTATTTTTTTTATGTAGTTTTCTATTAGTGGTTATATAAAATTAAGAATTAACATATTTTATGTATTACATGAATAATCCAATTATGTATAACTGATATTCATTACTTAACAGCATAGTGTAGTCTCAGGAAAGAAATTAAAGAATTTAAATATGTAAAAATATTAGTACTATTTAAATGCGAACAAATAACGGGACATGTGATATATACGAAATAACAAGTTCAATTTATATAATTAAAAGAAGGAAGAATCTAAAAAGGAAAAAATAATCTTATCATTTAAATTTGATGATATGTTTGATGTAAAAATTATTTTAATTAAATGTGAATGATCGAATGTATGGATATACTTATGAATCATTCCTATTATGTATATTACTTGTTACACACTATATTTTGTTCTATATTGTTCTGTTACTTTATGAGCTGATGTATGATAGATTGATAAGTATTTAATTTATTATTAAAATACTTATGTTATAGTTCAGTAAACTTCTATACATAAAATCATTATTAAGCTTATTTGAAAAATTTATTATGTACATTCAAATATATATATGAAAATCGTAAATTATTGAGTAAGAACATAATATATTTTTAAAACAAATATGGATCATTTATATTAAAGCCTTTATTGCTTATATAATATAATCAAAAACGGAAAATCTTTTATTAGATACGTAACAAATAAATATTTTCATTTTATTTATTTATCATAACAAAGTATCAATTTTTTCTTAGATTCATTAATTCCTTGTGTACATAACGTGAAGCTATATATATTAATGTATGTTAAGTAATTTGAAGGATTACATTACATGTGTATTAATGTTGTGAATTCTTTCAGGTCAATAAGCTTTTTTAATATATTTATTTTCCTTAGTAACATAAATGACACAAAAAATTTATATATATAATAAAATAATATAGAAAAAAGTCATTCATTTTATTTCATTCATTTTTTATGTTATTATATATTATTATCTACGGCTGCATATTTTATAGTAAGGTTAGAGAAAAAATAAAAATTTTATAAAAGAAATATTGTACCACCAGGATTATTTTACATTTTCAGTTTGAGGTAATTGAATACACCTCAACATATAATAATAATTGAAAATAGCTATATGAATAATTAATATAATTAAGTATATAACAATTCTTGAATAATAACTAGAATCACATATATTTGTTACTTATTTTTCTTATTAGACATCAAATAAAAGTATACCACACGCATATTAGGAATGCGATATATATTTATAGAACCAGAAAATTTATAAAGAAAAAAAAATTTAGAGAAAAAGCACAGCAAATACATTAATTAAAATACTTTACTAATATTGTATATATTATGATTACTTTAGTATCTTACTCCAATTGTGCGATGTCGCATGTAATAAAATAAAATTTGTCTCTCACACTCACAACATAGAAATTGCGAAATTCTTTTATTTTAAGGTAAATACCTTAATAGAATACAGATCATAAATAATCGCTAAAACTACATTACAGAAATACATTTATATTCTAATTGTTTTATATTTACTTATTAATTAGAAATAGGTATTATAGTTTATATATATTAAATTAATAAGTGTGCTTCAAGTTAATAACTTATTAAAAATACATATAGAAATTTTGAATCACTTTTTAATTCTAAAATATAAATACGCATAAAATATACACTAAACTAACATTATTGGTAGTTTTATCGCTAAAAAATCCTTAGTTTAAGTTCTTGAATAACAATATATATTTTAATTACATATACACAAAAAACTAATCATGAAGAGGGAAAAATATGCACATATATATACAAATAATTTCAATTATGAGCTTGCAAAAAAAAAATATAAAATAATTAATTTTAATATTAAATTACTAACACAATGGGTATCCTAGTTTTAATTATTACATATCTCTGCTCAAGGATCGGACACGACGGAATAGAGGTAGAGAAGTATTGGGAGGAATAAAACTAGGATACCATTGTGTAGTAATTTAATATTAAAATTAATTTATTTTATATTTTTTTTGCAAGCTCATAATTGAAATATTGTATATATATGTGCATATTTTTCCCTCTTCATGGTATAGTTTTTGTGTATATGTAATTAAATATATATGTTATTCAAGAACTTAAGACTAAGTATTTTTTTAGCGATAAACTACCAATATGTGTAGTTTAGTGTATATTTTATGCTTATTTATATTTTAGAATTAAAAAGTGATTCAAATATTTCTATATGTATTTTAATAAGTTATTAACTTTTGAAGCAACTTTATTAATTTAATGAAACTATTAATACCTAATTTCTAATTAATAAGTAAATATAAACAATTAGGAATATAAATGTATGTTCTGTACATGTAGTTTAGCGATTATTTATGATGTCTGTATTCTATTAAGGTATTTACCTTAAAATAAAGAATTCGCAATTCTTGTTTATTAAGAAAATTTATATTTTATTACATGCGACATCGCACAATTGGAGTAAGATACTAAAGTAATCATAATATATACAATATTAGTAAAGTATTTTAATTAATGTATTTGCTGTGCTTTTTCTCTAAATTTTTTTTTCTTTATAAATTTTCTGGTTCTATAAATATATATCGCATTCCTAATATGCGTGTGGTATACTTTTATTTGATGTCTAATAAGAAAAATAAGTAACAAATATATGTGATTCTAGTTATTATTCAAGAATTGTTATATACTTAATTATATTAATTATTCATATAGCTATTTTCAATTATTATTATATGTTGAGGTGTATTCAATTACCTCAAACTGAAAATGTAAAATAATCCTGGTGGTACAATATTTCTTTTATAAAATTTTTATTTTTTCTCTAACCTTACTATAAAATATGCAGCCGTAGATAATAATATATAATAACATAAAAAATGAATGAAATAAAATGAATGACTTTTTTCTATATTATTTTATTATATATATAAATTTTTTGTGTCATTTATGTTACTAAGGAAAATAAATATATTAAAAAAGCTTATTGACCTGAAAGAATTCACAACATTAATACACATGTAATGTAATCCTTCAAATTACTTAACATACATTAATATATATAGCTTCACGTTATGTACACAAGGAATTAATGAATCTAAGAAAAAATTGATACTTTGTTATGATAAATAAATAAAATGAAAATATTTATTTGTTACGTATCTAATAAAAGATTTTCCGTTTTTGATTATATTATATAAGCAATAAAGGCTTTAATATAAATGATCCATATTTGTTTTAAAAATATATTATGTTCTTACTCAATAATTTACGATTTTCATATATATATTTGAATGTACATAATAAATTTTTCAAATAAGCTTAATAATGATTTTATGTATAGAAGTTTACTGAACTATAACATAAGTATTTTAATAATAAATTAAATACTTATCAATCTATCATACATCAGCTCATAAAGTAACAGAACAATATAGAACAAAATATAGTGTGTAACAAGTAATATACATAATAGGAATGATTCATAAGTATATCCATACATTCGATCATTCACATTTAATTAAAATAATTTTTACATCAAACATATCATCAAATTTAAATGATAAGATTATTTTTTCCTTTTTAGATTCTTCCTTCTTTTAATTATATAAATTGAACTTGTTATTTCGTATATATCACATGTCCCGTTATTTGTTCGCATTTAAATAGTACTAATATTTTTACATATTTAAATTCTTTAATTTCTTTCCTGAGACTACACTATGCTGTTAAGTAATGAATATCAGTTATACATAATTGGATTATTCATGTAATACATAAAATATGTTAATTCTTAATTTTATATAACCACTAATAGAAAACTACATAAAAAAAAAAAAAAAAAAAAAAAAAGAACACTAAACATTAAACCAGGAATCCAGTTATTTCCAAATTTTTAAATTTCATAAAATTCTCAATAGATAAGTATCATGTAAACTTAGTTGAACCACTAAGGTTTTATATCTTTATAGATTCATTATATAATTCACATATATAATTTAAAATTTATCATTATATTTAAAAAAATAAATATAAATACTTTAATCTTTTTTTTTGTATTTTATAAAACTATTAATGAAGGAAAATACATTTCCATGCTACTATACATAAACTTTAATATTTATCTCAATGTGATAATTTTTTAGTTACAAACTAATGCATTATATCAGGATTTACCTAATATCTCCGTGCATATGGTCACTGTTGTAAAGTTAAAACTCAAAAACTCAAAATTGAAAAATCATAAAATTTTGTCCTAAATAATAATTTAAGTACTATTGTTCTATCATTTTATACAT